>NW_008825562.1:1062999-1119950 GCF_000699105.1 Pygoscelis adeliae | reverse complement strand
GCAGGAAGTACAAGAAGCAAGATTAAATTACCACCTACATAGGGGTTTGCAGCTAACCTAACCAGCCCTAAATTGTTCCACTTTGCCTGCATTTCCAAGAGGTTCATACTGTGCAGAATAACAGCTCCCACCTTCTCTAACACCCACTGAAGTTTGAAAATGAAAGAGAAGGAATTTTTAAGAACTTGCAATTTTGATGAATCATACTGTGCATCTACCTACTGTAAAGAAGCAAGTTACTTTATGATCTATCCTACAGGAGTAACTTTACATTATTATAATAAAAATTCATGCCAAGTAACATCATATTCAGATAGTCTCTCTAGGGGAGACTGAAAATATGAGGATCTCTTTGCAAGTCCAAACCTTTGTTTCTACATTATGTTGCACTTGGTAAGGATGGAAGCTGTACAAATCATATAAAACATTGTCCTCATTCTCAAAGTGAGACCAAGTATCTTCAGCTTTATTAAATGCAGATTAAAAATTTTTGAGATTCCTTAACTGAAGTAAATAGATTAATATGTTTTATGTATCTATACTTATAATACATTTTCTTTTTAATTTAAAAGTAGTTCTACTTAATTGTAATAGTAAATAGAAATTATTAAATAGTTGAGAAGCCTTCATCTTTTGAGCTCTCTACTTGGTAGTTTGGAAGGAAGATCTGCAAACCAACCTTTTCTGCAAGGCACCTAAAGTAAGAATAAAAGAAACACTGCAGAACATGAGAGAAAAACAGGACAAAAGAAGCTGAGTGCAAATCTTCTCGTGTTTCTTTGGATAAAAAGAAAGCATATTTAACAATATTCCTTTCTTAAAAGAAAAGCCTTGAGAAGCGATGAAGGCATAGGACAAAACAAGTAAGCTGCCAGGTACTTGCTGCCCAGCTATCTCTGTAACAGCCCAGACATCACAGAATTCATGACAGTGAGAGAAGTGTAGAAGAGAAATAGGTTATCTGACTCAAGGCTGAGGAGACATTTTGTATCAGAGTCATTTTGAAATTGAAGACCTTACCTCCACCAGAATTGCAAAGGATGCAACACTGCAAAACTTTACTTCAGCATTTTAATTTATTTAGAGCACTTTTTCTTCCCCATAAGTCTTCTAGAATAATAATTATAAAATTTTATTAAATAAGGTATGTGAGTTTGATGGAACAGTATAATCCTCTGTTTGCAGAAGTTAAACATCAAATGCTTACCAATGTCACAAGCCAGGAGCCTCAATGGCCTCCCTCCAGCTTCCTGAGCCAGACATGCTTTTATTATTTCCCTGTAACGCTTCTCAGTGGGGTTTTTTATCTCAATAATTAATTACTCCTACTTTTTTTTTAACAATGTAAACTTTTAACAGCCATAACTTCATGCAGCAAGAAGTCCCACACACTGACAGCCTATTGCATCAAGAACAGTCTTCTGTTTGAAGTCCTTCACCTACACTCTCCTCTAGATTGTCCTGTAATTTTTATTGTCTTTTGCTGTAGAATAAACTCATCTATGCCATTCTTGACTTACAGATTCCATAATATTATATCATTAGTTGTGTCTTGTGTAAGTGGAAAATGCTATGCTACCTACACATTCCTATTATGGGAAGCATTCTGTATCTTATCATTCTTGTTGGTCTTCTTGAAACTCTTTCTTGTTCTTCTATATCCTTTTTGAAATTAAGATAATTCAAGACAAAATCACTTAACAAGGATTTTACAATAACATAGCAGATGCTTTCTGATTTGTTATTTTTCAACAGTGTATGTAAAAATTCCATCAATAACTGGATGGCTAAAACTCTTCACACTATTTTGTGAGTTCTCAGTAACTGGTATTTCTTTCTGTTCCATTCTGTAATTTCCTCCTTCCATTCTGTAATTTTCCCTAAATGACCAGCAGCCAGATAACTATGAAATTCCTTTAAGTTGCTGGTAGTTCTTTGAAAGTTGGAATAACAATGTCATTTTATAAAATGACAACTTAGAAGAAATTCTCTTACATAACTAGACTGAAACACAAAAGGACTCCTTATATAAATAATATTTTAACAGTAGAATTACTATAGTTTGTGTCTGCATAATGTGGAAATAGCCTAATTATCTCACCAAGTTCGTCATTTTCTAAAAGACTTCTCATTCACCCCAGCATTGCTATTTTGGTTACTGGCTGAGCTATTGAAAATGCTACCAAACCTTTCAGTTTTGCTACACAGCAAAATTACTAGCAATAGGCACTATAAATACTTACTGTAGTCAGAAGTGTTTGGATGGGCAGCTCAGTTCAAACAAACTTTCAAAGTTCAGTCCCACATTTTCACAGAAAAAAATAGGGATGTATAGCCAAGGTACTAAAAACTTTGCTATGCTGAAAGTGGAGGAAGGCAAGTTTTGCATCCCCTTTGCTTGTATTCCATTCTGAACCGCCCTACTTGCTCTGTGACAAGATCCAAAGAAAAAGAACTAAAATATTTTATCAAGTGCAGACTGAAATAATCACAAGATAGAAGTACCAAAGGACCAATTTTGCAATCTGTGTGAAGGACTTAAGTACTGAAAGGACTAAAGGTAATCTTATCTTGGTTCATCCTCAAGTCAGCCTAACAGTTTTTACCCCATATACTATGCATCTTCTTGCAGAAGTTCTCCCTTTTCTCCCCTTTACAGTCTCCTGAGTAGCAGTTATAGATTGTTGCTCACCCAGATTTTGACTATGAAGAAATTTGTACAAAATCACTCCAAACTGCATGCAAGCATGCATTTGGTAGTTGCACTAGGAATAAATGTCTATTAAAAAAACCTACCATGATAAAATTGCCTCAGCAATTTCTCTTTAATTCCAGCTTAGACTATTTCCTGCAGAAAGCACATTAAGTATTTGCAGAACTAGAAAATCAATATAGATGGTCTGTTAGCCTTATCAGTTGTTCAGAGTTTCACAGACCAGATGAATCACTTTATTTATACATAATCCGTAATTTTGTGTTCTAGCTCAGCAGTTTCACTATACCAATGATCCCCTTTTGGGGTTTCAGTTTTGCTTGTGCACTTGTTTTCAGGTCTTACAATATGATTGTAAGTATTAAATAAGAAATTTCTAATACTGCATGTGAATCAAAGTTACAGGTATGACCACAGTAAGTCAACGCTTCTGCTTTCAAAGCTATTTTCTAAGAGAAAGAAGTAATTCCTCCATTTAAATATATATTTGAGTAAAGAATGAACATGAAAGAAAATCAGCACTGTGGAGAAGTCTACCATTAAATATGAATCAAAGTTGCTTTAGAGATGAAAGAAAATACCTAGTCAGCTCCACCTTTTATCACATCTGATTCAGATAATGAGTTTAGCAGATCTATATTAAAAAATAGCTAGTATTCGATGTAGTTGGATACTATCTTTAAAAACTATGTTACCTTTTTAAGGTTTTAAGGATATAAATTGAATTACGCCTCTAATGTAGAAAAGGCAGCAGCTTGACAAAAGGTGATCCAGATACCATTAAGGCATTTTTTGCACCTCCCTACAAAAATCACAGAATTGTTTCATTTGGGAAGATGACCTCAGAAGGTCATCTGGCTCATTTCCAGTCCCCTCCTACACCATGGCTCAAACCTTGGTTAACTTCAATTCTGAAGCGGGTTGCTCAGGAACGTGTCGGCCAAGTTCCGGCTATCCCCAAAGATGCAGATTGCAAAACCTGGACACCTGTTCCAGTATTGATGACCCTCACTGCAAAAATTCTTTTCTTAGCATCCTACTGGAATTTTCCTTGATGCAACTTGTATTCATCGTCCCTCATTTATATCAACTTAAATATTGGCAGCTGTTTTGGACTTGAAATAAAGTAGATGAACAGATTTCTTTTTCTTGCTGGTTAGCGTCAACTAGAGACTGCCTACCCGAAGGTATATGCTTCTGTTATTTACCCAGGATGATTTTTGCATCTTAACAAGCACATCCCAAACAACCCTGACTGTTCATGCATGCTAGATGCTGAAACAATTATTCAAAATTCTATCAAAACAGTGAAGTTGCGTATTGATGGCATTCATTGCGACCAGAGTTTCAGTCTCTTTCTCATCTGATCTCAATCCTTTATTTACATACCACAAACATCTGCTATACAGCTTAAGACAACTTTTAATTCTCAACAGGGCAGAAATTTGATATGGGTTCTCATTCAAGGAATTTTACCATTCAAGTGGTAAAGTCATGTTCAGCTCGTAATGCTTTCACTGCTCAAGGGAACATACACTGTTTAACAAGAAACTAATTCCAATATATTTTGTCACAGAGTGAGTGATTAACAAAATGAGTCATTGCATTGTTTGAATTATGGGACTTGTAACATCAGCTGTCTGAACTCAGATAAGTATCACTGCTGATGAATCATCATTTATTGTTCCCACTTATAGCCACAAAACATAATATTTAAGAAAAAATTTTAGCTACAGCACAGCCCCCAGCATATGTGATATTGTCAAAATAATGGCTAGATAATAGGAAATTTCAACATAGTACTCACCCTGAAAATGTATTTTTCTTCCCCTTGTAATTTGTGCCATTCCATTGCCCCCTAAAAAACCCCCCAACATTTCCACCCTCTACAACACAGGGATCTAATTCCATTAAGTACCTTGGAAAAAGCGCAGCCATAGATAAACACAGAAGGTAAGGATTCAGTAGAATTTCACAGTTCTCTGCTTTTCAGTAATCAGTGTTTTCAGATTTACCTCATATTTAAATACTTGCTTGTTTGATGCTTCTGATGTTCTCAGGAAGTCAAAGATAACAGTTGTTGTATTATTATAAGATAACTTTTTATAGGAAGGGGTGTATCTAAATACATCTTTAACTGGAGTAACGGAAGGTGCATCACAAAATTCTTATACTGGGAAGATAACAATCTACTTCTACTGGAAGTAGAACCACTGCAACTCCAACTTTGCAAACATGAACTCAGTTTTCCAAATATGAGTTTTAGCACTATTGATCAACATAACTGTTAATAATGTACAGAATACCTTCTCACATTAGAAGAATGTAAAAGACTGTAAACAAAAAGAATAAATTAATAATGAAATGTGCCATTGTATTAAGTTAAATCAAATACTTTGCTCACGTTAGCTCTTGATGTCTATTAGAAACCCAACAGCAAATTTATTCTACCATACAGTTCAGAGGATATACAATCATATCAGCCTGAGGTGATCGTCATATTGAAGCACATATAAAAATGCTTAATTATTAGGACTTTTTGTAGCCAGTTTGTCTGATGCTGGAGTAACTGTAATAAGAAAAGTAGCTTATTGCTGGGCATTCCTAATTTGCACAGAAAAACAGCAGGCTGCCAAATGCATCAGATATATTCAAGGGAACAAACAAAAGCTTACAAAAGGCAATTATCAACAGAGAACTGTTCTGAGCAAGGAATAATGTAGAAGAATACGTATATTTCACACATTGATTCAACACAAATTGTTGTTACACAGCTTATAACTGTAATTTTGAACATTTTTTCAAAGAGGAAGACCAAAATTTCAAGAAACTTACTGGAAATGCATAAATTGAGGTCCAGCATCATTAGCCAGGACTGTAGAATTAAAGTACAATCAGTGTTGATAAATACCAAAACAAACCAGCTAGCTAGTCATGAGTACGGGAACTGGATTGCTAGATTATAACTCCGGATTTAGAAACAACAAATGTTTTTTACATTACATGCATCAACCTCATTAAGCAAAGCTGGTGAAAGGAAGGAATAACAACTTATAATCTGAAGCTATATCTGTTCTTATTATGGCAGAACTTCTTACATCATCACAAAGAAATGCAGCTGTTCTTTAACAGTTTTAAATCCATGGGTTTCTTGCTCGCCTCAGCTTAGAAGCTCCATAATATAACCTCTTGTTGGAGTATTAGCTCTAACAGCATTTACCACATATTAGCCTGTGAAAAGTTGTGAAATAAATTTGGAGTTTAAAAAAACTAAATTCATTTTGTACGTGGATAACGTTTTGTTCACTATATAAAATCATTTGGTTCCATTGATCTGCAGTCTTTACTTGATCATTTTGGAAGCATCCCTAGATGGAAAATTAATTGTTCCAGGACAGTATTATTTTCCATTTCACAAAATGACTGGCATTCCTTTTTTTTTCTTCCCTCATTGCTTTGGATAAGACTAAGTATCTACAAATATGGTTAACCACAGGGTTGAAGCATTTAGTTCAGAGAAACTTTGATACAATCAATCATGTTTTGAACATAGGGAAGCAGGCAAAGGGGAAAGTTTTAATGCAGTCCTGATGCACAATCTGATTACCTTTTGCATAACATTCCCTTGATACTTCAAGTTCATTACAAAGATATTTGAATTGAAGTTGTTCTGCATATTGATATTATATATCCTGCATAAGTTAACTATTTCAAAATGCCACTACACGCCAAGCCTTTAAGACTACTTTTATTATTTTTTCCATGAAAAAGACAGGCAGAGAGGCAGACAGACAGGCATCTGTTCTATAACCATTAGATGCAAAAACCTGACATTTTCGCTGTAAAAAGCTAAAGTTAGTAAGTCTGTATTTCATAAACAAACCAGTTGGGTTACAGCTGTCAGGAAAACTATAATCCTGAAACAAAAGAGATTTCAACAAATCAGTTCTGTTCTATATTGAGCAGAACAAAGAAAATTCTTGTTCAGTAGTGTTTAAAACAAACAAACAAGCAAGCAAATCGCTCAAAACCCCAGAACCCAACAGAAGTCCTAAAAATCCTAAAATTCAAACCGAACTAAGAAAGTCCAAAGGCTAAAGCATTCAGGTGAATTAAAATTGGGTTTCTCACAGCCCAAGAACTGTCCTCAGCATTCAGTTATTCTCCTGCGTGCAAACTACCTTCCCGATCAAAAAGAAATTCCATCCCACATATGCAAAACATATATTTTGCAGCATTCATCTAACTCCTACGTATACAAAATGCTACCATGACAACGTGGATGCTGAAAGTGAGTTAAGTAGATCATATTCTGCAGTTAGATGCGCTGTTCTGACATACAAGTATGAATATTTCAACTTTTATCTAGTGACAAATTTGCAATGCAGGGGAAAAAAGAAACCTGTAAGCATAAGCATGTTCTCTTCATTACACACCAGATCTAGTCATTGGCATGCTCATGATATCACATACTGGATTTACTACTGCATCAAAATCTTTTTGATTTATGCATCTTATCTCCATTAGCTTGGTCCAAACAACCCTAAAATGTCTAACAGTAAAACTTATGGCTTGGATTCTTACAGGCAAGGCTTGTGCTTGCAGATAAAATTTTATCAGAATTTATTCTAATTTCTGATAGCACTTCTAGTTTGAAGCCAAACCCTTTCCAGTTCAAGAAAGTAAACAAAACCCCAACACACTAAAGGGATTAATTCCTTAAACGTTCTCTTTTAAGCTTTTCTGATACCAAATATTAGATGTAAATATATTTATCAAAGTGAACCATGAATTTTTACATGCACAAGTAAACAGCCAGTGTATTAGAAAGAACAACCCAGTTAGTTAGACCTTGGGAGTCACCTGACTGACAGTAACAAAAAAATAAAAAAAAAAAAACAGTACAAAAAACACAGTGAAATTTTCCATCTTATATACCTGCTATTTCAAACCATTAGATTTGTGGATGGAAAAGACTGGTAATAATGGAAGTTGGAATACCATTCTTGGTCATGACCTGGTGACAGCTTTGAGTAACAGCTAAGCATATCAGGGACTTCTCACCATGGGGTTCCCTAACTGCTGGCTACACACCAGCTACATTACATCCCCATTGAAAGGTCACTGTTTAGGTAAAAAGAGAAAAAAACAAACCAAAACAAAACCAAAAAGCCTTGGAACACGGCTGTCACTTCTTTGGTGTTGGAAATCAGTTTTTCTTGGCTAAAGCCATCAGATTTCTCACATCCCTGCATTGATGGCCTTAATCTCATTCCATCATCTTTCTAATTTGAGTCAACCGAGAGAAGCTAAGTCCCTGTCCAAATTAATTTATAAAACTAAGGTAGATTAACCTTTAAGGACGAAACTTTAAGTTTGATTTATTGTAGTTCAATAAGGAATAACGCTCAGATGAGGTTTACTTGGCTAACTAATAATTGCATCATTAACATAAATGTTAACAGCTTCTGATTGCAGATAAATTTCCTCTGATGCAATTTGGAAACTGTGTTTAAGAGCATAATATAGTTACTTCACATTTCTTAAAGTCTTTGCCACCTTGCTTTGATATTGTAGATTATCTTTTGTGCGGGAGTTCTGGAAAAGTTAAGTAGCTACTCTGGTAGCTGCTACCCAAGAGACATCAGTTTGGTTTTTAGAGACCACAGATTTGGAAAGTACCTTAAGGGGATCATTTAGTCCTATCCCTTTCCTTACGGGGGAACTTTTCTGACAGATAATTGTGTAACATTTTAAACTCCAGTGAGAGTGCTTTTGATTTTTTTTAGGTCCTTGCAAATAAAGATTCTCTTGGCTATACTATATAAAATATTTAGAATTATTTCTGATGCTCCAAGAAGAGCTACACACACTCCCACTGGCCTAGCCTTCATTATCCTTTTTTAATTGTTATTATTAAGAAAAGATCAGTCTTAACATCTGTGAAACCCAATTGACTATATCGGTTGGAAATTCCAGGACACACCAAGTACTCATTTTAGTTTTCCTACAATCAGTGGGTTCCCATTCTTATTATACTGGTATTCAAAGTAGCACTGTCATTAGCACAGAAGTGCTTCAGCTGCCATCTAGCAGAAAATGGCACTGAACACTCATTGAACAATGGCGACCAAAGTAACCAATTATGTATAAATTGCCTGAGTGCCATGGGATCTCTGGATGAGTAACAACAACAGTCAGTCAGTAATAAGATTAAAATCTGAGCTACAAGGCCATCTGACTATGCTTTAGATCCTTATCAGTGTATCTCTAGATTAACAGTAAGCACTATATGCATTTCAAGGTCATTTTCCACAGCATGTGTAGACATTAGAAATCTGACATATAAGACTGCTCCCAGGTATCAAAAAAAAAAAAAAAGCGTTTTCTTACAGAAAGCATTTTTAATGTGTCTGAGGCTTGCCACCACATGAAATATGGAGATATTACCATTTTCATTGCAGAGACTATCAACATGTAATAATACAAATTTTCCTATTTATTACCAATTTGGAGATGTAATAATAAAAGTAATAAATCTTTTTGCTATTCACATTTTAGAATAGATGGAAAAGCACAACATGCTTCAATGAAATCTTGATAAATTTACAAGATCCTTTATTTTTACCTCTCTCAAAACTGTTTAAGTTCCTCCACAACAACTGCATACAAGTAAGGGACTGCAGCATCATATAGCATGTTTGTCCTTTATAGTGTACCCTAATCCCCATCAAAAATTGAAGTAACTTTAGTGTAGTAACTTTGATTTAAAAATCAAAGTATATTCCCTTCAGTTAGAGAAAATGCAGCTACACTGGGAGAGTGAGCAAAGCATACATTAAAGAATTAAAATGTATAACATCCACCTCTACGTTATCATCTTGCCTTTTGTGTACTTCACATGTTCAGAGCTACTAGTTTAGAAAGTCACTTCTTTACTTACTTCCTCTCCTCCTAGTTTAGATTTGCACATATACAGTATTCTGAAGCCATAGCTGGTGGTGAAATGGAGCATTGCTGCAACACCTGCCACCTATCCTCAGAAAACACTTTTTTTTCCCCTTGCCGCTCCTGATTACCATTGGTCTGAGCAAAGCTGGACCCTTGGATATCACGTACTACATTAAAATTTTTTCTGATAGTATTGATGAGATGGGAGAATAAGCTCCATTCTACTCTGAGAGACACTCACTGATAATCAGTAGCTCATTTCAGTTACTTGTTTGAATACAAGATGGATGTAGTCAAAGAGTTAACAACCATAACCCTTTGAACTTTATTCCATATGGCTACTCCCACCATAACAGATGGTGTAGCTATTTGTTTTCAGTTTACTCCTGATGTACTGTTTTCTGTCTTCTGCTAAAATGACTGTGGCTACAGTAAAAGTGACAGCTGCCCATTCCTGTTGTCCTTTCCTTGCAGCTTGCTATCTTAAAGCTCAAGAACACTGCCGAAGGAGGAGATTGCTCATATGCTGCAGGCTTTCCGATTGCTGTTTTTCCTCCTTCCCACTCCTCCACATTGCAGCAGCTTCTCTTAGCTGAATAGGCTCGCTGCTGTCTGGGAAGAAAAAGTAGGAGACTCCAGAGAGGAGCCAGGGACTTGCTTACAGCAGGACAGACCCAAAACCAAGCTGCAGAAGTGATAAGGATTAAATAAATAAATAAATCAGCTTGAAGAATTTTTGCACAGTTGTTTTTCCCCCAGAGAAAGCTACATGTACATAAGTGTGTATGTAGCAGGCTTCAGTAACCTTTCGTCCTGCCATTCCTCTTCCCCTCATTGCCAAGGACACACGTAACTATTTTTTTTAATCTTATCAAAAGTTCAGTTCCCATTTTTTAATAACATAGTTTTTAAAAAAAATCCAGTTAAGTTCGTTATATGTGGTTTTTGAAACATATTATCCACACATTTAAACTATGTAATTTTAACATTATTTGACATAACTGTTAATTTTACTACACTTCTCTATTATGTTCCTGTACGTGTGTCTGACTGAACTACCACTATTGGAGGTTGCCTTGTAAAACACCTGAGTTCTGAGCTCTGTGTTTGGTAGGTCACAACTGTGAATGGTCACCTCCATTCCGTGAGCTTGTCAGTAAATGGGAAAAAAAAAAAACAAAGCCAACCAACCAACAACAACAACAAAAAACCAAACACAATTTTAGCACTTCCTCCACAGAAAATCTCTATTCCCTGGGAATCAGGAAAAAAAAAGGAGAGGGGGAGGGGACCAAAAAAAAACCAAACCACAAGCTAAAAAATCTTGAATTCTCCCGCCTGTATTCCACACAGAAGTGAGGAACTAATTCAGTATAGTCACACAATAACCCTGTCCCCAGCTAAGAGAAGTGGCTGCGTATTTATCACTAAGTCACTAAACATGTTGACTATCAAAACTGATTATCCATAACACTTCACTTCCACTATACAATGCCAGTAGTCTTATTTACATTATACCAGAGGTAGAATAAGACTTTAAAAGGAGTGACAGCACATATACCATTAGCAACTTACATCAGTACTCATTTAAAATACAAAATACATCTATATTATCACCATTTGAAATAAGAGAGGGCCGAGACAGTGGCCTGAAGAAAGTGTAATAAACCTGGGAAAGGATTTATAGGTAATGACAACAGCAATTTAATTTTCAAATTTCTTCCTGATAGGAGGAAATACAGCATTGCATGTCATGCAATACACTCAGACAGTGTAACACGAACAGGAAATTCTAAGGAATCCAAGGGGAGGGGGGAAGGCGGGAAAGGAGAAATGAGATGCTCTGTTAAAAACAACAACAACAACAAAAAATCCTATCTGGCATAATAAAATTCAATTCTGGTCGCTAGTGTACTCCTAAAAATGTCTATGCACACATCCAGAAACTGTAACTAAATATAATACTGAGTGAACATGAAAAAAGATGTGTTAAACCAGCTCTATTATGAAAGAAATGCAAAAAAAAAGCAGCTAATTAAAAAATCGTCAGGAACGCCAATAACACATTTTCCGTGAAGAGCTTTTCCCAAACTGTTTGAAGTTATTTGAGTTTGTTGTTTATTCACAACACTTTTTTTTCGTTGCTCCAAATAAGATACAAGTCTTACCAAAAAGCATTTCATTAATGACCTCACAGACTAAAATTTTCTACAGATTCCAAATAAACTACTTAGACATTGCTTCAGAGAGCTAGGCCACTACGTACTGCTGTTTTTGTCTTCTTTTCTACCATATATTCTTATTAACTCCCCTAACAGCAAATCATATGGCCATAGTAGAAGATTAATCCCCATTATTACTTCTCCACGTTAGCAACATCTCATTGAAAGAGGAGGGGATGCCTGGGCTGCCGAGAGAGGAACAGAGGGGAAGGTAAGTCACAGGACAAATCTCTCCATTGAAATTCAGAGAAGGCCTACAAGGTCATTTTGCCCATAGTTCCAAAGTTTAAGATGAACAAATACTTCTACACCAATTACATCAAATACAAACAGGTTTGTCTTTCTGCAAAAGCTAGCATCCAAATTTAAACTTTATTTTAAACTAAACTCATTGAACTAAACTTTACTTTTATGGTTTTTTTTGAAGTAAACCTCTTGAGTTTAGTCTAAAACTTCATTACAAGCTTATGATGAAAACAAGCTCTAGGTTTTTAGTTGTATAAATTTGCTTTTCATGACAATAATATACGACTTAAATAATACTAATGTATGTTTCACTTTGACTCTTTATATTACTTTCCTTGTTAATTAGCTCTTTAATAAAAAAGCCAAAAGAGGTGACACGCTTCAATTCCATATACTTGTCTCTTCCCTCCACATCCAACTGCAGGTACTGAAGATTTCTTGAAGTATGATCAATGGAAAACAAAACAAGAAGTATTTGGGAAATGTCTGAACTTTCTGCTTGCTCCACACAAAGATAAATTAAGATGCTTGTGTTAGAGAAGTTATGATAATGATTCAAAGATTGATTTGTAATCATTTAACTGCATAGCTATCGTGTTTTTTAAACATTTCCATCACCAAGATATCAATGCCCAGGCCATAAGCACTGGATAAAAGTGAACGGTTAGTACTCAACATCTTCATAAAATCCCCAGTTAGAAGTACCAAATTATGGTATATTTTATCTTATTTGCCAGTATAAAAACAACATCAAAAACCATATGGATTGTTGACTAAAGTTATACCACTTGCATTTCATAACTTCAGACGAAGTTATGGTTTTCCGAATAATTTCGTTCTAGCTAGACTGTGTGCCTCAGGAAAAGCTTTGTATGATTTCAATCTCTTCCTGACTCCTCCTCCATAAAGATGAGGTTCATATTTAATTCAAGCTATTCTCAGTCACTTCCTTCTCTACCTTAGAAATGACATTCTGGCTGCCGAATATCACAGTAACAAGGCAGCAAGCAAGAGCTGCAATCAATTTTCAAGTTGTACTTCAATAATGGATACAGGCATATTTCATGCAGATTACAAAATGGGGAGGTCTTCACTGAATTTTCACTATGATTTATTTTCTAAAACAGAGATGAGTGTAGAAAGCGGGGCAAAAAAGCCCAATCATTTATATATGATAATGACAACAACATGCATTAATTTACAATGTAAAAAGACATCTTCTAGGATTGTTTCAGGCACTGTTCAATTAAGTCATTAGCTTTCATTTCTTAGTAAGACCCATTTAAAAATCATCCAAATGCCAACATCAAAATGAAATAAGAATTATGTACAGCTAAATTATAAAACAATCTCCTTAATGTAGAAAAATCAATTCTGCAGGCAAGGTGAAATTTGTGCAAATGCCTATTTGGCAAGAAATAACCATTATTCAGTCTTCTTAATATTTCTCAGGAGACCTTAAATTTATATATCATCTATTTACTTGAATTCACGTAATTAAGACTGCAAACAAATGACCTCTATAGCACTTTACTATATGTAGGTTGATGGTACTTGCTCAGTAGTAAGAGTGTATTTCCTGCCTGGGAAGTTGTAGCGAGGGCTCACCCTCACAGAACCCAAGATCCTGTGCAGATATCCCACCCAAGAACTCTACCAAACAATGTATTACACACGTGGTAGTGTTGTGAGCATTTCTATCTTTCACTGCTTTTCGAGTCACAATTACAGCAGCTTCACTGTGAAATCCAAGTTTTCAAAGGCAATTTTTCCTCAACTATAACCTGTGCTCCAAGTTGTTCACAGTCACAACATTAGCCTCCTCGAAGAGTATTATATAAAGTATGTTGTGAATATATATAAGAACTTCCGCTATCAATTTGGGTCTAAAAACTTCATTTTGGCTAACAAAGTTATGTGCAGGTTAGGTCACTTTGAATCATTTATAGCACTAAGGAACATGTAGAGTTGGAAATCCCTGTCTTTCTGATGTTGCCACTGTTACAGGCATTTTTTCTTCTTTCAGACCTTACTTAACCATTCTAAGGCCCCAGGTCACTTATTTTGGTAGAGGATCCATTTTGGCAATTGTGCTTCGGCAACTCTTAAATCTTCTATTATCATAATTTGATACCCTGTATTAATGTTCATAACGTATGCATTCTTTATATTTCAAATGGATTGTGGTTACTCCCTAAGCTGATCACTAGGCTTGCACCATATCTGAACAGGGAATTTCTTCTATTCGACACTTCCATTTCACCCTAAAGCAGGAAAAATAAACAAAGAAGTTCATTTGCTACATTTGCTACAGTAGTGCAGAGAGTTCTACATGCCAAGGCTAAAAGGACACTAAGCACTGCAAAACTTTCTGCTGCTATTTTAAACAGTCTAGGTTGAATCCACTAGTTCCGTACTGCATCAATACGTAGCATAAACATACTCCAATTTTTGTGCCTCTACATTCTCTAAAATGCCCTATTGTTAATCAAGAATGGCCAGCCAGACACACACCCGCTGCCTGTTTCATTGCAAAATGACTATTTTTCAATCAGGAAAAACTGATATCCTGCTTTTGTTTTGAACCTATTTGCAACATCAAACATGAAGTACTAACGTACTAACGGTTCATCATATATAGTGGATACTAATCTAGCTGGATGTAAACACATTTGCAATTTTTGCAGAGGCTGAAGGAAGAATAGGCATGCTGAAGTGGATCAGTCACTATCAGAATTACTTCAGTTACTTATTATGTGCAATACATATTGTCACTGGGAAGGTTATGTTTCCTCGGCAACTATCAAATACATTATAAGTTAATGTCCCTGAAGAATTTCTAGTCAATAATGATTTCAGTCCTTTAAAGCTTATTTTTTTAAACTAACTTTTTGGTTAGTTTAATCATACCTCCAGTTTGTGTATTTAATTGATTATTGTCAGGTAGCTGAACATTTTTTATGAAGGAAAGCTTTTAACCTATACCTTAGTTCTCTTTAGAGATTGAGAGCTGCGCATCTGAAGAAATCAGAGATGTCAATGAGAAATAAGAACTTGCAAGGAACCTACCCCATCTTTCACAACAGATGTCTAGAATCAAACTGAATTAAGGTGAACACTGAAATTACGTGACAAACACTAACCCCCATTTATGTGTTTCTCTCTCAGGTAACTACTACACTGAGAACGTGAAAAGCATATGCAGTTTTATCACAGAAATAAGGACAATGATTGCAAATACTGAAGTAGAATGATAAAAACCAACTTTAAATTCAGCTGGCCCCCAAGAAGTTTTGAACATCCTAAGGCTACTATAGGCTACATCCTACTGAAAATGAAGATTTGGTTCTTAATTAAAAATTTCAAGTTCCATGTTTAACTTAGCACAATAAGAGTAGGTATGTAAACTATGGCATGGTTAGAGTCCTACTAATTTAAGAAACATGTCAAGCATGAAAACCTCAATCATACATTGGAAAACAGAAAAAGTATTCCAAGAAGGAAAAAAGACTTGAAAGATAAATAAAAACAATTTTCTCAGGTCCTCTTGTTCTCCAGCACCATGCTATTTCTTTGTTTTCTCAAAGCAGCTGTTTGAAAGTAGTTATATCAGACTCATAAGCAATAATGGAAGAATGACCTCCTCTCCTTACCCCTTGTTATTATTCCCCATCAGAGTCATTTACAGAAACAAAATTCAAGGTTCAGAATTATGTTGCTGACTAATTCAGATAGTGTCCTTCAAAAAATAGCAGTACAATTAAATTAAACGATAAGAACTTTAAAAACCATGCCAAAAAAGAACTTCCTCTCCATGACAAGTTGAAAGACATTTGACTTTGTTTATGTAGTTGAGCAGGAGAGCTTGGGGTTTTCAATTATTTCTCATTTTTATTTCTTCCAAGGGCAAGGAAGAGAATCCTAGGTCAGAAATCTTCAAAAAGGCTGCAAATAGAGGGAGTAACTGATAAAGCAAGGATCTGTGGACATCGCCATATCCAGCTCTGTACTTCTTGTGGATCCTGCTTCAAAAGATACCCAAGCTAAAATTTGCTTTCATTCCTCACCATACCTGAGCAAGATTCTACCCCTTAACTGTTCAAAACAGGGTTTGTTTCCTTTTTTTGTCGTTTTTTTTAAAGAAATTAATTTGGCAGATCAAAAGTAAACCTACTTCTAGTATCTGTATAGTGTTCAGCATGTGAAACAAAAACACCAGAAAAGAGAAATTGAGCATATTATGACTCTTCTGGCCCTTCAATTCAGCTTCTTTTTGTAACCATGGGTTTTTACTGGGCAGGGGGACGACATGGCACAAACAACACACAAACCAAACCAAAAAAAACCCAACACAACTCTACAAAAGGGTATTTTATCCTCTAATTACTCTATATCAGCTCTACAGTTAGTAAGTTTTTAGATACAGAAATCATTCCTGATGAGAGATGACAACGTTGTTTCCAGATTCAAATCTGCAAACTTTTTAGCTGTACTAGTCACCAATGCTGACTAGGGAAACACGAGAAGTCAGCTTGATATTAACAGCTCTAAGCCTGTGAGGATGCATGAATTAAAAATACTTGTTTTCTTGATTTTATTAATGATGTCACAAGCATCATTTGAAAGGCAGTTGAAAAAAATAATAGAAAAAAATATATTCCAGGTCAGGAGACTACAAAGAGGATGAAGTAAGACATTGATGGTAGTAATATTGGTTAGTGATGTCTTTCACTGTTTCAGAAAACCAAATTCAAATTTTATCCAGAGCAGAATTGACATTTTTTTTAATCTCTCATTAAGTATTTACAAAGATATGTAAAAACTTACAAATGATCCCTAAACAACTGGGCTACTAGCGGCCCAATGCTAGTTTACATGTTTATTTCAGAGTTCTCCATCTATTATGTTTCCACCAAACAAAAAGCACCTATAAATCTAAAGAATCACGCAGAAGAACTCTTGGAATATTATAACACTTTGGCAAATTAAAAGCAAAAAAATATATCTTGCAAAGTAGACCACATTTATTGATTTTTGTGTGCTGTAAGAAGTTATGTACTAAGCGTTAGTAGTCTTCCGGACACTTGAAGGAAAGCAGTGCTACAGCTTTCTGTGCACTTTTCTGTGCTACAGCACTAGCACAGATGCTTCAAGTCAGTCCGTTGAAGCATCGGAGCTTGTATGTTTGAGGATTTAAACAGCTAAGCAAAATTTGAAACTAAACCAAATTAGATTACACATGCATTATAAACAGTTACTAAGAAATTATTGCTACGATTGCATCAAATCAAATCTAAGAGAGGTAGTACAGAGAAGAAGGGAGACCGGAACCCTCTTTCGTGTAAAACATTCTATTTTACAAATATCTTACAACAATGCCTGCAGTAAAGATAGGGTAAGTAGCAGAACAGAAAAGGAAAAAGAATAAAAACACACACTGCAGCAGGAAGGAGTGAAAGGAAGAGATTACAGATAATACTGAATAGCTTGAATTAAGTGTCAACCAGTGCCATCGCTTTGAAATCCAATAGCTTCACATTTTGAAGCTATTGGTAACAGCCAGCAGCCATGCTTTACCACAAGCCTTCTGACACCACTGGGAGTTGCTTTTCCTCCTCCAGTTCTAAATGTTATTCTTATTGTATTAGTAAATAGCTGGACCATTTTTAATACCTCTCATGACTTTTGCCTCTACACGCTACTTACCTTGGACAGCACATATAGTGACTGCCTTGTTTCCTTTTTAAATTTAATGACAGATATTAAAGGGCCCACGTACACTAGTTCACATTGAGCACTATAAATCTTTCCCAGTGGTCAGCATCTTCAGAAACTTGATCATAATTTGCTGATTCAAGATTCTCCTGCCTCCATCTGTATTACAGTGGCCTTGAGCGCTGTATATGCTTATCCCTTCAGTTAAGGCTACTATACCTCAATTTGTGTCACACCTCATCAGTTACCAGTTTCCTTTCTTCAGCATCTTTGCAAGGCTGTTATCCAGATAAAAGTAAGATGTTATTACTTAACTTTTGTGCTTACTTAAGGGTTAATTTTGCAAGTATTCACCTTCTTGTAAAGCACACCTTAACCTACCTTACTGCAACTGTAGCAACCTCCACAGCTCTTCAACCATACCTCCACAACATTATCACAGAAAACTGCCTTTAATATAACCTCCAAAGACATTTGCAGACTAAAGTTGACACTGCCCTGCTGTAATTTCAACTTTTTTTGTTTTAATATCAGTGCACAGCAAATAGTACTAAGATCTTTGCATATGTAATTATGTTCTTTCTAGAATCATAGAAGCATTAAGGTCGGAAAAGACCTCTAAGATTGTTGAGTCCAACCGTCAACCCAACACCACCATGCCCACTAAACCATGTCCCCAAGTGCCTCATCTACACGTCTTTTAAATACTTCCAGGGATGGTGACTCAACCACTTCCCTGGGCAGCCTGTTCCAATGTTTAACCACTCTTTCAGTAAAGACATTTTTCCTCACGTCCAATCTAAACCTCCCCTGGCACAGCTTGAGGCCATTTCCTCTCGTCCTATCGTTTGTTACTTGGGAGAAGAGACCGACACCCACCTCGCTACAACCTCCTTTCAGGTAGCTGTAGAGAGTGATGAGGTCTCCCCTCAGCCTCCTTTTCTCCAGGCTAAACAACCCCAGTTCCCTCAGCTGCTCCTCATCAGACTTGTGCTCCAGACCCCTCACCAGCCTCGTTGCCCTTCTCTGGACACGCTCCAGCACCTCAACATCCTTCTTGTAGTGAGGGGCCCAAAACTGAACACAGTATTCGAGGTGCGGCCTCACCAGTGCTGAGTACAGGGGCACGATCACTTTTTCTTTTCACAATAAGAATTTAAAAAAAAAAGTCAATTCTAGGACTCTTATTGAAGATGACAGCATTTCTATGATGATCTGATTTCAGGATATAATTTATGATGTCATTTCTGTTATATCATGCTAGCAGAAAAAAAATCCTTCACTCTCCCCAGTGTAAGTTTCAGTGCCCGATGAGAAACAAGATACCTCATAGAAGGTTACACAAAATTGGAAAGTAATGATGATGATGACAATGAGAGGTTTTGATTTCTATTAACTCAACATGAAGATGAACTACAAAAGAGTCATCAGGAGAATATACTGACAATATATATCCTCTGTATGTAGGTTAAAGTCAATATCTGGTAAAAGATACATCTATTTACAGAGATCTTAATATTTTCTGCTGACAAGTGGCAGATATTGTACACTTTCCTTCTGCTAGTAATATTTTAATTACTTGCTATGATGACAAGAAAATTTACTAAGGAGTTCCAACAATTACATCTGTTTGTTTAATATAAAACACTCAAATCCCCTATGCCTTACAATATGAAGGTCTTCACTAGCTTTATATAAGTTGCTCTTTTGCTGGTGTCTAATGACACAAATCAAATTTAAAATTATTAAGAAAATATTACTTTCCTCAGTGTTTTGTCACCTGAAAATTTTTTAACTATCCTAATATTCAATTCAATGGTTCTGTTGTCACACGTCTTTCTTTTGTTCCCTAGTGGTAGCACTTCAGTCAGGGGGGTTCTTTGATTGGTGGGTTTTTGGTTGTGTTTTTTTTAAACACTATCCACAAGAATAAAAGAATCAAGCCATTTAATTTGAAATTAATATCTCCTGATCTAGCAGTAAATGCCTACACACAACTCAAAATAACAAAAACGGACAAAAGGGCAAAAGGTCTTAAGATTAAAAACAAACTAATGCATGTGACTTGTACAATCTGGCTTGTGCTTCTTAAAAAGCAAAGTCTCATTGAAGTGCACTTTTAATTGTTGAATATTAAGAAATATTGGGGGGGGCATATTCAATTTGGACCAAAACAATTCACTTGGAGAGATGAGGGGGTTTTTTTTATAAGAGTAATCTATGATAACTAAAACCACTAGAAGGCAGTCCAGTTATTTTCTTCAGAGCTGGTGTTTTCCCTCACAACTAAAGCTTTGCTGTAGAAGCATCTCAGACAAGAAAAAGTTTATGGGAAAAGGAAGTCAATTGGTTTTGTAAGCTATAAAGGTCAAAATACTTCTGTGAAATATTCCCTCTGGAAAGCTTGGAAACAATCTTTTTCTCCAAAATTTTATGACAGCTGGTAAAGCAAGAAAACATATGCTTTTTTGTATTGCCTAAATAAAAATGACTGATCTGACTTATTAACACTGATTCTCTCAAGACGAAAACAAATTTCCAGCAATTTTACACAGTTCTTATTATACATTAGCAATATCTGCTTTGAGATGAGCAATATTTATCCTAAACATCTGTTTGCAGGATCAGTTAAAGGATTTAGAAATTATGCTTCCAAATTTATTAGCTTACATGGAAACCATTTTTCAGTCTATTGAGAATGATTAACTGAAGCTTTTAAGGCTACAGAAATAAAAACAAGTGGTAAGGTCTTGATAAAAGTCATGCCTGTAATTATCTGATTCATAAACCAGAGAAGTTCAGTTACTTAAATTTTGAAAAAGATTTTAGAGTTTTCTTTTCCATACACTTTTAGATTTCAAAACCAGGGAAGAGACTATACTATAAACTGATAATAGAATAATAAATTCATTGTAGTAGATAAAATCCAAAAAGACTAAATAAAGTAACACAGACATGTACAAACAATAGCCTAGTAAAAATATGTACAGTAAAAATCCATATAGCTTCCAGAATAGATGACAAGTAAGCATAACAGGAATAAATAAGAAAATCTACAATTAACTGGAAAGCTTTTAAGAAAGTGAGCCTATTAAATCCCACTCAGATTCTCTAAAAAAAAGAAATCTAGAATAGCTATTTCTTTCCATTTATATAGTAATCCTCCTTGTTCTAGATAGGAATTGAAGAGTAGCACTAAAGAAGCAGTCTTCCACCACCGTGAAATGAAGTTAGTTTTTGGTGTAAGTTTTCACTTGTGGACGCAAGAACAGTTGAGAGGCATGGGCATGCTTGCTATATTCAACATTCTATCTAAAGAGATGTACATATGCAAGAGTACTGACCTAGAAGGTAGAAAGGCATTCAGGCACTCATCTATATTATACTTTTTTTCCTTAAATCCCTTAACATACCTTAACTCCCTACTGAGTGCAGGCCAGACTTGCAAGAATCCTGAGAAAAGGCACTAGGCAGATATGTTTTATCCAATACTTGCAATCTCCCTGTCAACATTCAGAGAGAAAACTAAAATTTTGTTCATATGAAGGCTGCTTGGCTTAAAATATACAGTAAACAGGATCTGGAATGGTATTAATAGCTTTAAAAATAGCTGTTAGACAGTTATGCTATTTGTGTTCCTCATACAGACTGCCCCACTTTCTCACTATTATATGTAACAACTCTAATGCAGTCTTCTCACTTATGCATTTAAGCACATAACAATTTATTTTTTTTCCAGGGAGCTTTTCCTACTTCTTTAACATAATCCATGTACGTAACACTGGGATGCTCTCCCTATCATGAAGGAGCAAAACAACAAAGACTTCCAAACTTATTCAATAAACAAACATTTTAGTGCTGACAGATGAGTAATCTTTCACTGGTCATAAAACAATTTCGATGCAAGTATTGTGAGCCAGCTCTCTTAGATGACAAGTTTGTTTTGCATGAGTTAGACCCTAGAGCTCATATAGCCACTGCAGTAAGACTCCCAGCCAACCAGTGCCTGAAGTACAGCTACTTCCCACTTTGCTTCCCACCAGCACACCACACAATAAGAACTCCAGTTATTGTATTAGAAATAAAAAACAAAATAAAAAAAGAACTAGAACAAGAAAATTCTAAATAGAAGCTTAGAATTACTAGATCACAGTAACCAAAGTGCAAGGCTTTTAGGACCGTCTCCCCTCTATCCATGGGGAGATAGCAGGGTATGTTATTTCTTCCAGTCCAGAAAACCACAATGGCTGAAAAAAGATTCCATGCAGTGCTTTTTAACCCCTCTCTCCTGTTAGATCTGTGTCCCACTGTGCTCTCTAATCCAGACAGGCACATCCCCCATCTGCACTCCCTACTTACCAGCTTGTCCTAGTCTCCTTGCCAGAAGGACACACAAATTTTGTTCTTTGAAAGATTACAGGTAACCACTAGCAAATTCAGCAGCTTTACCACAGAAGCTCCAATACTGATAATCTCTTCCAGCTACTCTCAAAGCAAAAAAACCTGCTCTCAAAGGATGAGCACTGTGCTGAACTACACACAGCAAGTGCTCTCAACAACAGTTCAACAGCTACTTTCCTATGTTACTTTTAGGTATCCCTTACGCTTCCTGAAGAATTTCCTGCCCTCTAAATGCTTGCAGAGATCAAGTGTTAAATTAAAATCAGTGTTACCTTTCCACAGTTTCTCTGCTTTCCTCAGAGAGAGTGTCAAGCATCACAGCACAAGTCACATACAAGGCTCTGATAATTTTGCACTTTGGCAGCCAGCAGAACTTTGTGCACAGCTTAATGTTAAATGGGATTAATAAGGTATGACATTGTCATTTGATGATACAGGAGAGAGATTAAGCTATGAAAGAAAAAGGACAGGAACTGATTTACCACCCTTAAAAGTTAAGGACATGTTTAGCTGACCAAAAGTTAAATTGGTGAATGTATTTATGACTGCAGGCTACCCCAAAACTCTCATTAGGTAGTTCGAAAATTCTATCTAGAGAGCAGTCTCATTGCTGCTTCCGCTGCCCAGGCCATAAAAAGCCCAGAAGAACCAACGGGACTTAAGGAAATACATATCTGGTTTTCACACAGCATAGGAAGAGGGGAGTACCTATTTTGTGATTTATTGCTAAAAGTAGCAAAGTTAAGATTCCATCTTTGATGTATTGAGATGGGATGAAAAACAAAGCTACAGAAAAACATCAGAACTGGATGGCCTGCACCAAAGGTGTCTGAACAGAACAATTAACTCCAATAAAACATCATCTGTTGTTACATCTTTTTACTTGGGAGTGGGAAGGAACACTAGACAATGATTTAATCTTAAAAAGAGTAGTAAAGGAACTGAAGTTTTTAGCAGGAATTGTCAATTGTGCAGCAAATAATTCCTCAATTTAATAGCTCCACAGCACAGAAGATTAGACCACCCTTAAATAAAGTCAACATTTGTGGGTTGCTGAATATTGGATGGGGGAAGTCAAAGTATCCCATAATGCTCTCATTTTCTAACAAGATTTAGCACAGCAAACACCAAAATCTCCCTGAATAAAGAGAATACAACATTTTAAAGACAGACCTTAACAGAGATTTCTCAAGCACAACTGAGAAGTTAAGCGAACTGAAGAACCTTTGCTGAACTCTCATCACACAATAAAATGAGACTCGGAACAAAGAAATTTTCTGACCATAATAGGAAATAAAATAAAAGCTCCCCCCTACAATGGAATTGCTGGTTCACCACCAGCCACTGAGTACCCTTCTACTTCAGAGGAACAGAATGAATGATTTTCCTTGTCTATTCTTTATGAAAATAGGTTTTCGTAAGTATTACAGTGCTACTAGATAGAGTCAAGTTAGGGTTTCTTTTGTTTGCTTTGTTTTTACTTTACCTAATACATCTAAGCAATAAACTGAAGAATTCATCTTGCTGTGGTTTTTTTCCAAATGCAAAATATTAGAGCCCGCTGTGTTTTCATCACACTAAACATTATGTCCTCCTCTGCTGAAGCCTCATAAAGCTCCATGAAAACAAACATGACTTGGAGATGTCACAATTAGCTTTGAGACTTTTAGTGCAATACTCATCAGGCCAGTGTTACATACCATCTACCACAGAGACTTTAGCATCTGAGTTTTGGGATCTACTGTTGTGCATGCTAATTTGTGCAAAAGCACCCAACCAACCAGTATTGGTAGACATGTCTCAAATTACTCCAATAACCACATATGTGAGAAATTAGAGCCAAGCCAAGAAAGAGAAAAGAGATAATGATAGAACAAAAGGATAAAAGGAAAACTGAGACAAAATACAGTCATTTAGAATCATAGAATCATTAAGGTTGGAAAAGACCTCTAAGATTGTTGAGTCCAACCGTCAACCCAACACCACCATGCCCACTAAACCATGTCCCTAAGCGCCTCATCTACACGTCTTTTAAATACCTCCAGGGATGGTGACTCAACCACTTCCCTGGGCAGCCTGTTCCAATGCTTAACCACTCTTTCAGTAAAGACATTTTTTCTCACGTCCAATCTAAAACTCCCCTGGCGCAACTTGAGGCCATTTCCTCTCGTCCCATCGCTTGTTACTTGGGAGAAGAGACCGGCCCCCACCTCGCTACAACCTCCTTTCAGGTAGTTGTAGAGAGCGATGAGGTCTCCCCTCAGCCTCCTTTTCTCCAGGCTAAACAACCCCAGTTACCTCAGCCGCTCCTCATCAGACTTGTTCTCCAGACCCCTCACCAGCTTCGTTGCCCTTCTCTGGACATGCTCTAACACCTCAACGTCCTTCTTGTAGTGAGGGGCCCACATTATTTAACCCACATTATAGAGTGATATCTGAAGTACGAAATTCCTAAGAAAAACTCCTTAGGATAGAACGGCAGACGAGGCTGCAGGTCTTTGAATCATAACATGCCAAGACAGCTCTTTAATCTTGCAGTCTATCTACAGTAACATTCTGCAGTGCTACAGAGCTAAGTTATTTTTTACTTTCCTTTCACTATTCTTCCCATACTATCTAATGCAAATGTGTAACCTGAGTAATAGACTCTCAGCAAAAAAGGAATTTTCCAGTTATTCTTATTCCAGTGCCTGCCCTTTCTGAGAATCTCAGTAAAGCTCATCAGTGAAGGGTCAAACACTTTTTGCACCATCATGCCTCCTATCCCTATAGTCCACCAAAGATGAGGTGAAAACGTAAGGATTACTTTAGTTGTATCTTCACACATGCTAACTGTAGCCAATGTTTTGTGTCTGAACAGATGCTTTCCTAGCCTCAACAAAAATGATATTAAAAGATACAGAATGTTACTGATATAGATGTATTCACTCATTAGCCACATTATGCATTAAGTGCTATTTAATGCAGGTAACTGAGGGCGAGTTACGGTAAACTGGAGAAAATTCAGTACATTCAGAATGAAAGAAAGTTACTGTGCTAATAATTTGCCCAAGTAGAACAAAAATCATTACATTACCTCATACTACCAAATAAGCTTGTGCAGCAACTCATTCACTTACTAGAACTGAACTGGCAAATACAACTCCCATTTTTGGACCCTTCCCTGTAAACAGAATATGAACACAATTCCAGCTCAAGTCCACATGGTATTTAGTTCCTATATATTGTCTCACTGTTCTTTGGTATTAAATTCTGAACATTTCTGTGAAAACCCATGAGACCCCCCCAATCCTGCAGAACTTCAGTAGACTATATTCATACTGAATATCGGCTTGTCAGTACCAAGCAGAAGACTTACAGACTCTAGAGCTGAAGGACATTCTTGACACCTTAAGTTGTAAAATTTTGGTAGACATTAGAATTACATTATTAATACAAATTAAAAAATTAAATGAACTCGTATTTTTCCAGGATATAATACACTGCATAACAAATTAATGAATATTTTAAGAAAGCCTCCAAAATTGTATATATACTTAAGAAGCACGTTTAACAATTACAGTTTCCAGAGTTAACTCGCAGAGCAGCTCAAGCGTTACTAGCAAAATTTTAAAAGGCCATTTAGTTTTTATGCAAATGAAGTACACAACTTCCCCTATGCATTTCAAGCTCAGTTTTGGCATTCTCACCAACATCTTCCTTATAGGCACATCTAATGCTTATTTGTAGCCATGCTAATCTGACAAGAACTTCAACAAATAAATAATTTCTCCACCATTGAGAAGGACAATATATTAATGATCAGCATTTTTGCAACTGGCAGTCATTTGTTCTTATTTTGACTGTTGCTAATTTCTAAACACAGGCCAAACTTCCTTTTGGACAGGGCAATTTCACTTACTTTTTTACTGGAAATTTATAAATGGAAGTTCAGAATTATTCTAGAAAGTACAGGGACTATGTGCAAACATGCCTTACAGACAGTCGTACCTTCTAGTACAGCAACGGAAAAAAGTAGTATTCATCCACTTTTAATCTCAACCAAAGAGGAATTCTCACGAATGGTTAAACAGGCACTCGATCAGAGTCCCAGGAGCATCCCTGTATGGATAGAACATAAAGTGGAACTAGCAATTCCAGCTTCCTTATAAAAGTGTAACAGCTATTTTAGATGCAAGTTTTCCTGACAATTGCTTCTAAATTAAACTATTAAACTTTCGACAAGAAAAGCTATCCTTACGCTTATGACAACTATTTTAGCAATTCCTCATCACACCAAGCAGAATTGAGTATGCAATGCAGTGTTACACCTCCGGGGACTGAGAGAAAACACAGGGATTAAAAGTGTCTTGCAATAAGGAATTAAATCTAATATATAAAATTTGGCAGAAAGTCTAGAGATAATTCAAGCTGGGATGTTCCGTTCTGCATTAGAAATATAAATTATAATATAATTAGGTCATCTAAGTTACTTTTAACATTTATTCACATAATAGTTTTTGCTAACATTTGTTTTCCTAAACCTTCAGTTAGTTATTTCAAGTACACAGTCTGAAGGCTAATTATTTTGCAGATTTACAGTAGCTGAACATCAGAGCACTAGTATTTGAACACCACCACTCCCCCATCTGTAAGACAAAAAAAGCGTTTACCTCAGAAGTTCCAGACAATTAAAAAGGACAACTTTGAAATCCATTAACAGATGCACACGAGCACATACATGTGCGCACTAGCAGTATATCCTCATACAGTTCATTCTAAATCATCATGTTTTCCTGTTAAAAAAGTCAGTGTAAGGCTGCTACTGTATCAAGCAGCCATATAAATACAGAAAACAAAGGCTGGCTCCAAACCATTCAATTATAGGTAAATAAATAATCCTGAAATTATTTTGTCTTCTGATGTCTTTCCTCTCCTATAAAGATCTTTATTTAAACTGAAAGCAAAAACACATCTTGATATTTAGTACCAAGTGCACTTTAATAAACTTTAGTGGCCAAATCTGTCAGAGGTAAGATGTATCATTATGCACTAAATTACAGAGCTCTTGTCACCCAATTTTAACCTCAAAATTGTGTGTGGGGGGAAATTTCCATTAAGCAAGTCACTATCGTCATTTTCAAACTCAAACTATGTCATACCACCAATAATGTTATATTATGCCTTATTTTTCTTTGCCTCAGTAGTAACACAAAAATCAGCTAAAATATATTTCAGGCAGCCAGTGTTTTTTTCAGGTTGGAAAGCGTTTAGAATTCACATGCCCACATTACCCTTTCCTTCTATTCATTATTGTCCTATTTCCAAGATCTTATTTCCACAAATATTCTTCATACACCTTGCTAACTGTCTCCTCATTTCCATCTTCCTTACTGATGGTACAGCTAGGAATTGATGCATAGAGTTTGTCATCCAGATGATGACAGAATCATTTCTTCAAAAATAAACAAAAGAACTCTGCCTTCTAAGGTTATTACTTTTACTGCTTCTTATTTCAAAGAGAGTAGGGAGAAAAGGGGAAGGCAAAGGAAACTCACTACGTGCTGGTGAGAACTGTACCATTAAAAAGTACTGAGTAGAAAGTAAATGGAGACAGAGGGATATTTAAAAAGATGTACCTGGACAAGAAGTATTTCTTACAATATTAACCTTTTTTGAGGGGGTGGATAAGGGAAGGGAATATGTTTCCTGTATTCCTATACATGGTCTTAAAGCTTAAGCTCAAAACGATAAGTAATCTTTATCGTGAAACGCTGCAGAAAGTTTAAAATATATCCACAGCACAAGGATTTATAATCAGGTAATTCCTCTGTAAAAACAGTTATGATAAAACAAGTTATCTTCAGTTCATGAACCGATAAACCTTGTGTCTCACGGGCTGGCTTTCTTAAAAAGAAAATTTGATACAATTCCCTGTTGAGAAACTAACCCATATCCAATGAATACCACCTCTTTGTATGAATTTAAATCATCAAGCATACAATTTTTCAAAGTTCATGTCCTAACTATGCAAGTGATTTGCTTGTTTCTTTAGAGAGCACACCTCTATATATTCAGTATGATGCATTTAATGGTTCTTACATAATGCTTATTTACACCCCGGAAACTGTTTAAATGATTCTGTTCTTCCTTCTTTTTGATCTCTGTATCAGTAATTAATACTGAACTGTAGTATCACCTGTTGGGACCATAATCTGTTGCCAAGGATACTACAGATATAGTTATGATTTTATTGTAGACTAACTGAAAGAATTCTCTTTGTTGAGAGTGCAATTCAGACTCATCTAGTGTTAATTGCACCTACACACCTCCTTTCATCAAGATATTGTGGAGTACTATGAAAATTATATACCAACATTCCTGTGACTCGAATTCTGTTTCTATTATATGGACAGGGAAACTACAGCTCAAAGGCTCTGAATGACTTGCTGAAGGTCAAAACTTCCAACTGGAAATTAAATTCAAGTGTCACCCTACTTCTGGCTGCAACGTGCATATTTGCCTGGCCAAAGACAGCCTTCCACTATAAATTCTTACTTTGTGTGAGTTCAGCTACACAATTGTGAAAGCTTCCTGTATTCCTCAATGCTATCAGCTTACTATTGTATCTGACAAGGCAGAAATACAAGTTTTGTCATTCCTCATCAGCATGGTGCAAGCTGTTACTTTGCTTGCCAAAACTGCCAGCCCTCAGGAGGAAACATCATTTAATTAGCTTAGGTTACACTCCAAAAAGCACAGAATTTGAAAGAAAACTAAGCCAACATACCAAGAATTAAATTGTTGCAATTGTAGTGATAAAAAACTGCTAGGGAGACTCAATACTGTGGGGTGGTTTTTTAACACACACACACACACCTTTTTTTTTTTTTTAAATAATGGATTTCACATTATTTTTTACAGAATAGTGGAATATTCCCCTTTGTACAGGAAAAGCTCTGAAGCTTGGTATGAGTCCTGTGGACACATTCTTTTTGCCACTCTTATCTTTCAAGCAAAAGCAGGAAAATGGGAAGGGGGGGGAGTATAATTTAAAAGAAAAAAAAAAATGTTTCTTCAGGAAAAGAAGAAAAAGCATACATTTACCAAAGGCAGAATTCAACTCTAATGCATCCATCAAATATTAGGAAAGATTAAAACCATCATGTTACAAAGGGAGGAAATAAAATACTAAAGGGCTACTAAAAACAGCTTGAAGAACTTTAAGCAAGTATTTGGAATTCAGAGCTTAGATTTCCTGCTGCTGCAGGAATTTATGTCACAGTTCGAGAGCATACCTTCTGTAACTGGCCTCGCATGCAACTCCAGTTAAGAGAGTTTCAGCAGTTCATTGAAACCAGGACACTTTCTGTCCCATATTTCAATCTACATGCACCCTGTTCTATGTAGGTCGACATATCTTGGTAGCCCCAAGACTGATTTGTATCAAGCAGGACTATAACATGTATTATGAAATAGCTTTAACCTCTTACGAACCGTCTCCAAAAAAAACCCAAACCCACAGTCAACTAACGTCATGTTTTCCATGATGAGCAAGAGTAATCTGGGACTCAGAAAAATCAGCATTTTCAGGTAATTTCCACACATAACATCAACCCAGCCTTCAGCCCCAAGACTGATTTGTATCAAGCAGGACTATAACATGTATTATGAAATAGCTTTAACCTCTTACGAACCGTCTCCAAAAAAAACCCAAACCCACAGTCAACTAACGTCATGTTTTCCATGATGAGCAAGAGTAATCTGGGACTCAGAAAAATCAGCATTTTCAGGTAATTTCCACACATAACATCATGATATACTCAGTAAGCCAACCTTTTTTTTTTTTTTTTTTAACATTTTACTGCTGAAACTTTGCCATTTTCTCTTTCATGCCTTGAAAAGTTTGAGGAGTCATCAATGCAGTATTCTCACATAAGAACAAAAAATATGAACAAGTCTGGAAAAAAACCAATCCTACTATTTATCAGAACTTGTTCAGCAGCATTTTGGAAAAAGTCCCTTAAACACATAAATAAATAAATCATCGTAGCTGATAATAACTCTCAGCTGAAATTTCACATTTGGGCTACTACAATTATTGTGGTTAAATTACTGAAACATGCCACCACATGTTTAACTTTGAAAGTTTAAGTCAATTTCTGGTCTCATATCTAGTTTGATTTAAAAAGAAAAAAACCCACATCTTCGTGCTATTAACACTATAGTTTTGCAAACCAACTCTGAAGAAGCCACAAAAATCAATTCCTACTTTAATTCTACACATGGCAGGTATTTTTGTTTGCCTTTTTTGCTCTTAACCATCCAATTTAATACATCTAGTACACAAAGCACTAAAACTCCGGGCCAAAGATACTCCACTCTGGATTGGTTTTCCAATTGTATGTGGCAAGCTGCTTTTCTCAGATGGGTCTACTAATTGCTGTCATTAGACCACTCCAACACCCTAACTGAAGACAGTGGAATCAGCTTCTTATTTGTCATCCAGAGTAGGGCATCAAATACTCATTTTCATGGCAATCACTATTTTAAGCTCATTGCTTCTCAGCAAGTAGTTTAAAGAAAGGCCTTAATAACCATTTAGATTTTACCAATACTAATATTTTGACCAAAAAAAAGCTATTAGCTTCATAAGCTAATATCATTTTGATTCCTGGTTTGGTCCTAGTTTGATTACAACAATGCAACATTCAAAAACTCTTTTAAGTACGATTTAAGTTCAAAGTGCTTGCATCATCATAATCACTGGCTAAAGTAGTTCAGATGAAATCTGTGGCCAGGGTAGTAATCTTTTTGAAGGGCATATCATGAAGATCGTTTCTGAATTGTTTCTAATCAACAGCCATAACAGATACACTTCCTATCAGCTTGTTTACTTGGCTCTTTTGCAGCATACCTGCTAGGCTGCCCCAAAGTCAAGTGCCTCTGACTTTCATGAGTCCATTCAAATGCTGAGTGGAGTGTGGGTTTTTGTTTAGGGTTTGTTTTTTTTTTTGGAAACTCTACTGTTGTTTGCTCAAAATTGGAACCAATCACCTTTTGAAGTGTTGAAATATTCCATGGAAAATTATTTTGCACCACGCGCTTAGAGTGATTAGGTTATACTTCCTTGGCAAACAGACTGTACTCAAGCCTCCTGTGGTTTGTCCAATGCCATTCATTTGTCACTTGAGACACCTGCTCCGAGAAGACAAAACCCCCCCTGTGTTTTAAGGCTTGGTACAAATTTCACTACTGTTCAAGCTCCTCCTTTCTATTGAAGTTTTACAGCCAGTTAACTCATCTTATCACAAAATTCTGCCTGCCACCTGGGGAACAACTACAATTCCTGAGACCCACGAGGACGGCTGGGTTTTTTTTTCCTGATGAGGTTCTTTTTCCTAACTTCAGACTATGGTAATTCTATTCAAGAAACCTAATAAGCCAAGTCTAGAAATTCTAAAGTATTCAACCTCTACCATAAATGCATGCTAATACTAGCTTTGGCTTTTTTTAACAAGTAAATGAAATTCTAAAAGACTAAGCTGCAGGAACCATAGGATTCCACTGCATATCTTACAGAGACTCAATGTTGAAAAGCATTTTAAAAAAATATTAGCATTCTTCAGCTATAAAACCCTGGAACAGAGTCGATGACTCATACTATAGGGGTTTCAAATTAGTATTACCAGCCTCCTGCTGCAAATATACTTTTGTAGTTCTAATGTCACTGGCCCCTTTTTGTACATGCAAGTTTGTATGGGGAGGTGTTTACATTCTTAGCTGTTACCCAAATGGAGTTTTGGGTCTAGATTAAGGAATAGTAGTTCCATGGTAAGTGGCACCATGACTAGCGTCCAATACCAAAATGACACATAAGGGAATCATAGAATATCTCAAGTTAGAAGGGACCCATAAGGATCATAGAGTCCAACTCCCTGCTCCTTGCAGGACTACCTCAAAATAAACCGTATGACTAGAACTTGAACTCTGACAGGCTTGGTGCTGTGACCACTTCCCTGGGGAGCCTGTTCCAGTGACCGACCACCCTTTCAGTGAAGAACCTTTTCCCAATGTCCAGTCTGAACTTCCCCTGACACACCTTCATTCCATTTCCTTGTGTCCTATCGCTGGTCCAGCAGGAAGTATCATTCAGATCTCCCATGTGAAAACTGACATATGAAGAATTTAAACTCAGCCACATAATTTGCCAGTTTGCTTGCTGTTAGGGAGTGGCAAGAAGAGTTTTCAGAAGACAATGTCTATCTTTGTCTATATCTTGTACCCGCTAGTGAGAAAATGCAATTCTGTGCACTTAACAAATAAGTGGAAACCCACCGCAAAAGATGCTAATCTCCTTGGCAATTCCTGGCAAAGTAAATTTTTTTTAAATGTGCACTCACGACACCAGCAGCAATCAACCTTCTGTCTGTCACTACAGGATAATAGCTGCACAAGGAAAGCGCAGAGGATCCAGCTGAACAAATGTACGGTCCTGAGTGAAGACCTTCAGTCTCTGTGGATCTCAGGGGAGCCAACCTGAGCAGCATCTCAGTAGCTACGACCAATTTAACATAACTCACATTTTAAAGGGAAGAAAAGGTCTCTTAGTGAGCTGTTAATCTCTAGCTACAAAGGTGAAGAATCTGCAACATTACACCTTATAGAGGCAAAATGGCATCATTTAAGGAAGGAAGAAATTGTGGTACAAACATAGAAGTCTCTTAATCACTTGAAAGAACACCCTGTGATATGCAAGTGCTTTGACGGTGTGAGGCTCTTGTATACAATGCAGTCTTAAACTGTACTGGGTGTCTTCGAATGCTCATGTTACCAGTGATGGTAATATTCTAATTAACAAATTTCATGGAGTATATACCACAATCAAAAGCTAAGCATTTTTTCATGTTATCTTGCATACTGTAACTGACCAGGAAATTTGTGTGGGTTTTGCATCAACTCAGAGTAAGATTTATGTGCAAATTCTCACCTGAAATTAAAGGAGCATTTAAACTCTCAAAGTTAAGCCGACAGATAAGTCCATTTTAAATATCACTCAGAGGCTACATGGTTCATGGGTTCCACACTGGATAAAAGTCTTCCTTGCAAAATTCAAATACTTCATTGCATGCTCCTTGTAATTGTCGTGGTTTAACCTCAGCCGGCAGCTAAGCACCATACAGCCACTCGCTCACTCCCCCCCGTGGGATGGGAGAGAGAATCAGAAGGGTTAAAATGAGAAAACTCATGGGTTGAGATAAAGTCATATGGTGTGGAACATCCCTTTGGTCAGTTGGGGTCAGCTGTCCCGGCTGTGTCCCCTCCCAGCTTCTTGTGCCCCCCCAGCCTGCTCGCTGGTGGGGTGGGGTGAGAGGCAGAAAAGGCCTTGACCCTGTGTCAGCACTCAGCAGTAACTAAAACATCCTTGTATTATCAACACTGTTTCCAGCACAAATCCAAAACACAGCCCCATACCAGCTACTGTGAAGAAAATTACTATGCTGGTTTTGGCTGGGGTAGAGTTAATGTAGTGCAAATACTTAGCATTAGTGTTACTAGTAGACATCAAATGGCTTAAAATATTAGTGTACTTTCACTTCCCCAAAACTGACTGAGGTAATTTTAGTCACTTTACAATACAAAGCTGTTTTGTGATGCAGGTAAGGGATTTAATTCTTCCTGTGTAAAAGACGGCAATGACAATCCTCTCACCTCAGTCCCAAGCAGAGGCTGCTCTTTTGAAAATATTTTTGTTGCTTGCTTCACCAGATAATAAAACTTACTCTCTGTGGGTCGGCCAGTAGAGGGAAGCATCACATTCCCAAATCTAACACAGTGCAATGTTACTGTAATTCACCACCACAAGTTTGAACGTTTTACAATTCAGCTCAGAAAAAGTACTTTCCCAATTAAGCTTTTAAAGCTATGACTTGCTTGTACAGGACAGCATTGATGCTGAAACTACTGAAAAAAGCTGCAGTTCTCTCATCAGATGATGTTTGCTGTTGGAGCCCATTGAAGTACTGCCGCATGAGGAAGGATACACATAAGGCAACATTCTGTGAGGGGGAGTTTAATTTTCGCATAAATATTTTATTTGGATTCAGTGTTTGGTTTGTGTTTTGGTTGGGGTTTTTTGTTTGTTTTTTTTTAAGATGTTATAAAACTCAGTTCTTCCCTGATCACAGTGGCAGTTAGAAACATTTGGTGAAGCAAATCCATAACTATTCCATGCTTTCCTGTTTTCACCTTAAACTTGGAATTTGGAAGCATAATTAAGGGATACACATTCCTTTAAAATAAATTGAAGCAGTAAATTCTGCTCAGGAGTCACATGAAGGTAAGAATTAGTAGAATGCGTCCCACAATACCCGTGTTTTCTAAAGCAATACCTGACATTTAACACTGAATTGACTATTACAATAGTGCTTTTCTCAGATTTGTGAAAATCCTTTCTGTTCCTAGCATACTGATTTTGGTTTGTTATTGCCTCCTTCATGAGGCCAAATCTTTAAGGGAGGTTTCCACATATTTACCATCCTATCAGTAAAGCCAAGAAGTCTGATGCACCTCTGTGCCTCAGCTGCAAATTTATAATGTGACAAGTGATTATTGTTAAGTAAGAAGATTCCAACCCATTTATAATTTCATACATGATAAGAACTCTAACATCAACCCAAAACTTTTATTAGGCAATCAACATACATAATAGAAAAATACTTCTAGCAGAGATTACCACATTTCAGGTCACAACTCATTCAAGCTCACTTAACAGATTTGTAGCAAGCATGCACACACACTGCATTACTTTTGTGCTTAAGTCTTGTTTCCATTACCAAAAAAAGTAAACAAAAAAATTACTACTGTATTTTCATAGCAATGCCTAAACAACTTATCAACTGTTCAATAGCAACTAAGATCTTAATATAAGCAGAACTCGTTGAGAAGTGTATTTCACCAGGAATATTCATTTCAGCTTGTTATTGTCTGCCTTAATTTACCACCAGAAGCTGCTAAGTAATTTGAAGGTAAGGTCTTTTTGTCTTCTGTACTTAACATAGTTTGGGATATTTGCCTTCCTGTGCTTTAGTTCAGATAAATAGAGTTAAACCAAGCCGACTGCCTTGTGGAGACTTCATTATTTTTTTTTGCTTTCCTTTGCCCAGAATTTAAAAGAAGGTCATAATCAGATTTTGTTTGTGTTTAGCTACAGAAAAATTAAGCTTAAATAGGTATGAAAAGCTGCACAAGGGATGTGCAGTACTGTTTCACTTGTTGCAAAGCTCTTATCGCAGGTTGATATAAAAGCAAACATGACAGTTGTTTCAGCAGCTTTAAGAAGATGCATTCACTCAACAACAGGAAAACCACGAGATTCTCTGCAAAGCATCGGAATTAGGAAGATGGGAAGAAAGCAGATTAGCAGCAGAACAAGTGTTGGTGCTTCAAGGCTATTATCACAGAGTTAGAGAAGCACCGCATTTTGCAGCAAACGAGTAACTTGCCTTGATCTAAAATCATTCCCATATTGAACATTACTATGCCATAAGCCTATCACACTTTTAAAAAGCATACCAATTCAAGAACAGAAGTCAAATTGAGACTAATGCCATATTTTTTTAAAAAACATCTGATTTTTTCCCCAAAGTTTTAATTTTTCCAGTAATCACAGAAAGACTAACATTTGATGTCTAGTTATGTAGCACTACGAGGGGAAAAAAGAACAACCAAAACAGATTTCAGCATTAAAACCCCACCCCTAATCCACTGCAACTTCAAATTTTTGTTTTGATTCATTCCTCTAATGTCAGTACTCTCTGTAGTGTCTTGTTTGGGAACACTGGAAAAAGCTGTACTAACTTTAACAATAACCTTCCTTCTCTTCAACCTACTCCCCTACTAGTTTCATTTGCTTTTTCCTTCAAATAAAACAGTGCCTGCACAATCTACCGCTCGCAATAGAATAAAAACTTACATACCCTCCTTTTTCAGGGCTCAAAAGCAGCAAGGGAAGACAAAGTTATCCCCAATTTTCTCTAACCTTATTTCTAACCAACTTCACATATCAGACAGGTGAGCCTTTCTTTATTACTCTGCTAATGGACAGTCTACAAACAGTATTTTTAGGGGTCATGCTGTCAACAACTTGCTGCAAACCTTCAATAACAAACAAGACCTGAGTAAGTGAATCACATTTCAGTGACATTACAAGTCCAAAGGTAATTCTGTCTTGGACTGTGAGGACAGGCATTCTCTGCTGAGCGTGACCACTCAAGCTAGAATTGTTTCTGGTATATGTGGAATCTTAAATGGTCATTTATTTCTCTCTCTCTTTTTTTTTTTTTTTTTTAAGGTCTAGAAATGCTTTGTCCCAATGATTTCTCCTCCTATAGTTATCGCTGACAAACCAGCCATTTGTTAGCTTACATCAGACAGAAAAAAACTCAGCTTGAAATAATAAAACTTGCTGTAAAGCAAGTACATTTATTTTCAGACAGGTTTCGTGATTTTAGGTAAGGGCTAAACACTGTTTCTCATTATAATATTACCTTGGTATCTTTCTATGAATTTGATTTTTTGAATTGAGAATGGAGGGTAAAGTTCTCTAAGGAGGAGAAGAAAAGGAAAAAAATAAATAAAGGAAGGCTTTCCTGACATTCATTCCTTCTAACATGGAATTTGGCTGGCAATCTTTAGCCCGGAACATCCAGCTAACATTTGTAGGATAACACATCTATTCTCAGCTGCTTAGCAATGAATTTGCTGGCTTTAGTTGAATGTACAAGATCAGCTTTGGCTCAATTTTCATTCATTTTATTGTCACTACTTGGATTTTAAATAAGGCTAGCATCCCATGCAAACTGCTTGTTGTTTTTTAACAGCCGTTTTCCCAAGAGTTTTAATGGGCTGTCTAAATTGTCTTTATTTGCTCTGTCTAATTGCCCAAGGAAGAAAAGCTCTATTCCAAAAATCAGAGTGGATATATGTATCTGAGGACATTCTATTCCCCAATGATCACACTTAATCTATCCACCAGTTTACTTACTAAGATATCAACACTACCCCCACCCCAAACCTTCAAGCATTGTAAGCTGAAGAGTCTGCAATTTCTTCTTACACATCGCTATGACTGACATGCTTGAAACTACTTCTTTAAGGATTCCACTCAGTTCCTATGCCATTAGGAAGAATATGAAGAAGAGTTACAATAATTTGGAGAATAGCAAATGGGTATTTTTGCTGATATCTAGGGTAGGAATAACTCCACACAGATCCATCACATCACACTCCATACAGAAACCAGTATTTGTCGCATGAGATGTTTAAATTACTTGGCATTAGTTAATTTCTTGTTTTATTCTTTTCACAGTAATAAGATGAAGAAATTATGCAGCGCAAGTCCATCTTGCTCTCCACCCTACCACCTTATATGTTATAATGTACAAGTCTCTGGAAGTCACGGGAAAGTTTTTGTATATTAACTTTGTTAATATGAGTGTATTCAAATAAAGTGCAGTAAGTTAAATTCAGCAATATCTCTGTGGATGGTTTTCTTCTATGTGGAAGTATTTCTTACCAATGATGACTGAGTCATGCCTTAGAAGAATAATGGAGACATGAACCCTAGATACCTAAGTTCAATAATTGAAAGCATAAGCCTTCAGTTTGCCACCCTTTCTGAAAGAGAAAAAAAAAATAATTCCTCTTGTCTGGACAAAATGCATTCTGTTTTTCTTAACTATGACTAATTACATCAGAAAGTTTGACTGGGAAAGCTTCAAAAAGCACTTTTTCCTTACTGTGTGCAAAACTTGAGTGTTAAGTTAATCATACTATTAATTAAGGCTACTTAGTAAAACTTGTATTGAGCAAAAGAACTGTTACACTAACAGAGACCAGTAAGTGGATATTTCTGTGCATTTTTGCCGGTTCTTAGTACTACTTTAACATTTGGAAAAAAAGTGCAAGCAGAACAAGCATTCTCAACATCTAGCCACAGATCGCTTGTAGCCCAACAAGGCCACATATCTGTGATTGAATTTAGTTGAGGTATTGCAATTACAGATGACTTCAGTTATCATATATGCCTAAGTGAGCCACAGTGCAGAAAAAATAATAATAATAAAAAATCAGAAATCCTGGGTAGCACAGATAACATGTTTTTCTGAGTTCTGAAAAAACTTGAAAAATTCAGGTGAAGCACAAAACCAGAAACAATTTCAAATGCAACTGTAGTCAAGTTCTAGTAATGACAGATAGCTGTTTTCATTATCTAAACTCCTAGAATTGCAGGACAAATCTTGTTATGACAAAGTTATACAGATTAGTAAATCGGGGAAACAGCTAGCCTAATCTCTGCTGATGATTTATGTGCCACAATCATCCTGTAAACTCACATCTACACAAAACTTAAACCAAATTGCTACAAAGTTGGAGGGAGAGGGAATACGTGGCTAGATTAACATCAAATTAGAAAACAGCTCACAACTGAATGGGTAGCTTTACTGAAAAACACAGTGAAGTAATGAATTAATGCACCAAGTGTCTTTAGTCTTCAGTGGGTTTCCTTCCCCCCCAAAATAAAGGGGAGATCTACTGTCTTTAAATTCACCACAACTTAACATACTATTTAACACCTACATAACAGTACTATGAACACTTTCTTTGAAGGTGGCTTGTGATTACAAGCAAGATACTCACACCTCTGGACCTACTGCAAAGCACACAATTTTCACTTAAGTCTTCGAACATGTGTTTTAAGCACATGCTCTATTGTAAACACCTGGAAGGGTGTGGAAACGTGGAAGTAAGAGCGGACCTGAAGAATACATCCATACAGCATAAGTGTTCAATACTGCAAATACTAGTCCCAGACTGGACAGCAAAAGAAACAATGATCACCTTCCAGACTTCTCATGTGCTTCAGTGGGACCTGTATCTTTACAGAATTTTATGCTAGAACAGCCCCAAACTGTTCTATTATATTTTATATAACCAGATAGTAAGGAGGATAAACTTTCTAGCTAAAGGCATAATTGATTTTCACACACACAAACTGAGGTTAGTATAATGTAACTGTAGCCTTCAAAGCCTATCATACCAGGCAAAGGAGGAATTAACCTTGACTTCTTAAGAGTTATCAGCAACTTTGTCATACTAAACAGTTAGCTTCATTATATAGCACTACAACTCAAAGAGGTGATCAAGGTTAAGCATGTTATGAAGTGTTTTCCAGCGTTCAGATAAATATATTCACACATGTCCTTCTGTAGCCATTTAAAAAAAGAAAGGATGGGGGGGCGGGGAGAGGGGAAGCATAAACACAAACTTCATCTTGTCATTTTGATTAGGTCAAGTTCAGTTAGCTCTTCAACACAAAACACAACTATGCAACTTGCTTTGGCACATTTCCTTTTACTAGATTTCACCATAGGGCAAAACATCATCATACTTACTCTATAACACTAGCATTAAGCATGTATGAGCTTGTGAAAACCAGAGAAAACAATATACTTAAATAAGTTTGAACAGCTTTTCATGTGTTCACATTCAGTATCTTTCGTTCACCAAAATATTGCTACTTTTGTCAGTATCTGCAAGTTCATTTTCTTCCTCCCCTAAGTCCTTAGGTTCAATTAAAGAGTCAGGTTTAGATCAAGTTAGTCACTTGCATTATTATCAACAATTACAGTATCCAGCTGTGCACAATAATAAATATATTTTATACAGCCGTATACAGCAATATCATCCATAAATTATTTTTGCAGCTTTTTCCTCTAGTTACATACTTATGGATGTTTTCATACAATGCCTGGTTTCCTGTTTCACCATCACTTCCTATCTAACAAAGCTCCAGAGGACATAAATCACAATGTTATCCATGAATCAGTGTTAACCCTAGTGTCCTGTCTGTAGACTCAGGAAACAGTGGCGTGGTTTGATGCTACTAATATCCATAATAGTATACTGAAACTTGCAAAAATACATGCTGGATTTATGCATGTAGAAGTAGACACACACACACACACACCACCAACTATCTCATTTATTATGTAATTTTTTATTCCTGGAAAGTTTGGAAAGTTCCATGGTCTGGACTTAAAAAACTGTGGAAGACCTGAGGGTCAGTCATGAAAATCAGGAATTTTGCATAAAATATCCTATTTTATCATAATTCATGCTGTTCTCTATTTCTTTATGCAGTTCTGTGCTACAGCGGGCTCAGCTGCTTTGTAGGAACACTGATTTCACTTACACAAGTGAGTCTGGACCTATGTTAAAGTTCAATAAAGAGAATTATCTAGTGTCATGACCATGGTATTTCCATATCTAGGATTCACTGTCACCCTAATAACCAGCATTTGCATGACTTTAGACTCTAAGTCACTTCTGCTTTCTAAGACTAACTTTCTTTCATGCACTCAAATTTGAGATCTTTTGAGAAGAGACTATCTAAACACACACCAAGACCTTTATTTTGCCCCTAGGCACTACATAACATGAAAAAGCAACCATAATTAAGAGGAATTATGGAATCATGCACTGGGATGGACTAAAGATAAGCAAGTCTCAACAGATCTACTTCCATTTTCAAGTTAGGCCTCATCAGTCTTGTTTCTACTCCCTGCCTGAAGAAAACATGCTGTAAGTTATATATTCAAACACACTAATAGCACTATGTACTGGCGGAATTTGTAAAGGACTTAAAATGCAAAGAAAGAGGAACTGTATGAAAGGAGAGTCAGCTGATGACTATACAACTGTCTACCTCTGTCACTTAGAAAAGCTGTCAGAGTGTATAGCACTGCCTCCACGCTGCTTGTACTGCCATCTGATTTCAGCACTGCAGACATGTTCTTCTTACACATGTGCCTATTTCCAAAACTTATTCTCAGAAATGTGTAGAAACTGGACTTCCATTTTGTGCTGACGAAGAAATTTCAGATATGACCTTTAACAGAAATCAGTGTGCTCTGTGTAGAGGATAAATGTATGTGGGTAAAACATGAACACACTCCTGTCTCTTCAATACAAAGACATTTCTGTTATACACATGTACCTCCCTTCAGAGATACACAACCTCTCCAAAACTATACGTTCTGTGTACTACTGCAGGTTAGTGACATATATTTTAACTGTAATGACTTAGTGGTCTCCAAATGTCAGCGACTATTTCTAGAAAGTTTTTATTGCAGTCTCAGCTTCATCTTCAATTGCCTTGTTGACTTTTCAAATACCTAAAGATGCAATACTGTCCCACACCATTAATTTGTGACTCCTTTCTACTCTGGCCTTAAGAAAAAAAAAAAAAAAAAGGTGTTTCCTTCATCTAATTACATTATGCCCCTATTACATGCTGGTAAACAGTATTTCTTAAATACAGCAGTTTCCAGTAGGGCTTCAAAGTAAAGTTTCACAGCACAAAATAGACCCCAAAATGCCATTAGTATAAAAGCATTACACTATAAGGGTAAATTCATAAAACATTAGCCATTGAAGTCTACATTTAAATCTAGATCACAGATTTTGGAGCTTCAATGTAAAAAAACTGAAAACCAAAATGATCTTCCATCACTAGCAAGAGTTTGACATGCTAAAGCAATAGAGAATTTAAAATGATGATGAAATCATGTTTATCACTTTTAATCATATTCAGGTAATTTCATTATTTCATAGAAAGCATCTCTTTCTGATATTATTACTTCACTAAAATTTGCTGCAAAATTATTGCCTCTTGTTAGGAACCCTCTGAATTTTTCTCAGAAATTTCTTATTTAAAGTATATTTATTTCATTCTATTTTGTGTTCTAGTACAAAATACTGCACGAGCCTGGAAGCATTTGGTGCTTTTCAGCATGCTCATGAAAAGGCAGGTTCATTTAAAATTGTATTTCGCAGAATTACTAATGTACAGTGATGATGCCCCATTTCCATTTAATGTTTATTTCTAGAGCAACAAGTAATAACATTAAATACAACTGAAAAGCCTGGCATGCAACAAACCTGAGTGGAAATAATTAGCACACACTCAACTGTGAATTGGTTTTCATCTGGAGAAAATTAAAATTATAGGGCTGTAGCCCCTAACTCATGTCAAATCTCCACAAATAAATTATGGTCAAGGAAACATTAGCTAACTTTCTAGACAGCAGAGCAAGCTTAGGTATTAGAAAGCTTAAGAAGTTGTTTTGGTTTACTTCTCAGGCGCCACTTCAGTAACCTATTTAAAAGTCAGCCTTGTTCTGTGCTAAAATCAGCCTTTTGCACCATTAGCTTCTTCCATTTCTGAAGAACTACCTTGTATCTACCTGCCACAACCACAGGACTTGATCCAGCCTGGAGCTGGGGGAGGCGGGGGGCAGGTGGAAGTGTGCCTTTCCCAGTATCAGGCAAGACTTAAAAGTCCAGAAGCTAAGCTCTTTTATATGTAGGATAATGATTAAGATGTCTAACATTGCTCCTGAGTTCTGGTTAACTTCCACCTGAAGCAGCCATAGCTGTAATCTTACATCATCATTGTCCTAGGTAGACTTAAGAAAAACCTGTATATATTAACATGCTGGTAAGTAATCCACAGTTTCTAACTGCAGAATTATTTTTACTTACTACTTGAAGTTACATATAAAGCTGCTTTGTAGGAGATTTAAACATATTTAATTGTGATTGCTTAATGTAATTGGTTGCTCCGTACGAAGGGATTACTCTGCTGTGCACTGAATTTGCGATTTACATTTTCATATGGCTGAGAGATCCATTTTGGAAAATTACAGCACCTGAGAATTTTTTTTTCCAGAGAAAATTGAAAAAAAAACCCAACCAAAAATTTATAATTTTCCCCTTTTTCCATATCATTAATTTTATCCTATAAACATACATGCAAATACAAGCTAGCATTAGAAATTATTTAATTAGCAAGGGAGGAAAAGAAATTATTTCAAACAAAATGAGCTAGCCCACAAGTGAAACAAATCATTTCAGCAGACATCATATGCTATCCAGTTTCTGTCACTGGTAATGGCTCATATTTAGAGTAGCCAATTGAGAAGGCAATCTTATTCAGTGTGGCTTTAAACATGTCTGAAACCACTGCCTACAAAACAGATATTAATCACTACTTTACAAATCATGTGAGGGACCCTGCAATAACTGGATGAGTTTGGTTATCCACTACTTAAAACCATAAATGAAGCATCTATACACAGCATCTGTTCTACAACATACTTTTTTCCACAGAATTAACTGTCAAGGTATATACTATTTTTCAGTAGCAAAATCCATCCTTGTTTCTTTCCATCATATTCAAACAGGCAATAGATAGGTAACCTTATTTTGGGGTGCAGTAGAAAAGACATCACAAGCCAACCTTGCCAGCATTGCTCTTCAGAACACATACTTACATTCTTATCTGTATAACTTGCTTTGAGTAAGCAGATTTTATTTTTCCATCATGTGACCACTTAACAGTTTCAAAGAACTAGATATAGTCCAGAGGTGATTTATATTCAGACCCTGAGCAGATAACAAATACCTTTATTATTTTCAGGCATAATTGCCAATATTTTTATTGCTATGCAAATTAATTATTGTAAAGAAAAAAATACCTGGTCAATATGGTTCAGGGATTCATCTAAGTGCAGCAATTCTCATTTTCATGTATTAGACCCAAGCAGTTCACTCTTTCTCCTGTTTTAAAAATCAGTGCGCAGCACCAAGTGGGACAGTACCTCATGGCAACACTGATGTACTTGAGGGTAAACACAGAGTTGATCTCCTTTCTCTTCATGTAATATGGGATTCCCTCACTGCCCAATGCAGTAAGGGAATACAGATGAGTTTATGCACTTATATGCCATTACGCCATTGTCCTTCAGGATACTTTTTGTCACATATGGTTGACTAGTTAAAGCATTCACCCTAGTCAAACGTACAGGTCTAATCTCCCAGCAATTCTACATAGGTTTCTTTCTATGTCCTCATCATTTTTGAGATAGCAACCAATACAAAGCGATGTTTTCCTACAGCTGCCAACTGCAGTTTGGCAAACAAACTACATACTGTATAGCCAGAAAGTGAGTCTATTATGGAAGCCAGCAGCCACACCAGCAATTTTTGGCTGCAACATTGGGAAACATTAGAAGAACTTACTTGGAATTAAACATTTCCCCAAGTCACTAAACTCAAAATACCTATTTCTGAACATGGAAGTCCTGACTGGTAGAAAGGTTCAGATATCTGATATTTCAAAATAAGCAACCTACTCAATAGCTGCTAAAGACAGTGACTGAGAAGCCAGCATACTGCAGGGGTGGTGCACGGCTAAGTAGTATCATTCTTGGAGCAGTAAGTGGTTTGGGACCCTGTCATACAAATTCTATGAGAAGGTACCCTAGTTATATTGGGATTGTATACCTAAACTCTCCCTTCCAAATCATAAGCAAAAGGAGAGGAGGGGAAGGGGGGGGGAGATGAAGAGAAATAAGAGGGGTGCTGCAAAGTTAAAAAAAAATTCAAAAGCATTCTTATTGATGACTTGGTACATTCAGTAATGTTCATGAGAGATAATGCAGAGAAAACAGAGTTCTTGGATCACCAAGAGAAAAATAATTGTATGTGGAAAATCTGCTTCTGATAGCAGCTTGGATACTGATGAAGATCAGATCATCTTCATCATTCCTTCTGATACATACTACAGTGTTTCCACTTATTTAATGTTTCTCAAGTCACTTGGTAAGGAAAACAAAAGTTAAGTTATCCTTAATTATTTACAGAACACCAGTATAAGCAGATGACAGCAGTTAAAACTCTACCCGATTCACATTACAAACCCTTCTGGTTTCGCAGAATCAGCAAAAGTCTTCAGATTACTATCAGCAAGAACTTTCTTCTCAAAGTTTTGAACTACCAGAACTCCCAGTTACAAATAAAGAACTTCTGTTCTTTTATCTTTTTTTAATCCCCATTTTAATGAAATTTCACAAAGATCTCAGAAGACAGCTTTTACAACATCTTTGAAGATCGTCAGCAAGATAGAGAAGTGATCCATGGTAAATTCTGTATTGAAAGGAAAAAGCAACAGCACAAATTTATCACTTACACACCAGAGAACCTGTATGGGAGAGAGGTAAGTGCCTCATCTGCTAGAATAATTTCAGAGTTTATACATTAGATATGAGAACCTGAGCAAGACAATTAGAGGAAGTCAGGCTTCACAAACTCTGCTGCACATAAGATTAATTATCCTTTTACAGCCTTAGTTTTGTTTTTATTTTTATGATCTTTCATGACTCCCAAAGTATGAATGATTTGAATCTGAACTTACTTGTATTTGAATAACGGTAACCCGAGCTTGGAGAAATCAAGGCAAGCTTTGCAATATTATCTAAGCATCCTAACAACAACCTAGAACGTTACAAAACAAAGTAAGAACTTAGCACGTGTGTAAATTGGGTTAACGTAATGCAAGTTGATTTTCACAAACAGGTTTTATTGGAAGCGTTCTGCCTATTCATATTCCATTCAGGCTTAAATACCTTAAAAGGAAGCACTTATTTATGGAAAAGGCCAAGATCCTCTCAGATACGTGGAATGGAAGATAAAAGGCTCAAAGTAGAAAACAAAACCCCCTCATCTAGTGACCCGGATTTACCCTATTAACAGATAGGAGAACACATTGCTATCATAAATGCCCGAATTATTTACTTGATGCATTTATTTGTAATATAAATGACACTGTGCCAGTTAAGTACTCAGCATTCCAGTATCTCATAATCTTGTTGTACTTACATGGAGTAAGTATCCATTACCACTTGGAACACTCATTTAGCCTGCTCAGCTGACTGCTTAATGAGGTCTGGAAAGTAAAAGTCTTATCTGCAAAAAGCCAATGTAGAAAGAAGCATGAGTACACTATTTTTTTTTTCAAAGTACTTGTTCAGTCTTAATGTGAAAAGGAATTAGATTAAGGAGAGCGTTCAAAAACACAGAAATTAAATAAAAGATGAAATATATGTATAGTAATGAAAGCAATGCTCTTTTCCATTTGTTGAATATTGTATTGTTAGAATTTTGTTTTTATAAATACCATTAGGCTTTCAAAAATCTCTCCTAGAAGCTATGCATTCTCCCTCACCCCCACCAAACGAGTTCTTTAGGAATTCCACACAGCAACAGGTCTAGTGCAGCTCCCTTTAACAGCTTTTTTGGAGTGTTTATAATGAGTCAGACTAGTCTATATTTCAGCTCCAGAAATACAGAGTGGGACATCATTAGCTGCATTCACTCAGGTTTTACTTAATGTACTAGTCATCACTAAGTGTTTAAAGGATACTGTCAGTAAATGCTGGCTACCTCCCTTTCACTCGCTACTCATTTCTAGCTACATGCAAGACTCACAAAGCAAACCTGTTACTGTTAATCATTGCTAAACCACTGCTGCCAATGCAAGTTAAAATAATATCCTTCACTTTATAGATGCACAAATTGGATCAGATAGAAATCTGAAATTGCCATTGAGACCATACAGACTGTTTCTTACCATGTACCTGCAGCAAACACGTAAGTCTCTGAGTCAAAGGCCCTCAGCCACAAGTCTTTGCTATCTAAAACATTTCAAATTGAAGCGTAGACCCTACGTGGCAAAAAAATGCATTGACTGACTGCAGAAACCTAGGTTTCTTTTAAGAAGCATTCCAAGAACTTATACTTGTCTGTCAACTGGAAAACACTGTTTGAAGTAGAATATTTTTATAAAAGAGTCATTTCAATGCTTTAAATCAAGTTTATGCTCAATGACATGTTTATTTTGCTGCTTAAAACCCCACATTTTTATTAATTTTTTTTTAGATTTACTTTTTTATTTTAAAAAAACCCACCAAACATCTTCACTGATCCTGCAGCAAACAGAACACTTAAATCTTTTCTTATAAGACTTCATTACCCAAAGATCTGGTATGTAGCAGTTCTTAGATTTGTAGAAAGATCACTGGCACTACTGAAAGCTTCCTTTTAGTTCCTGTACAAGCACAAGGAGAAACTGAATAATTGGTCAATTATTCTGATGGGAAAAAAAAAATTATCTATCATTCTAGCAACCGAAACTGATTTGCTTGTACCCGCTCTCTTCAGTGTGCAACACTGGGCGTCTCCCAGAGCTGACAAATTAACGTTTGAGTAGTATCATGATGAAGCATTCCCTCAAAAAGGAAGTATGACAAAAAGCTGTTTCCTGTTTTCTGCAAACTGTGTGGTCACATTATTCACAACGTAACTAACACCAGCTTAAGTTTGTCTACTGAGAAAGCACTTGTTTTCACATACTGAGATACTCAATCATAAGTAAAAATACAAACAAAAAAACTACCAAAAAACCCCCAGGAAAACTGTTATGTAAAAATCCATATGCTTTCTCTTTCTATAAATACTTGCTCTTTATTGTTCACATAGGTCTAGCCTGTGCTTATTCATTCAAGGTATTTTTTTTTCATTGATAAATTGTCATTCAAGGTATTTTTTTTTCTCCCCAAGAGACTTCCTTTGTCTCCCCTTACACTGATGTTGTTGTTAGCGTGACACTAGTCGAATGCATTTGGTATGCCAGTTGTATGAAGTCTCCGCATTGCTGTTGCCATTTCATGAAAGAACTGGCTTCATTAAAGACAGAATACAGTGAATTTCTTGATTAATTGTAAATGGGGAATACTAGGACCAGGCAAAAACTGGAGAAGCTCTGAGCTAGTAAAACTGAACTGCAGTCAGGGGTTGGCTAGGTATACAACCTTTTTGTAAAGCAAAGGGGTGGGTGGGAAGCCCACATATTCCCAGGATCCCTAACTCTTCAAAGATTATGTTTTCCCACATTTTCCCACTCTCCTGTTATTCCTTCCCTCATCCTTCATCATTGTTCAGAAAGCTATGCAGCTGCTGTGAACTGGGCACATGGTAGCACAAACAAATCTGAAGGGTGGAACAGTGCTGCCCCATGATGAGTCAGCACATGCCTATTTCTGAAGTGAAATAAGCTTTTACTTCACACTGGAGAAATTTAAATAGCCCTTGAAAGAAACAGGTCAGTACATCTCAGACAAGCGTAAACTCCAAAATAAAAACACCCCTGAAACAGGATACCAATATAATGGTAAAATATTTCTTATTATCACTTATGACTCAAGCTAAGCTAGCTTATTCATGGCTACTGGCCACGTACTACACAGAAAAAATAAGTACTAGAACATTCACTGGAACAGTCAACGTTGCAGTAGTTAAGATCAAGAAGCACAATTTTTTTTTCGTAGAAGCATCTGCCCTAGTAAACTGCTTATAGTTCCAAGATAATCTGAGGATATAGCAACAACACTCCATTTACTAGTTAGTTAATTAAGAGACTCCTAAATGAACTAGCCATTTATCAATGTAATTAATAACTCTAACATTTATTAATGTTTCAGGTTACTCTAATTTGTACAAAGCATGTATTTTAGTGCTATGAGTTGCTGAATGAAAAGTTTAGTTAAGTTTTAGGTACAGACAAGCAGAAATAATGTTCTATGCATCTGAATACCACTTGCAGTCATCAATAAAAGATGAATTAATAAAAGAATTAATGAAAGCCATGATTTTATTGTTCCCAGTAGCTTCATGTGCAATAAAAAAGTCAGTAGTTAACAGATTTCTGCGTAAAGTACAGCAATCATGCCAACCAAGAGTTCTGACACATTTTAAGTTCATTTAAAATGCAGAAATGCAAACATCAACCCAGAAATTCTCCCCTCCAACCCACTGGACATCAAAATTTAGATTGGGGGGAGGGAGGGGAATTATTCTTTTTAATTAATTTTGTCCAATTCTCTTTGTTAAGTAAACCACGCTGCCTTTAAACTCCAAAAATCCCAAGTTTTTTACCACTTTCCTACTTTCCTACTGTATATAATGTTCAAAATGCAGGGATGTTAAACTTGAGATTAACAGATCCCAGATCAAAAGACAATCCACTTTTTGAAATGAACCTTCCCCCCCCCCCTTTTTTTTTTTTAAACACCATCTCTGTCTAAGGCTCTTTGTACCTATGCTATTTCACCCTCAGAGAGCAGCTGAGAGAACTTGAGGTTTTTTAGTACGTGAGTTCTGCCAGTGAAGGAGGACTGTTCCGTGACCTTACATTTATGAAACTCTTTTCCTTCCTGCTTCAGAAGTACATTAGAATTTTCTCCTTTGAACTGACTGTGCATTCAGACTGTGCATATGTATTCTACAATTTTAACTTCCGTCTCTTTGGTCCGTCTAGTTTATCTCCCCCCCCCAATGTGAATAGCACTATATGTGTCTAGGTATAAACTATTTCACTAATAGAAAAAAGTGCCAAAAATAAAGCCAAGCTTATAAAAAAGGAGAGGCAATATGATTAAGTGCTCTACTGCATAGAATATATAGTTCCTCCTACAAAGCAAATATTCTGCAGGGAATCTTTAAGCCAATAACGACCCATGAAAATTTTTATTTTTTCTGAGCGTCTGGAAGTCACTGCATATTGGTAGAAAGTATCAACAAGGGGGAACAGATACTCATGAGATCTTAAATTGCATTTTTAAACTAAAGGCTATCATTCTTTAGAACTCTCAAATTCATTAACAAAATCTACAGAGCTACAGAAGTAAGCTGACACATAAACAAATGGTATTGCAAATTCAATACCTAATATTGACATTTATAAATATTTTATTAAAAATGTAATTACTTATACGTATTAAATAAAAAAATAAATTCTAATACAGCTTGGCCATCTGATTAAGAGTTACATTAGACAGTATATTGCAGTATGTAATTTGGATTCATCTAACAGATAAAAGCACTAGCTATGCTACTCACAAGACATAATGACTCAGCACCTTCACTAATTTTCTTTCTGCAACCTTTGAACAGTTACTGTCACAGAAGTAAAATTCCTGAGGTTATGATTTATTTTGCCAAAAGGTCTCCAATATAATGAAGCATATTCAAAACAACCTTGACAACTGTAACACAGGATACTAACTTCCCAACAACTGCCGTTACATTGGAATCATACCTTAACTTCCAAAGAGGACAACATACAAGCACAATATAGTTGTTTATGTAGACACTTCTACAGAAAAAAAAAATTCCAAAGATGCTATGTATGCTAACTGCCTGAACCACTTCTGTCTTCAAAATGATTCTACAATCAAATAGGTTTTATGTTTTTAATAATTGAAGTACATGTTTTAGAACCAGACATTTAATTTCAAGCCAGTTTTTGCATACCTCTTTTAAACCGTCTTTTTATGCAAAATAGAAACTGCCGACATAGGAACGTGTTTTAGGCAACCATTAATGCTCTTACTATATTTCATTTTAGAGAATCAAACTCCTCTATTCCTTTGTCTGAACAGGATACTTGATTTTAAAAAAACAGCTCTAAAATTCTCCTGTTCATGTCATTAAAACCAGATTAGCATAATCTTGGCTGCTGTGCATCACTTGAACACGTCATTAGCTTCAGTTCTAAATAAGAATATGTAAGCCCAGGAACTAATGTTAAGTTACTGCATTCTACTAGTTCCAATAGTTACTCCATTATGTTTCCTAGACTTAATTAGTAAATACAATATGCAGAAACCAACAGCAAAAGGCATTGAATTCTGCATTTAAACTACAGATGTGAAGCTAAACAGAAAAAATTGTGAATTATATACACTCTGCTGTATTGCTTTAGAGTGGGAAGAGAAGTGTGGACATACCAAGCTGTTTCTAGACTGTAGAAGGGCAAAGCGCAGGAAGTGTTCTGCTAAGTACTCACCCTCTTCGTGCCAGTGTTTAATCAGTGGTGCTGACAGATTGTCAACTGAAGTCTGAACTGGGAAGAGCAGTAGTCAAAGCACAGCAACACAAACAGTATCTGGAATAGCAGGGGATACGTGAACTAGGAATGACATGCTTTGGAGAAGGTGCATCAGTTTCAAAAAAAGCTTTCCCATCTTCAGAATGAAGCATCTGGTACCTGCCATCAGAGCACCCATCTTGGCGCTGGAAGGCCACCTCTGGCATTCTGCTCAACTGAACTGAACTTGGCATTTTAATCTCCCAGACAGTGCTCTGGACTAGATTTTTATTTTTTTTTTTAAACATGCCAATCACTTCTGATTTTCTTATTGTTTCCCTGAAAAGATTATTAGCTTAATATAACCCATCTGCCAGGGCAGCCACATTGTAAAAGCCCAAGGTTCAAGTAATTAGTCGGGAACAAGCAAAGATGGCTTCCTCTATCTCAGTCAAGCATACAGCTAATTAGTCACTGAGTACTCTTGATCTGCTAACCTGAGATGATAACAAGCTTTGTATTATACTAGCTTATTTTAAAAATATTTACACAGAAATAAGTGTAAGCGTTGGACATACTTGAGCGATCACTTGCTTTTCAAAGCTGGCATTAAATTTAAGGAATTCTAACAAGCTGCTGACAAGCAGCTCCTTTTCTATTTTATACATTATACTGAAATATGAAAAGATACAAGTCAGGAGATATACAAATAACCGACAGGAAAGTTTTTCCCAAACTACTGTTATAGGGGGAAATTAATTTCACAGTCTCTATAAAGTGGTTAGTTCATATTCATCTTATATACACCTTTATTTACAAGTGTGAGTGTACAGTGTACTTTTGCCACCTAAAAAGCTGCAACAATATCCAGACATTCAAGACTGCTATAAAAATTACATAGTTCTAGTTTCAGGTATCACTGTGTTTATCCAGTAACTTGCCCTTAACTGCTGCTCTGTATGGAAATTGGATTCATGAACATTTGAAAGCCTAATTACTAATCAACCATGGATATAACATTGTAAATTTCTGAGCTTACTGTGTATTACACTCCAGAATGATTGCATGATGAAGTTGTTTGGTTTTTTTTTCCCCTAGTCCTTTACAAGCATAAGCTTACTACAGTGAACACTGAAAACGTTGCTTACTGGAATGTGAAAAATAAGATCCAAAAAGTTGGTATTTGTTCACATAAAGAACATGACAACTAGCCAGTAAAGTTTTCACTGATACGCAGCAGAATTATCTGCCAGAGTCCTGACTCATAAGCAGCTTGCTGGCTGTACTTAGCAGCAGAGGAATGTTTAGTTGATTAGCTCTCCTATAACAATAAATAAGATATTATTGAGTCTGTGCAAAGTACTGTTGAGGATTTCAAAGAGTGTGACATAATTGATGTAAAGCCTGAGACTCCCAGTTAACCAAAGGACCCATTATGAAACTTAAAATAACGGCTCAGTTTTTAAAAATTGGCAGTTGTTCGCAATTATGTCATCTTCCTTATCTAAACATTCATACAGTTAAAATATTTTAACTTTAGTCTATACAACCATAAACAAGTGACTACGTAATTACATTAAGTGATTCAGTGACTCATCTCACTTAAATGACTGGTCTCACAAAAACTATGCAGAAGAACAGGGGTACTGTGCTCCGAAGCCTCGTTTTACTGAATTGTTTTTGTCATAAAGCAAAACTATATAACAAGACTTCTAAAAAAAAATTTTATACGCTAGAAGAGGTACTCCAAAGGAAGCATTGTAAAAGCTCCTACAGCATACTCCACTACCATGTGCATGCCTCAATATTAAGGAGAGCCACAAGAACTCGGACTAATCAGTTCAGAGTCTAAGCAACACGATGTCATCACTATCAGTAATATCCTGACTAATGTTTTTTTCAGGAAGACAAAGGTAACATTGGATACTGCTGTGCATCAAGACATTTATTCTGCCTTAACCTGTTTGAGCATGATTACAGCCAGTGCTTGTTTGGCCAGCTTCCAAACAGAAATAAGTAGTTTTGTATTGTTAGAAAAAAAAATCCAAGAAACATTGTGCTTTACACAATCCAGAGAAGCCATAATGTTCTAATATCCATCTATGCAGAAGATCAAGAAAACTATTCCTGAAGAGTAAACAACTTCAATACACTTTGAAGATACGCACTGTCAGAGCTACTTATGTCTGCCTAGACCTAGACCTCATTCAAGACCTAACAAGAAAATGTTACCATTAAATTGCACCCTTAAGAGAGATTAGAAAACTACCATTTTTTTTTAATCTTTCTGCTGGGGGGAAAAAAAAAGTGTGTTTCATAGTACTTTCAGATAACCACACCTTCCTTTGATTGCAATGTTGTTGTAGTCAGACTGTTTGAAGGCAGAATTTGAACTTACTCAGTTAACTCTTACTATTTTTCCTATATTTAGAAATTAACTCAGGGTTTTATTTCAGTATACTACTACCAGTCTCTCAATAAGCTTTAATTAGATTCTTACCTATAGATACTGTCTTGGGACAGGCACTTGTTTATTAGAGACAGAGGAAAATAAATAGCTTTGTTAAAGTGCAGATTTACTTCAGAGATGTAATTTCAAGAGTCAATTTAACTGGCTAACCACAACTAGTAAAATTATAAGATTAAATTGGTAGATCACAAAGGATGAAAAAGGAAATCTCAGTCATACTAAGGCTCTAGTGTTTTATGAATTACTTACAAGCTTGCAAGAAAATTGAGTGTTTTACAGCTACCTTAGGTTCATTAAATGGGTAAAGAAAATAACTAACAAAAACACAAAAGCCATTTAGAACTCACAGGATGACCTAAAACCATCAGTTGATTTAAAATACCACATTAAGATCCAAAATAGTCCAGAAATAAACAAAAACATTTATCACTATATAAACTGATATAAAAGGAATTAAATCCAGAATAAACTGATATAAAAGGAATTAAATCCAGAAAAGCTTTTCTGTTGTCATGAAACTAGAAGTACTATATCTTGATACTTCCTATATAAGCGAGTCAAAACATCCCCTTCTATAGTTACACAGTACAAGCCGATAGTACTACTAAAATACACCTCCCATCACTGGTTAGGTCACTTTTTTCAGTACCTTCAGTGATGAACAGAGACTGCACAAATGAGATATATACAGCTTAAAAATATAAAGTAGTAATTTAGAAGTTAACACACATAAAACATAGCTTGGATTTAGCAAGTTACTTCATTAAGAATAGTAAACTCACCAGGCTAATAAAACACCCAAAGAATCCTTGCTGGCCAAGCAAGCAGAAGCCTGGGAGATAAAAATTAGCTTTCACTAGCTGCAGCAATACAGCCTTATTATTGTTATGTGACTTTCATTAAGTCCCTAGTCTTTTCAGTCGGGATTTCATGTGTTTCCATGTTAGTATTTCCTCTTTTTAATCCTTAAACCACCAGCAAGCCTACTTCAGCCTGTAATTTTGCTTTTTCACCTCACATGGCCCTGTTTTGCAGGCCTTCTCACAGCTGTTCCTCAAAATTTAGCAATTTCTTCAGCAGCCTGAGCCAAGATGATGTAGCTGGGCCAGATGAGAGCAGGGAGCTAGGTTCCTGAAAGGGACAGCTGAATGGTGAAAGGGGTTTACACTACCATCTTACCTATCTTCCCTCTTGTATCAGTGCAGGCATTTCTGAGACCACACAATAGGCAAGATCAAGGAACTGAACAAAGTTGAAACTAACCATTTTTAAATAAGGTAAATTTTAACCCAGATCACTTTTGCAATCCACTTAACAACAGTCACATCAATGTTTGCTGTAAACAAAAGGGAGCACCAGGAGAGGGGAAAGGGTAACAGGCAGAAAAAAAAAAAAAAAAAATCTTTTTACAGGAATGCTAACTTTTTAAAGTGAAACCACAGTTCAAATAAAATTTGAAGCAACTTCCAACCAATAACTTTCCATTAGTAGAAGAACTATACATAGAAAAAGCAAAGTAAAGCAAGAACTTCACAGCAAGGATTCAGAACTAACTGAACTATTACCTCCACATAAGCAGTCCCCTACCAGCATATACTTCCAATGCCCTCAGGTTGCTAAAATGATTTCCTTAATAAGGGGATGGGAGGCTCAAAAGTCCTTGGAGGATTTAAAGAGACAAACTTCCCCAAGGAATAAACATGATTTAGACCACAAAACCCCAAATTCCAGCAGAGACAGAGGCCGTGGAGCTCCATACCAGTTCTACTCATTCCTTAGGCTGCAGTGAAACCACCCTCAGTGAAGTCTGGAATGACCTTCTAGCTAAATTGGGAAACCCTGACCTTTCTTGTGCCATTAGACACCTTTAGCAGCTGACTGCATAGCTACCTCATTGCACTCTCACTGCTCCTGATTCTCTTTCAGACACTCTTTTGGATAGTCTCATCTTCTCTCTCCAGCTGTCTACACAGATTAAAAGAGCCCTTTCCTCTAGACTTTAACTCTTTCCTCCTGCGGTCTTCTCCCTGGACAATTTCATCCACACATTTCTATTCTGAAATTCTAAGATTGTCAGAAAAGTTAGTTTTTTAAAAACTGTAATCACTCCTGTAAATTGAACCTATATTCTTCTACACAAACTTACAGTTCTTGTACCGTCCTTAACACTGTAGCATTGTGTCACCTCCCTATAATGCATTAAACAATGGAAGAAGCGTGTCACATGCTTGTGCTCATATTCCTCCAGAGAGGTATATGCATGAGAGTGTTTTGTTTTGGTAGTTTTGTATTCATACTCCCAACACTGAAGATTCAATAGAGAACACAATGCCAAAGGGTTCTGACCGAGAAATGGGCAATAATATACACTGATCTGGCTGACAAACTTAACTTGCCCTCAGCCTATACACCTTGCTCTTTTTGCACAATTTCAATTGATCTTAAAACACATGGCTGTGAATTGTGGCAGCCTGAGTACAGGCAGTATTCTTCTCTAAGTTAAAATGGGGTAGACAGGAAAGGATAAAAATCTTGCCAATTGTCACAGTATAAGCTGTCACATCTCATGAATCAGAGCACTTTTAGTGGCGAGTTAAAGGTGAGAGTAATGAGGATTTGGTATTGTATTACTGTTAGTCTGGTAATCTCTCACTGCCATATTTGTCCCCTATTCCTTATGTCAGAGCTAGGAATACTACATACATGTGAATTAGCTCAGTAGACTAATTTGGCAGAAATCAGAATTTTTTTTTAATCTATTAATTTTGTATCATATAAGTTTGCTGAACAAATACACTTTGACGTGGATAAAGAGAAGGAAACATATATACATATATATCCACACATATATATATACACCACTTGCCACCCTAAGAGTCACCTCCTCTTACACTAAATGAAGTCTAATGTGTGTTCTCATCATGTGAAAAAAATCACATTCTCTTGGTCTGAGCTTCAAACTCATCTTCAGCTACCTGTCCGACTCAAAATATACAATTGTGCATGTGCAGGATAAGATTGGAGTTAATCTTGCTTCTCACTGGTGGTGTTATTTTACCACACTCCATCTTCACTCATTTATAAAGAGGACTAAGTGGACAAGCAAAGAATTTAGATTACATGTTCCAGAATTTTGCTTTTCACAACTAAGTTCATTATAGGCAATATTTAAGGAATTAACAGACACAAAAGGAAGAATAATTCAGAACAAACCAAAAATGTAGAACAAGAGAAGATACTTTGTTTTCTGTAAGCCTCATGCAAATACCATCTTGCTAGAACTGTGCTAGATGCCAAGGAAGCATATTACACTTCAGAGCTAGGTTTTTCCATCAGAAAAGCTAGACATACAGTTTATTTCAGTGGTAGTTATAAAAGATTCTTGTAAGTTAAATACAAATATTAAGTGAACCAAAACCAATA
>NW_008825562.1:1025648-1062954 GCF_000699105.1 Pygoscelis adeliae | reverse complement strand
ATTTGCAAAGCCTGCTTTTCAAGATATTTAGCTAAGTAAATCCTTTAAATACCATGAAGAAATTATATAATAAAGTAGTATTAGTTTACCTACTAAATAATTGCATGATATAACTAGGTTACCTCCCTTTAAAGAAGCTGTTTAAATAATCCCACTGTTAGCTCATGTAAAAGGACACACTTTTAAAATGCATCCCACAATTCTCCCCAAAAATGGTCTTTAGTGGAGTTAGCATAGCTATGAAAAAAAACTTGATGCAGACCTGGTGATGGTAATCCCTCCATACAGTGTATATACCACCAATAAAGGATACATGCTACACCCAAAGACAAGAACAGTTTAAAAAAAAAAAAATCAGTCCTTTTCTAGCAAGTGAAACTATTATTAATATGCTGGACAGGCAATTACTATGGGTGAAAATTCCAGAAGTTTTTACCTGATGCTTCCATTGAACAACTTGAGCAAAGATTCCTTAACATGATCTTTAGCTTTAATCAGGCCTATTTTTGTCCATCTGCTTGGAAGCTCTTCATTAGCATCTACTAATGCCTTGAACATGTGTATATTTCCATCAAAATGAACTCCTTTAATTAATTCCACCCAGAAACCTACTTACTGGACTATGGGCTATGATGAGATACATTTAAAGCTATTCCACTAATAATTATTAATTCCCTGTACCGTAGAATTCTTATTTACTAAGCTTTCATATCACTTACAGAAATAATAAACACTATTTGCCCATGATACAGCTTTCTTTGTAGACAAAATAAACAAAGTAGGAAAGTTACCACATAGTGCAGCCTGACCATTAAATAACCAGTTCTGTTCTGTCCTGTTCTGACCAGCCCTGGATAATTACGAGGCATGTGTGAGGGATCTGCTAGAGAATGGCTGCAGTAGGGTATTTAGTTTTTGTGAAAAGCAGTGAAGATGTAGAAAAGCAAGATAATTAGAAAGGTCTCTAGTGCTGAATATGGTCAAGGGAACCCATGTAGTAAATAAAAGGAGTTTATATTGAACTGTTTAGTTATGTTTGAGAAGTAAATTGTGCTGTGAGATAGGAACATCAAAAGACATTTTCTAAACAATTTGGGGAACATACCACAGCATGGTAAGCCATGCAACGCAACCATCGGTTTGTAGGGAGGTGTGCAGAACAGACAACAGAATCCCCCAGTAGCTTTAGAGGGGAAAAAAATGCCACATTCTGAAGAAACATCTTTTCTGTTGCCTTCTGTGGACTGCAGACAATGATAGAACATGCTCTCTTAATTACATTGTCAGATACAGATAGTACATAGGTGCTTGGTGTATAAAATACTGGAGATGACAGGAAAAGTGTAAAAATTTAGTAGCTTTTACGAAGACCTTGAATACTCCATTTAAATCCACAATAACTGTTGGGATTTGACTCTAAATCAAAAAGATTACTATATTGTTAAAAATGGGAAGGTAGAACATATGAGTAATATTAAATGTATGTTTGAAAACTGAGACATAGTATTTAGTGGCAATATTACATTTTTTCTCTCTCTCTATAGATAATCTCCGGTTCTTTCAGGCTGGAAAGAAAACTCGGTATTATGAGACATAACTGCCTTTTATTCACATAGAGTAGTTGTGTCCCAGCACATAAAATGTTGTGAAAAAATGGAAGTACTGACCCAAGAAGTTCTGTATGATACTATTAGGATTATTCTATGAAAAAAACAGGCCATAGGCATTTTGCTTGCCAGCAATATTGAGAAATTACCGCTAGATGCAAAGTTTAGATAACAGTTGCACTAATAACCACATCTTGTACCAGGTAAGACTACAGATCGGTATTTTAAAAGCAAAGGGGAAAAAAATAATCCATTATTAAACTAATTGCCATGTATATTGGCTACTTCATATATCAGCTATCTGTTTTGCTTTGATTCGTTTTTCCTGTGGGAAAAGCCCAAAATCAAGAAAAGGGATTTCTTCGTACTTATTTTTTAACATCATCCTCTGAAGTAATCCTGTGCAATTTTTTCATACATGTGCTGTTTCTAGAAGACATGAACGGGGCATAAATGCTGTTTTCTTACTGTTCTGTTAAAACCTGAAAGTAAAAAATCATTTGGAGAAGATAAACCTAGTTGTGATCTAGAATCATAAACTAAGTGGTCAAAATACAGAAAGTGGTGAAAACACAGCTCACCTGAATTAGTTAACTGCTTCAAAAAGCGAAAATGCTTGTAACAGAAAAAGTAACACATTGGAAAATATAAACCTCAAAAGCTTATTGATGTTTTGATTCCTAAGTATTAGGGGAGCATGGCCTGGAATAAATTAAAATCCCTAAAGAGTTGTTCGGATTAAAACTATTATTCAGTTTATTTCTGGATCTTTAATGAAGAAAGTGCCTTGACACAAGTAGACTCCATACTTTTAATGTATCATTTAATAATGATATACCTCATCTAGCTCTAGTGCATTAGGTTTTAAATTAGAGCTAGACATAGTAAGGAAAGTTGAACTATAGGTCTGCTGTGACTAGAGAGATAATTACTTTTCTAACTTATGCAACATGAAAACTTTTTTTTAAACAATAGGTGGGAAGCTGTCAGCTTCCTCTTCCTATAAATAAGTACAGGCGAAATGTGTAAGTTGACTTAAAATTGAAAAGTATATAGCCTATTAGTGAACTCTTTTGCAGCCATCTCACAGCTGGTTAAAAACAAAACGCAGCTGTAGCCATAGAACATTAACCTTGCTGAAGCTGTAATCCTTATCCATTTATAGAAATGTTCAGAATTAGCTGTGCTTTTAACATTTGTGATACTGTTCATGATTGTAACATGAAATGTCACTTTGTTTTAATGGCTGATATAGGATATTTTAATGTACCTTCAAATCACTAACATAAATTTTGTGTAAATATGATAGTAACTTCTTGTGACTTAATTTACAGAAACACTATAGAATGTACAATTATTGCCTCTAACAGGCCAGGAAATTATTGTTTTAGATTAAATAAAGCTTTAGCAAACAAATATTTCCTGGAATTATCTTATCAGTGAGTGGATTTTCTCTGGCTTTAGGTTTGCAAATAATTCATATTTATTAAGTAAAGAGAGTATTTTTTAGAAAGTGAGGTTATTTTGTCAATAGGGAATATCTATTCGTATGCAAATAATGCTCTTCATTGATTTTGATGGCTTAGTAGTTATTACTTCTAATCCTATTTCCCTACCTGTTCAGATAAGCTATATACACTGTCATTTTCTTTTTATTATTTACCACATTCTCATGCACTGTAAACAATCTTGGACTGACTTCCTTCTGAAGATAAATTTGGGGATTTTTTAAATTCCTACACATAAATAGATTCCAACTAAAGCTGCAAAAAGGGGTAGGAGAGTAAAAACTGACTGTGGTGATGATTCTGATCGGGAAGAGACACAAGACAATTTGAAGAAAGTTTACAGCTCGACAGGAGTAGTGAAAGGATTGTGGTATGTTTTCTGCAGTAGAGTGGTTGTGCTAATGATATAGAATTGTTGGATGAAAAGACGAGGAATGTACTACTTAGCAGCATGCTTCCTGTTTGTGGTTAAATACTGTATGTTTTCTCTCGTGGTAGTATACAGAACAATTCCTTTTTTCTTTTTTTTTTTCCTCCCCAGTGCAATTAGGACAAAGATTTCAACCTTGCCAACTTGCTTCAATACTAGAAACCTGGAGAATAGCACATTTCTCAAAGACTGAAATAGCTGGTTTGGTGACCAGTTGACTACAGCTAACAGAACTACTGTTACTGAGCAGAAGCCTGTGCCTTCTCTGGCAAATGGAAATTCTATCACTGAATTTATAAAATCTCTGAAGCCCAGAACCCTTTTCTCTTTCAGATATACTTGGAGCATGTGTCTTCTGGAACCTTGCACAATTGTTTTTTTAATATGTGTAGAGGGAGGGTGCTAGAGGGGTAAGTTCTTACTGGATCAGCCAGTCACCTTCAAAGGTCTGTTTTGTTCAAATTCAGATATAAAATAGTACATGTTCTGGGGAAGCTCAAAATATCTCATGTCTATCAGTCTATGATCATTTTGCTGTAAGATAATTGTGTGACTTTTTTTTTTTTACAGATGTACATTTGCAGTTTTCTGTCACTGTTAGCTGTTGTGGTTATGTGACTGAATGTGACTGAGATTACAGGCAAAACCACAAGGAGAAATGTTAGCATCTACATAGCAGTGGCCTTTCGTAGTTACATATTTTTAATGTTGTGAAATTATTTTTGTAAAATGCATAGTTTTAAAATACATATTCTTCAGGGATGAAGCCAAGTTAAGAACGGTTTGTACAACTACTAGTTTCCACCCTCAGGCCACTATGTTGCTCTCAGAGACCAACCAAAATACTGCATTGCAAACTGACTGCCAAAATGATCTGAGGTTTTTCTGGTTGCCTTAAGCAGAGTTGTGGTTTTCTGGTTTTTTGTTTTGGTGTGAAGGGGCTTTTCCATTTAAATTTTCCTAATTGGGATAGTTGCATTATTTCAGCTCACTCCTTTTGCTTAGAATTGCCTGCAGAGTTTATATGGTCATAGGTCTTCGGTTCATACATAGAATATTTGTTTCTTGGTCCTGGAAACTGGGGAGAAAAAAAAAAACTAAAATGCTGAAGTACGACTAAAAACATTTTAAAAAACAACATAGTAGGCTTTAACTTCTCTTGAGGAGGCTGTGAAGTAGATCTAATGATGCTTGATTCATAGTAATCTATTCAAAAGCACGTCTCCAGAAAATCCTGTAGCAATGTTTTGTACAACTCAAACAACAATTTTATGTCACAGCTGAGCACTCTATGTGGAGACTTGCAAAATATTTGTAAGTCAGAGTTAAAAAAACAGTGGCAACTCTGCTAACCAACCAGCCATTTGTCCCAGGAGAGCAGGCAAACGGTAGGAGGAAAAGAGGAACTAAGAGTACTTGTGGGGTAGCTCTTTCATCACATGATGTAGCTATAGCCTGATGGTTGCACATCTTTTCTCCATCACTTAGACAATGTACTGTTATTATTGCGTACCGGCACTAAAAATAGTAAATGTTTTGTGTTTTCTTCTCAATGTAATGTGCATAGTCCCTAAACATGACTTCAGTGCTTTTTTCCTGTTTTAAGATCATTAATGTGATCAGAGTTTTACACCATCAAAAACTAAATTAACTCAATGCCTGAACATACATTTGCTCAATTTTCTTGAGTTTTGCCATGTGCACTTGTTTTCAGTCATACTGCAAAATATTTTTGTAATGTTCTGCCTGCTGCTGTTGAATCTTAGACGTCAGTCCAATGTAAAAGCTTTACTGAAGAAGACTTGGCTAAAGAAGTATGAGTAGTATTGTGGCAAATTCTGAAAATTCAAATAAAAAAAGCTCTTGAGTACTTAAGAGTTATGCTGAACAAATAGTGCTACAGAGTTTGGATTAAAAACTCTTACATTTGTGCAGAGACGTCAGCCAGTTAGAAATTATTTTCTCCGACTCTGGAATGACTGACCTTTCTGCTCCAGTTATGGGTGCTGCTTAATACAGACAAATAAAGACAGCACAGAAAAACAGAACAGCCATTAGGGCTAGCTGAAGAGAAGAAAAAAACAGATCTGAGCATTTCTTTTTAACTGAAACTGGCAAATTGTTAAACTGTTGCTGTAGAATGATGCACTATAAATTATAAACTGACGTAGTTGGAAATAACATTACATTGCCTGTCACTGCAAGTAAGTGATTAAATTAATGAATACTTGATTAATTTCATAATTTCTAAGTTATGTGTGGTTAAGATAGCATAAACTATGCCCAAATATTTACTGTTAAAATCAGCAAAATGAAATAAAAGGAAAACTTGTAATAAAAAGAAGAGGTGCATCCCAAAGGAAAGTTTAGAACTGAGCAGCTTGACAGAGCTGGTCTATTTTATAACCTACTAACTTCTGCTGCAAAGATTCTACTTCAATTTTAAGACCCCTACAAGTTTTTGAGCTGTCATTTTATTTGAAAGCTGGCATTGTCAGATTTTATCAACAGGTTTCCACTGTTGAATTTAAAAAAAAATTAAGTTTCATCCAGTACTCAGGTAAGCCTCAGAGAGTCACAAAAAATGCAGACAGCTACTTGAATCTCAGGCATGCTTTAACTACGTGCGTATTAGACACAGATGGGAAAATTCACTGTACTGGTCTTGCTTGCCTTTTGAAAAAGAACAAGCCCACTGTGGAAGCAGTGCTGAGTTGGGACCCTTTTCTAGAGGGCAACCAAGTAATACGTTTGTATCTCAATTTGGACTCCAAAGATTTGTGCATTGCCCTTGTCCCACCAAAACAACAGATGATGATTGTTTTCATGACTGTTTTCTCAGTATAATTTAACAAGCATAGCTTCAGCTATAACAACATAAAATCTGTATTCTTCTCTTTTTAAAATAACAATTATATTAATATGAAGACATCTGTCAACATGAGGCCTCTAATAATCAGGCATGTGATCCTTGTTTCCACTATCCACACCAACACATCCATGCTGAGAGATGTTCAGTTTATACAGTGAGGCTCTGCCAAAGGGATTCTCTAATCCAGCAACTGGTTGAAATAAAAGGCTGAAGCAATTTCTTTCACTGTTGTGAACCATGAGCACATGTAGATGACTCAGATATTGGGAACTAGAGTTCTCAAATTTGAGAGAAAAAAAATTTAAGTCTTTTGTTTGTGGTAACGATAGCTCAATTTTAGTTAAAACATCACAGTTATCCCTTGTGTCTCGTGCGTTTCCAAAATAAAATACAGGGACACATCGTAAGTCAGAGCCACCTCATGAGGAAACCTTCCGTGTGTGAAGTGTCTGGGCACTCCGCACATGGGGCCCAGCTCCTGCTGCGTGAAGCGGATCAGACGGAGACGAGGCTTTTCTCGAAAAAACGTACTGCCACGGCCATCGCCGGCCGTCCCGCTTTCTCGAAAGCCCGAACTACCACAGCCGGCTCCGGCCGCCTCAGCTCTCCGCCCTCCCACGGACCAGCCAACTCCGTCTGAAAGCAGACGGCCAAGCACCAGTCTCGGCCTTTTCTCCTCCCAGCAACCCGTTTTGAGGAACGACTCAGCTGGGATAAATCCACCTACACGCCAGCTCTGTGCTGCCAAGGCCAGGGCCGGCCAGTTCTGTTTCACACTTCACCTTTCCAGTGGGCGTTTCTGTTCAAAACCCCCGAGTTCCGCCATTTCCTGGAGAGGCACCGCCAACCCTCCTCAGCTCCCGCCCTTCGGGCGGCGTACCGCTGCCTCCGCTTTCCTAAACAGCGCATGCGCAGCGCGCTGGCACATGCGCGATAACGCCGGCCGGGCGGCGCGCATGCGTGGAGGCGTTCGGCGTCTCTGAGGCGGTGGATTGGGAGGAGGCGGCGGGGCAGCAGGACCAGGAACTGCGCCAGCTGCGGCTGGGAGGGGACGGGGAGACGCCCGGTGGTGCGTGTCGGTCCTATGGGGCCTTGAGGATACAGCCCCGGTGAGAGAGGGGGTTTCTGCTGGGGCGCAGAGCCGGTGGGAGGATGGAGGGTCAGGCGGCTCCGGGCGCTGGCGGCGGCGAGGAGCCCCTGAGCTCTGGCAGGATGAACCCGAAGCGAAGTGGGCGCGCCGCGGGAAGAGGAGAGCCGGAACAAGCCCAAGCTGGTGAGCGAGCTGTGGGGCTGGGAGGAGGGCAGGGGACGGCCTGCGGACGAGGAGGAAGGCGGGGGAGGAGGAGGCTCGGATGCCGCCTTACTGCTTCCCAAGTAGAGAATCTGGGGCGGAGGGGCGTGCGGCCGGGCGTGGGGGGTGCCGGGCTTTCAGGAATTAAAGGATCTTTTATAAAAATCCCTTGAGCTTCCGTGAGGGTTTTTGGGTGCTCTTTGGGGGAGGGAGGTGGCAGCTGGAGGGGGGCGTGCGGCGCGCTGAGGGCCTCGCTGTGGTAACGCACCGGGGGTGGTCGCTGACAGGAGCCGGGAATTCCCATGTTTTCCGTGAGGGGTGTGATTCGGGGTGTTGCTTGGGCCATCCCTTTGGGGAGAGGTGCCGTAACAGTGGTGTTCTGCAAGCAGGACCTGTTGGTGTAACCTCTATTCTGCTCACCTTTTGAGTGAAAGATCACAGGGTTGGGTTTTTTTTTTTTCTGTGTTGAAGCATCCAGAATATTGGTGGTTATGATGCAAACGATCCCAAGAGAATTTCTGAATTAATGTGAAAATAGTTTAAAAATTTGGAAATTGTCCAGTCTTTTTGGAAAGATCCGACAAGCTTTTGAGCACACAAACCCTCTTTAGGACTGTAGAGTTTGTTCATTATGCCTGTGCTTTTTGCTTTAAAAGAACATATTTCTACTTACAAACCTGATAACTTGAAACAGGTACGTTTCAAAGCCAATAGCACTGGATTGTATCTCACTATATAAATGCAGTAGCAGCAAAACCAGATAATATGACAGTGTTTACTTTTAATTGTTTACTTCTGTTGCACTTATTTGTTTTAACTTTGAATCGACTCACTTTAGCTCAGTTCTCTGATGGATTTTCAAGAGCAGCAGTGTAGCGGACGCTTAAAACTTACTTGACTTTTCTTATTGAATAGAATACTAGTTGCAAACTTTATTTAACCTGTGCAAGGTTTTTCACAGAGAGTGGTAAAACTAAGTCAGTATGTACGTGTTCCCACCTCGTGTTCCTTTCATCGAGTATAGTGCAGCAGAGCCTTGGGCTGATCAGCCTGACAACCGTGGGGGTTTTTTGTCACTGAAAACTAAGTTAGAATGCACGTGGGAAAGATGTTAAATTTGTAATGTATGAGGCATTAAAAAGTTACTGAAAGTGACAATTATTTAAAAGAATGACAGAATGCAATACTGAATAACTTGAAGTGTACTTGTATTAAAAGTGACCATGTATATCTTAGCAAATGGTAACCAAATATGATGTCTTCTTTTGTTTTATGGTGTTATTGGAAACAAACTCATGCTTCTTTGCACAGAATTAATATAAATGAACTTCTTCATATAAACAGGATGTTTGTTTATGTTTATACTACCTTTACTATTTCCTAACTAAAGTAGCTAGGAAGGCTGCTTGAAGATGGCTGCAGGGAAGTGATTTAAAAATCACACAGGAAAGTGCTTCTATTAGAAGCTGAGGACACAAATTTGAATTTTGCTCTAGCAGAGAACACTCTGTTCTGGAAGATACGCATAATTTAAAAAAATCAAAGTGAAATGAGCTCAAAATTGGATTGAACAGGACAACTATTTTCGTTGCATGTTCTTTTCACTCTAGAATCACTAGAGTAGGCTTTTATTGTTACATTTTGTGGAAAAAGTACGTTATATTAATATTTGACTTTGTATGCAGTCATATGCTTTTGTTTCTTGAGAGAGTGATTACAGTCCAGCAGCAACAAGGATCAGAGTAGTGGTATGTTGCTTGAATCAGATACCTTCTGAAAGATAGTTTTGCCCTGAGATAAAGTCACTAGCCTCTGATGATATAATCGAGTGGATGGGTTGAATGGGAAAGTAGATTTTTTTTTTTTCCATTCTGGACATGATGTACACAAATGGTGTATAAAACTGACATGAAGAAGGATTTACCTCCGAGGAAGAAAAGGGACAGGATTCAGGTGTGTTTTAAGTTGAGGCGGTGTGAGTGGACAGCCAGGTGTATCAATGACTGCCATGGGTTTGCGAGGGAAGAACAAAACTGTAATCAGGGAAAGGCTTCATCCATTACATAGGAGAATAATCTTACTAAATTTTGCTGGCTTTAATTTTGAGTGAGGAATTGGTTCTGCTGAGGCTAGAAATATCTTTAGGTACTCAAGAGAGCAGCCTTATTTGTACCTCATCCCTGCTCTCTTCACTGTGCAAATAAGATGAAAGCGTATTTGGGACTTCTGTAAGAGAAGCCACGCTATTTATGCAAGTGTTAAGTTGTCACTGAGTTTGTATACAAAGCTTCTCAGAGTTTGGTGTGGAGATTTTCTTGATTCAGCTTCAGAACTTATAATTCATCAAGTTTCAGTAGAGTTATAGAGATGAATCAATCTGCACTCTCTGTTGTGTATAATCCAAGGAACTGTACAGTGTGCTGAGAGGAGTGTGTCTCTTTTCCAGAACTTATTTCACACATCAAGTGGAGTGCTGAACAAGGGCTTGGTGGGAGAGGGTGTGCAACTACATATAACAGAAGATTTATTTTTAGTTCCTGGCATAGCAGCTGAAATTAGGCAAGTCATTGGGAAGAAGTCTAGGGAAATGATTTTCATATGAGAGACTAAAAATTGCTCTAGATGACAGGGAGCTGGGAAAGCTGAAGTCATTATTTTGGGGGAAGGGAGACTCTAGAAGAAGAAGGAGGTGGAAATTTGTTCTTTCCCCATCCCCTCCATCTGAAAGTAAAAGGTGGGCAATGGTGCTTGGCTGGCAGAAGCATAGTGGTTTGGTGTGGTTTTTTTGTTTTGTTTTGTTTTGGGTTTTTTAAGGACTGAAGCCTGATCGATGGCATTTATTCCTGACTGACAGGAACTAATACTAGGCTATCAAGAGAGGATCTGTGCTAGAAGAGAAAATGATGGTTTAAAGCATTTTTCTGTAAGATGATTGATGTGTATGTATGCACACAAATAATTGAAGATGGGCTATATTAGAACTACTAATTCGATTTTTTTTTTTTCTGCTTTGGGTCGTTTTAAGTCATTCAAGTTTCATATCTGTTGAACATGACAGAACTGCACAATGAGAATTTAGTTCCAGTTTTGGTACTAGTAGTGTGTAAACTGGAGTTTTTCTAAAATTTGATGTCTGTCTTGTGAGCACCTTGACACATCACGGCTGCTGAAAGAGCTCTGATTTACTCTTCCCCCCCCCTCATTTTTTGCTGGCACAAGGACTGGAGGTGGGAATGACTGCCTGGTGTTTTTGTAATTATTTTTGTTTACAATGAAATGGGCAGAAAAAACTTAAATTGTTTTGGCAAACAATCATCTGATCTCATGCCAGCCCTGAGAATAGGTTGGCATGAGATGGCAGTGAGCAGTTACATTCTTAACTCGGTCTGGCAATGTGCTTGTTTTGCTTGTTTAAAAGTATGCTTGTTATACTAGGGGAAACAGACTAAAATAAGGTTGTCAAGGAGATTGCTGGAATTCCTATGTTTGTTAATCCTTAACTTAGATGTTGTTTGCTCTCCTTAACACTTCAGTATCACATGGGAAGTATATAATTCTGTTGGGTACCTAGGAAATCAGTAAGCGCTTGAAAGTGTCGGGTCCGATTTGACCTATCTATCGTAGCTTAGCTGAACCCAAAGCTTCTCTTTAGCTGAGAAGCTGAAGCCAGGCTTTTTACAGAAGTTCATGGCAGTAGAATGAGAGACAGAAGTCACAGAAAGGAGCGGGAGAGGTCGCTGGAGAGGAGACTTGAGTGTATAAGGGGAAAAATCAAGCATTGGTTGACCAGAGACACTGGAATCCCCGTCGTCGGAGCTTTTAAAGACCTGCAAACCTGGACAAAGCCTTTAGCAGCCTGGTTTGAATTCGGTGTTGACCCTACTTTTTGAGCAGGAGTTTGGACTAAACTGAGAAAGGAATGAAATCCTTTCAAAGGTCTGTGATTCCATGAATCAGTACTTGAAAAGAGGTGTTAAAACAGGATTTGTGGTGCTTCCTGACTATTAGAACACTGGCTAACTAGAAGTTAATATGGCCGATGGTTTTTTAATTAAAGTTAATAATATATCGTGTTGGTTTAGTATTAGCAAAAGTAGAAATATTTCTGTGTATGTAGTGGCTAGTGCCACACTAAAAGCATGCTTCGTTACCCCCAAGTTCACTTCAGGTTTGTGTGGTAGTTGTTCAGTGATAGATACTTCACTTAGCTATAAACTAAATTTCTGAAAGGGGCTGTCTTTTGAGTGTGATGCTGTCTTTAAAAGTAGATTAGGAGAAAGATCTTTTATAACATGAAACACAAATTGTTAGGGGTAAGAGAGAGCTTATTAGTTGGAGAGCAAGTGGATTTGGTGATTCAACCAACAAGGAGCAGCTCACGCTTTGTTTTAAAAGCAGAAGTTGTTTATGCTTAATATTGAAGTCTTTTAAACCCCGTGAGCTTTGAGATTAATCAAAAGCTATGAATTCAACATTCTGACTAATGTGCCATAAACCAGCATCAAACAGTGGAATAAACGCTTTTATCAATTAGCTTAAAAACAGAAGTAAACTGAGTGTGCTTGGGAGGATAGGTTTCCCAGCTACGTTGCTCCACCCATATCAGTGTAGGAGTTAATGAGTGCTTTACATTACGTGTCAGTAGAATCAGTCACTGTCAGACAGGCTATGGACCTACATTGCACCATCACCTTTGACTCCTAAGGTTGTTTGGTGTCATTCTCCTGTGGAGAGATAATGTGCTCATTACAAATGACTTGTTTAGATGTTTCTATACTGCATACATGAACTATGAGTCAGGTTGAGCAGAGATTTTTGGCGAATGAGTGAAATGTATTACATTTGAGATTCACAGTGTCTCTGAGTAAAATCAGTGCATGCCTGCAGAGGATTCTTACTTGAAGTGGATGCTTGAGGAAAAAGTGAACTAAAATACTTGTGTTTTAGAAGACTCTTGGCCTTATTAGATTAAAGTCAAGATATTCCAGCAAGTGAAGTTAGTTAAGGTGCAACCATTACTGAAGAGTAAAATTAATGTCTTGGGAAAATTTGGTTCTGTTGCTGAAAAGTATACTGATTAGGCACTTCTAATATGGCAGAGTAGGGCATGCTTGGTGCTGATGGTTAGGTAAATGCTTTTAATGTGAACTGATATTGACACTGTTTAAATGAGGTGATAGATACAGTGACAAGCCTATCTGCTTGTGGTAATTAAACTTCCTGAAGTACTACTTGTAAGACAAAACTGTAGAGCTATTCCGTACAGTACAGGAAGCTTTGCAAACAAAGCAGATTCCACCGAGGCAACGTGAAAGACATTTACAGTGAGACCCGACAGTGTGCATATCAAATAGAAGTGATGCTTTCTGAGATTTTAAGCACTGTGGTGCTGAATATCCAAGTTATTGAGGATGAACTTTTCTTTTTGTATTACAAATAGCCTGTAAAGCACGCTATTGATCCTGTGATTGCTGATGACCCAGTAGAAGGAAAAGAGGCTTAAAAACATTGGGTGGGTTACAAGATGACTTAATCTTTTCTGCATCAATTGCAGTTCTTTAGGGTAAGCAATAATAGCTAGTAACTTTCCTCTAATTCTTTTCATCCCTGTCTGAATTTAGAGGTAAAATAGAACAAGAGATGGCAGTTGCTGCTGAAGCAACTGAGAATTTCAATTGGTTATTCATCAGTTTACTTGTTCAGCCTTAAAACCACAAGAAGTTAAGAAATTACTAAAATTAATGTTTTTATGCAGTTTCTTACAACTTGTATATCATGGCCATTCTTTAAATTCAGTATTTTTTTTTTTTAATCATTCAGCAACTTTATTTTGGAGGAAATAAGTTTTTTGTTATAAAGGGCTATGGTGGTAGAGCAGATACTTCTGAGAGAAGATTAACAGTTGAGAGTCTTTCTTTAGTATTTTTGTAGCATTTTATAAAGTTGCAGGTAGGCAAAGCAAAGTTGTCTTAAACTTGCATATTACTTTTGTATCAAACTGATGTTTTACTTAAGGTCTTGTGAATCGGGTAGCTTTTTCCTACAGTATTGGTGGAGTGAGCACCTCTAGGTTTCCCACTTTCAAGCTGACTTCCTAATAGGTAGATAAGCAGAATCTTGCTTGAGAAAAGTAGTACTAATACAGTCTGCAAAGCAAATATATTCTACTTGTTAACTCTTAATTAATTGTACGGGAGAAAGGGGTGACAATTAAAGAATCAGCTTTTTTGAGGCAGCAGCGTGGGCTTAAGCAGTCTGCATACCCACCTTGGTGCTCTACTGACTTAAGTTTTTGTGTGGCAGTGGGACAAACAAGATCATGAAACCGAACCAGTCAAAACCCCTTTTATTATTTATTCTTCTGTGATTATTTGCTAGAACTAATAAGACTGGTGTTATGACACACTAGAATTCCTCCTTATCTATTGGTTTGTCTAAAGTTCATCCATTAGTACTATTACATTATGATTGTGTCTGCTTTTCAGCCTTCTCATGATAGCTGTTTAGTTGGACGTGATGTGAAAGCAGCACATTATATGCATGTGGGCAGATCCGAAAAAGATCTGCTATGGCAATGAAATGATATTGTAACCTACATAGTGATATAAACCATAAACTCATCTGATTTCTATAAATTGAGAAATACCTTGGAAGTTCAATTCCGGAACACGCCCACACATGGGAAATGTATGGTTTGATACAGCTACTGAAGGTATTCCATCCACCTAGGTGTGGTAATATTTGGCCTTAAGGTGTAGTGCATATCACCACACCTCCTCTGTTATATAAAACAAAAATGTTCTTAAGAGTTTCTAATAGATATGAGCTCTTCCTGTGTAAATAGGTAACTGTAGCTTTGTATTAATTTCAGACTGTTTTGGGGGAGAGTGGGAGAAGAGGAAGTTCACGGTAATGCATGTGACAGGTGGCTTTCTTGTAAGGTACCCTTCTCGGTCATTTTAGTGATTCTCAGACTAAATCATTGGAGACAAGATGGTATTGGAGAAAGTATTAGGTATGCTGAATGTGTGATGAATGTTTGCTGCTTGTAAGTGTTCTTTGCATAGTGTTATCAGACATGGAGGACATCAAAGATGGAACAATGTTTTTATTACTAAAAAATATTTTCGATTTGTACTTCATAAGTTAAGTGTGTTTAAACTTGTTTTGAAAGTGTAGAATGTAAGTGTAAAAGTCACCAGCTGATTAAAAAAATGTAGTTGGAAAGAATCCTGCCTTCTATTCCTCGGTGATTTGTGTGTGTGTGTATATTTTTTTTTTTTTTAAACAAACATACTCTTACTGCTCTCCTAATTGTAGTGGAAGTGTGAAGTTCTCTCTTGATAACAAAACCAAATTAACATACTTAGTTTACCCTTTTATGTGAGAATAAATACATGAGAACTTGATTTGAGGAATGTGAAACTTTCAGAACAGTGCTACCTAGTAGTTTAGAAAAAAATTTCTAAGTAAAAGAGTTAAGCTTGAGACAGTCAGGGAATAGTACTGTAGAATCCCAACACTTGGGGCTACAAGACTGTAGCTATACAGCCATAAAGTAGCAACTGTAATTTTAGGTTATGTAGGCCAAGGGAATTGCAGTAAAGGTACTGGTGGATACAGGTTGGCTTGAAGGTACACAGGCCCATTCTCTCCTGTTTCTTTGTTCAAGGAGTAGCTAATCAAACCTTAATAACTTTGTCCTGTATGGGATCAGATTAACAAAAACACATCATAATGCATATTTAGGCATGAAGATGAGAGGAAATAACCACAGACCTTAAATGTTCTTCATACCTTTTTGTCACAACTAGTTAGTTATGTGTTTACAAGTGGCTCTGTATAAATTCATGTTGGTCTCCCAGGGATGGTTGAGCAAGACAAAATAAGTAATTTGGTCAGGAAAAATGTTAGTTCTGCAGTCTATCATTCTTTCTTACTATGGTAAGAGCTAATGATGGTTGTTAAAATATGGCCTTTAAAGATGCGTGTGATTTTCCTGTTTTTAATGAGTGTGTAGCTTTGCGAGGAACAAACACTAAGCCAACGTGAGATTCATAAGATTCTAGACTCCTCACAACAGATACAAGTAGTTAGTTTTTGTACAGTATAGTGTTTCCTGTTATGTTTTGTTTCTTCATATTGTCCTGCTGTGAATTATTTTTATACCTATAAAATTGAAGTAACTTCTAAAATACTGTGGCTTCGTAATGGAACTGTGCTGGATGTTTGCATTTGTAATTGTGTGAGTGCATGAGTAGATGAGAACTTGACAGTTATTAATAGTTGAGACGGTTACATGCAGTGTTCCAGTTGCATTAGAACAGGTAAGTATTTGCATAAAGAAGAAAAAAGACAACAGCATATCAGGCTAAGCGTATACACTGATGCCATATACATTTTAATTTTTGTGCCAGCCGCATTTAGAGGGTACATTAAAAACAGAAGTTTTAAATACAAAATCTGAAACTCATAGGGTAAACCCATCTCAGCTGGCCAACTTCAAAAGTTAGCACACGAACTCAGATTAACTGAGATACATCAGTCTGAGTCTGTCCCTCTTTGTAAGCCATACAGTACATTTCTATCTAATTTTGTATACACTGAAGTGAAATTTACATATAGTAAGAACTGTTTTCATAATCATTGCAAGTCTTTGCTTATAAAAGCCTTAGCCACTCATGGATTCAGAGTGAACTAATGAATATGACAGATTAGTAGAAGGTAGTTTATAACCAGTCTTGAGACAGAAGTTGCAACCAAAGCTTCAACACTGAAGCACCTAGTAACTGATTTTATCCTGACTTTGGTGTCAATACAGTGCTTTGTTTCTGGTACTGCTGCCAGTCTTAATTCCCATAAAACCAGATTCTTCTTTCTTTTGTTTCTTGGGCGTATTATATAATGGAGCAGCAAGAGCTGTTGCTCCCAGACAGTTGACTTTACTAGAACTGCTTCAGTTCCTCCTTTCCACTCCTCTATGGCAAGTGGATCTCCCACTGCTTTATTCTCATCAACAGAAAAAAGTGAGGTGAGGAAACTCCCGTTTGATTTAGCACATAGTTTCTTGGCTGAGCTAGAAATATGCCAGGCAATGTCTGCTGCAGTCTCTCTAACCTTTATAATCCTCCATTCTCTACTATTCTACTGTCTTCCAGCAGTGCGGTTTCATTTTCATTCTCCAGTTTGTTTACAGCTTGGTGGAGGCATTCCTAAACTAGAAAGGTAAAGGGTACAGCAGTAGGCTTTGATAAAATTTCCATTGGTAAACCAGCTACCCAATTTTCGTTTCCATATTTTACAAATATGCATTCACATTTGAACTTCAGACAAAGCTTGGGTGAATATGACAGGCTTCCTAAATCCATTAAGGTTAGTTTACAGTATTCTGTGATTCAAACTGATTCCTGAATGACTTAGAAGATAAGCTGTAATCCCATCAGTTAACATTTTATATTTAAAAACAATTGTTTCGTGAATTTATGGGAAAACCTTTATAAAATTCATGTGGGTGTTTATGGGTAACCTAAGCACATAGCACACTTCAATATTATGATAAACCATCTTTTCTTTGCTTACCTTCTCCTTTAGCAGAAGATAACGGATTCTCCGTAACCCGTTACAAGCATCTGTAATCCTCCTGAATTCCTGTTACTTCTTAACAGGGAATCTCACCTGTTCTGAAGTCAAATGATACTATTGGCTTCCTCATTACTATGTACAATATAATTCCTCTCTATTCATATGCTGCTTCATTTCCTACTTCCCTGAAGGACAAATAATCTTCTCGGGAAGCTGTTATAAACAGGAAAGAATAGGAAAAGGAACAGAAAGCCCTTGTGTGTATCACAGCAGCTATAAATTCAGTTTAACCTGATATGCTTTGTCTATTGAGTTACATCATGGTCCATGCACGCTGAAACTACTCCATCTAGAATTTGTGTTCTTCAAGGAAAAGCCAAAGTTCCTTGCTATGGCAGTAGCATTGCTCATTTTTCCAAATTTAGTATCATATCGTTTATTTTTAGGGGAGTGCCCTGTTTCGGCTGGGATAGAGTTAATTTCCTTCCTAGTTGCTGGTACAGTGCTGTGTTTTTTGGGTTTAGGATTTTTGTCATGGATTGTGACACAATAATGTTGATAACACACCGATGTTTTAGTTGTTGCTAAGCAGTGCTTACACTAGCCAAGGGCTTTTCAGCTTCCCCTGCTCTACTGACTGAGCAGGCTGGAGGTGCACGAGAAGCCGGGAGGGGGCACAGCCAGGACAGCTGCCCCAAACTGGCCAAAGGGCCATTCCATACCATGGGACGTCGTGCTCAGTACAGAAACTGGGGGAAAGCTGGCCGGGGGGGCCGCTGCTCGGGGACTGGCTGGGCATCGGTCGGTGTGTGGTGAGCAATTGCATTGTGCATCACTTATTTTGTACATTCTACTATTAATTACTATTATTATTATTATTTTATTTTCCCTTCCTTTTCTGTCCTAGTAAACTGTCTTTATCTCGGTCTGTGAATCTTACTTTTTTTTCCCCCCGATTCTCTCCCCTATCCCACTGCGGGGGGACGAGTGAGCAAATGGCTGTGTGGTGTTTAGCTGCCTGACGGGTTAAACCATGATGGGGGGGGAAAAAGTAACTTTACCATCAACTGTTTTTGTGAAGGGTTCAAATACTGCTCTGATCAAATACTTGCTGTTTGCTAGGAAGTCTGTGTCTTGGAAGACGGATAATGTTGTTGACATGATCCCTGTGACCATATGTTCCAAGACTGCTGGGTATAGACAAAATGGACAATGTTCACAAGTAATTCCTGCTTCTTTGGCTCACTTCATCCCTTCCACTGCCAGTTCCTTTGTGGGCTGTGTTTTAGTTGTTTGGTTTTTGTGGGGGTTTTCTTACTATTTAAAAAACAACCCAAACAAAGCAAATACACATCCTCCCTTCCTCTAAGTCTATCAAAAGTAAAATACTTCATTTTCAAGGAGCTGCCCAATATCTGAGCAAGTTCTTCACAGTATAGACTTTCTGTCAACTTTTGCAACTTGCTATGGGTCTTCTGCTTTATTTTTAAGTGTATCAGTTCTCTCCCAACAGATACGTTCTACCAGTTTTATCCTCTCCTCAAATGGTAGGAGAGGAAAATTCAAATGGACTGTGACGCTTATTTCAGTGTTTACTGTACCTACAAGAGCAAGAGGTGTTCCACGAAAGCAACCGCATGCTCAGTTAAGAATCTTCCCCAAACTCCTCTGTATGTAACAGGAAGAAAACTATATAGAAATTGAGCCTGTCACTTGTACAGGGGTATTAGGCTATACTTGCATGAACTGTGAAATAGGAAGCAAATAAGCAAGTAAGCAGGAATAAAAAAAAAAAAAAAGAAGAAAAAAAATTTTGCAAAAGTACTGAAGAATTTTCTCAAAGCAGTTTCAGCTTTGTTTTTCAGAATAATTTCAAAAGATCTTTCTCACTGTCAAGTTAACTGGTCATTGCTCATCTTGAAAGAAAAACCTAGGTTTCAACAAAAGATTAATCCCAGGTTCAAAGCATATAATTGTAGTTAAAAGGGTCGCATGTCTATAAAACAGTAAAAAGAAACTGAGACCCGCACTTCAGTAAGAGCGAAGATGAACGTTGTCACAATAAAAAAGGTGTCTCTCTTTAGGAAGTGAGGTGTAAAAGGAGAAGGCCTATTCTCACTACTCTTTAATTGACCAAATTCAGTAGATTTATAATAGCTTTCATTCAGCTCCACAATGTGTCTGAATGAAAAGATCAGCCACTTACACTCAGGGGAGCCTGGAACAAGGAAGGAAGATGAACAGCAGTTTGATGCACATCAAGTATTGCTATCTTGCAAAACTGGCTTTGTTCTGCTGCTACGTTGAAAGCAAAGAGCTCAAATCCACAGCTTGTATCTAAGCGTAAAATTGAGATAAAGTCTGTGCTTACTATGTCAAGAACTGTTTTGACATAGTTTTTCCAGTTTAACTGTTCCAGAATGTTTCAAAAGCGCTTCACAATAATATTATACAAAAAAAGCAAAAGCCAAGTTCCCTAAAAACTCAAAGCTCAGAAGTCAAACAATTGCGTTTTTAAAAAACAAGCAGCAGAGATACAGGGCTGGATATACTGACAGGCACAGTTGGCAGAAAAGCAATCTAAACCATCCATTACTGCACTAGGAGCTATACTGTGTTCGTTTGTAATTAAGTCCCGGAAGTTGATCCAATGACTATTCAAGTGACTAGTTTAGCAAGTGATCTCAGCCTATTTTCCTAGGAAAAACTTTCTAATGTTCTTCCAAACCAATTGATTTGCTTGCTGTAGGTGTGGTAAACGGAATATGCTGATACTGACAAGCAGTCCTGCTCAATACCAGTACAATAGCAACCACTGGGACAGATGGCTTCTTGTCTAATAAAGTATTTCTGGCACTTTTTACAGGCACCAAATAGACGTACAGAAAGCTACCTGGGTGTATCAAAGGATTTTTGAAATTCTTCCAATGCACTTCTAATCTACTAGCATTTTACTAAAGGAAGCTTAGGAGGTGCAGCTTTTGAAATAAGCTTTCTAATCACGCAAAGCATGAAACATAATTGGCACTCAACTATCTGAATCCTATTTTTTAAAAATACAGTGTTCTTCAAGAAAGACCATTAAAGTATCCATTACCAAGATTATTAGATTTGAAAGTGAAATTATTTAAGCCCCCAAAAAATGCAATGCTATTCTGCAGATGACCCAAAAAATAAAATGTATATGGCAACAGTGTATATGGTTAGCCTGACAGTTCAAGTGCATGAAGTAGAATCCCCTTACTTTTGTTCCTCATTTACACTGTTGACAATTGGTGCAGTCCCATATGCTGTCTTGATACTGCCAGATATGACTCCCTTCTTTCCTTTATGCAAATACTGAGTGCATGTGAGGTCTTCTGGAGGTACCTGTACTTCCTATGCAGAAACTTTGTATCAATTTCTGTTGCTACACTTACTTTATAGAGATTTGCCAGGCTGCCCAGAATCCTTGAAGTGGAAGATTCTTAATTACACCTTTCTGAGCCTTAAGGACATGTAGCCATGGAGTTTTGTACCTAGTTACTTGTGTGGGTCATGTTGGTGGTTTCTTTGGGTTTCTTTTTAGAGGTGTGTGTTTTGTTTTTTTTTTTTTAAGATGGATCCTATAAAACCTTCTGTTGGTTAATGATTATATAATGCCACATGCGTTTCTAAATTAAGTATTAAAACTTAGAAGTTAGAATTCTAACTTAGGTTAGAATTTCTGAATAAAAATGGAAGCTTCAAACTGAAATAAAAGGCTTTAAATTTTTGTTGTAAGGGCAGGGTTTGCCATGTCTCTTAACCTTTGTAAAGATCTTGATTAACTAAATATCTCCTAGAACATTAAACCTCCATATTGAGGCCAGTAAGCTAGTAGGCACTTAATAAAAGCAGCATGGCAATTCTTGTTTGTTGTGTAATTTATGAATGGAATTATGACTTGGCTCTTTCAAAAGTCTAGTTTGTAAAAATTTTAACTAGCAAACTGTTGCTTGATGGTTTTAAGTGGGGAATTTAAAAGCTGTAAAGCATCCTGAAGAGAGACAGTGTTCGTCTATACTGAAAAGCATGCTATACTGTTACAAGATGTTTTTCCAAGATGCTCCGAGGAAAACCTGTCTTGCATGATCACTGGATATCAAAATAAGAAACAGATCATGGGTGTAGGAAGTGCTGTATAAAGAACTCGCCAGTCATGTAGCATAACTGCTATAAACTCTGCTGATCCTGCGCTGCTTTAGTGATGATAACTTATCTGATATGGTTGGTGCAGAGACTTGATAGAAAATGTTTGGAGTCTAGCAGTAGCTCTGGAAAATGCCAAACCTTACCTTATTTGCCTGTGCACTGGCTAACATGAAAAATGCCTCATCTAATAGGCTTCCTGAAATTGTTTCTACAGTAGTCTAAGCTGATCTAACTGCCGACTGTCCTGGTGCCACCCTTGCCCCCACCCAAAAATGCAGGTTTTTGAACAGTCCATTTTGCTTTTGGAGTGTGATAGTGTTCTGCCAAATTACCCAAAAATGGGGAAGCAGTCTCAGTTTCTCTCAACCTCCATTTTCAGTCAGACCAGACTGCTGCTTAGGTTTTCTTTATTCCCCTTGCACAGAGACATGGTGTTGTGGTTTAACCTCAGCTGGCAGCTAAGCACCACCCAGCCGCTAAGAACGTGAGAAAACTCACGGGTTGAGATAAAGACAGTTGAATAGGTAAAGCAAAAGCCGCGCATGCAAGCAAAGCAAAACAAGGAATTCATTCCCTACTTCCCATCGGCAGGCAGGTGTTCAGCCATCTCCAGGAAAGCAGGGCTCCATCACACGTAATGGTGACTTGGGAAGACAAACACCATCACTCCGAACGTCTCCCCCTTCCTTCTTCTTCCCCCAGCTTTTTATGCTGAGCACGACGTCCCATGGTATGGAATGTCCCTTTGGTCAGTTTGGGGCAGCTGTCCTGGCTGTGCCCCCTCCCAGCCCGCCGTGCACCTGCAGCCCTCCCAGTCGGTAGAGCAGGGGAAGCTGAAAAGTCCTTGGCTAGTGTAAGCACTACCTAGTAACAACTAAAACATTGGTGTGTTATCAACATTGTTCTCATCCTAAATCCAAAACACAGCACTGTACCAGCTACTAAGAAGGAAATTAACTCTATCCCTGCCGAAACCAGGACTCCTGGTGTGAAGGTGCCCCTTTCCTTCATCCCTTGAGGATCAGGCAATGGCATTTGTGAGGGGGAGTGTCCAATATGATTAACAGTGCCTCTGGCCTGTTTTCCCCTCCCTCCTATTTGGGCGCAGTGCTGAGGCACTCAAGTCTTCCAGCACTATGATTAAAGAATTGGTGCCCTCTGCTGTTAATAAATACCAACTTTGGTGACCCTCTGGCTTTATTTAGCATGAGGAGGTGTCTAACTTCTTTTCCTAGTATTGCTAATTTCTGGATGATCAGTATCCTGGGGAAAAAAGTAGAGTCATCGGGGAAAACCAGGCAGCTTCCTGGTTGGGAAGATGGCTGCCATCCTCCAGTCTAACAGTGCTGACTCTCTGTGTGCTACCTTTGTGCTGTCAACATGAATAACTTTCCAGCTTCATTTTAGCAGCCTGGTGTAAGGTGTTCCCAAGCTCTTTGGTCTCCCTTTGTAGCGCCTCAGGGCATGTTTACCTTCATGTTCAGGTTAAAGATTAAGCCTTAGTTTAATAATTTAAACAATACATATTTAAGGAGTTTGTAAGTAAACAACTGCAAAGCAAACAAGAATTTTCTATGTGGTGCCATATAGACCAAATGCAAATGTGTGACAATAGTAACAAAATTATTAGTTTTGCTGATTTCACCTACCTTTGATATACCTGATGGATTACAACAATCATTTCAAGTTCTTTTTGAGAGCATAGTGAATGCTCCTTGAAGTGCCAAAAAAGTTACTATAAAGCAAACATTTTGTGAATTATATTTTTACTAATTTTATTAGTAATACCAGGTATACTTTGTCATGGATAAAGATCTTGAAAGTCCTAAATGAGTGTGTAGTTCTAGTTTCTGCACATCAGCTAATGTGACTCAGGTATCTTTTCACAATTTCCTAGGTACCTTTTTACATTTAATTACAAAATGGAATATGTTAACAGATGGTTAAATTTGTCTAATGGGAACGTTACTCATTCTCTGTACTGAAGAATGGAGGTTGTAGGAGTGAATTCTGTTTTGTGGCTGTAAGACCTAGACTCACTGCTAACAACTTTTTGTACTTCGGATATTAACCAGTTTTGGTTTTTGTCCCTTTAAATTCCTTTGGTTCAGGTACTCATATGGGAAGTTACTCCCTTCCTGGTTGTATGCAAATTTATTTGCAGCCAGTTAAAAAACACTTATCCTTGAGCCAAGTTTTATGAAGTCTTTTGCAGGTGTTGTAGTCCAGGTAAATTTTAGAAAACAGTCATATCATCTTAGTTTAAAACCGAGAAAGTTAAAGAGAAGGTCAAGTTTCTGTTTGTTACTCTTAGAAAATTAGGATTCCCAGCAGCGGTTGGAGCTGTTATCTGATGTTGTAGCCCGTGTGCAGAAGTGGGTATTGCAGCATACCACGATTTGCCTGAGCGGTGGGCCGTGGAGTGAAAATTGCTGTTAAGTTTAGAAGTTACCCAGCTGAACGTTGTTTCATTATACATGTGGTAAACTGTGAGTTGCTTTTGATTTTATTCTTGTTGTGGAAGTGAGAGTCTTGACTGTAACAATTAAGAACGTGGCAAAGTAATACTTAAATCTAATGGAAAGATCAATCAACCCATGTAAATGCACCTTAATTTACAACTCATGGCCAGCTCAAGTGATCTGGAAGGTTTTATTAATACATAAGTTAGAAAAAGATTTAAAAAAATAGATGCTGTAAGTTTTGCATTAAAAGTTAATGCAATCATCTCAAGTCGTTTAATTCTTTGAACATTGACATTGTTACTGCAGTAGCCTGAACTCAGCTTGGATGAGGAAATAGTGATTTTTATGCCAATAAATGTAGTGAACTATGGTGAAAATCTGTCTACTGTTTTTATGTGTGAGATTTCAATTACTCTGAATATTAACATGGCTGAGACTGACCTTTTAAGATAAAAGAATAATGCGATGCAGTTGCATTAGTATATGCTATGATTTTTGTGTGCCTTATTGTCATGATCTGTCAGTACTTATGCAAGTAGTGGGATACTTACAGTAAACTAAAATTGGGAGGAGTAAATAGAAAGTGATACTTTTAACTATTGATGGACTGGAAAGACTACATTTGAAAGGGAGAAGCTCTGTCACTTAGGTCTTCTAAGTGATTAACTAAGTAAATCAGTAGGAAGTAGTCCTTTGATATAGGAGTTTATGAAGTTCCATGCTTTGCATTGATATTAAGGACTAGGAGAGAGATATGATAAGCTGCTGTCTTAAATTGTATGTCTGCTATATATATAAATAATAATTTGATATCCCTTATCTACAAATAATTTATAGGTATTTTTGCAAAACCTTTGCTTTTGGGCTGCTTCTACAATCAGGGAGTTAGTGTCTTTAACAAGCTAGGAAAGGGTTGATTTCTTTTCTTGTGATGCTCTGGCTGTCTTATAGATGGCTGAAAGAATAATGCTAGAGGTCTGACTACAAAAACTGCGATATCTTAAACTTCTTCCTGGGGAGGTAAATTACTTGTGGTTTATGTTCTTAAATCAGACTGGAAGTGTGACTTCTTTGTTAGTATAAGAGACTGTCAAAATTGTGTGTCAATGGGAATCTGCAGGTACATAACTACCTTGCCTTTGCCTCCAGCTACTTGCAGTTTCTTTTCTACCTGTTAAATGTGTTGCTTATCTTGAGTAGCTACTGGCAGCAGTGTAGTTTATGCACCATAAGGAGATCTGGGAAGTGAGTTTGAGATGTCTGAAAAAATGCTGTGTGGTATTTTGCTTTAGTATACTGTATTTTGCCCAGAGGAGTTTGAGTGACAAATGCAATATAAATGTAGAGATGGAGTAGATTATCCTGTTCCAGGTTCTGGGAGAGATTGACAGTACTTAAATGAGAAGGGGGAAAAAAGTATTTCTAGGACAAGTGACTGCTAAAACAGATACAGAGTTTTAGAACTTCTTGCTTACATAGGTGTCTCTGGGTTGAAGTCATAGTTAGTTTCTACTTCATTTGGACTTCTTGCTCAATAATCTCCATTAAAAATAAAAGGTCTGTTTACCAGAGTAAGGACACCTTAGTTTTGATTTCAGGATTAAGAGTATTGCTTCTTCTTTTAACTCCATACTAAGTCCAGGTAACGAAAATACAGGAGAGATGTAGCTGTAAGGAAGAGGTTTGAGATATGGCAGTTAGGAAGGTGAAAGGTTGGTGTCAACATCTGGAGTAGTAAGAGAAAAAGATTTTATCCTAGCTGTCTGTACTGGGTCAGGCTGGAATGGAGTTAATTTTCTTCATAGCAAACTGTATGGTGCCGTGTTCTAGATTGGTGACCAAAACAGTGTTGATAAAACACCGCCTACCCAGTGTCAAAGCTTACTGTTTCTTAGTGTGCCCTCTGCCTCCCCCTAGGAGTAGGATGGGGTGGACCAGAGGTTGGGAGGGGACACAGCCAGGACAGCTGATCCAAACTGACCAAAGACATATTCCATATATACCATATAATGTCATGCTCAACAATAAAACCAGGGGTGGTGGGGTGGGGAGGAGGAGTTTTTCCAAAGTAGCGGTTGCTCAGAGGCTGGGTAGGTATTGGTCTGCTGGTGGTGAGCGATGGCTTTTGCATCATGTTTCTTTATCTATTTTTTTTCCTTCACTTGTTAAACTGTCTTTATCTCAACACATTGTTTTTTTTCTTGCTTTTGCACTTCTGATTCTGATCCCACTGCGGGGGAATGAGCAAGTGGCTGGGTGGGGACTGACCTGCCAGCCAGGGTCAATCCACCACACTGTCCTGCATACCTCTGAATGCTTATCTTCATTATACTTCTAACGTATGAACACATTGCCCTTCCTTCCCACCTTTGATGCCTCCTCCACTATTTGAATAGTCTTGCAAATTTGTTTGTTTCAGAAATACAATATTGACAAATGTAGCCAAGAGACAGAAAGTAGAAATAGAAGGAGCATATCTTCCACCAAGGGGAAGTAAAAATATTGTGCGGTGTATGTTGAACAGTTATCAGTTCACTTTCAGTAACATTGAACTCATCCACTGTGTTAACAATACACAGTGGTATGGGATATTGACTAGAAGCATCTTGATCATTTTGGCTGGTGAAAGCATAACCAAGGAATCTGAAACCTTGCTGTCCATGAAAATAGGGTCGCTATTTCCTAACCGGTGACTTGCAGGGCTGTCTCATTATGGATCAACTACCACACTTTTTCATGTACAGCAGTTCTTTTTGTCTCGGATTTGCCCCCGGCCCCTGAAGTTCTAGACCTTAATTACCTATTCATGACTGCTTGGTGTAAATTGAGCAATGTTTATTAACTGAATGCTTCCTTGATATGATTATTGGTATGCAATATAGATTGCTTTTTTGGCCGTGAATAAAAATGTAATGTTGGTGATCTTTGTCAGCAGGATTTTACTGCTGTTAAGGAAAAAGTGAGAAGGTACTAGGGAGGGAGAGATAGTAGTGACTGGATGGTGCATCATCAGTACACTGGCTTTAACCAGTTCATCTATCCATTTACATTACTCAGTGTTAAGGAGAAATTGGCAGAGGGCTCAAGAAGCCAGGGCACAGGAAATTCTCCTCAACTCTGTCTCAAAAACTCTGTCAAAACTGAGAATGTTATATAGCTATCTGCTGACTCAGTTTGAAGTCCAGTAGTTCATGTTTGTTTTGGAAAGCTTTGTAAGAGATCTTACTGCATTTTTATGAAATAGTGGGGGTGCTAGAGCTATACAGGTTACAGGTTCATGAGTTAAATCGTCAAAAGACAAGGTGAAATGGGATGCAAGCCTACTTTTTCACACAAAATGCAGTAGATTCCATGCTCTTTTAGCTGCAGTTTTGTTAGAACACTTACTGAAATGTCAAGTGCTTTTTAATGTTAGAATACATGAAATAGACTATTTTATTCTCAAACAGTAGGTAACATTATCTCTTTTTTTCTTTGATTTGTGTGTGTGTTTTTTTTTTTTAATAGAATATTCAAATAAAAACTTTGGCAGATGATGTGGTAAGGTCTTTGTAACATCTTAATTTGCAATGGTAACTCCACGCTGCATGCTATTTAACTTCAAATGTTGTGGACAATATAACATGTTCTTATAAGGATATTAAGGATTAGATTTCGGAAAATTGAGTTACTATACCTAAAGATCTTAATTTGTAACTTCAGTTCAAGAAGAGTAATTAATGATTTCTATTTGGAGAAGCTTCGTTAACCACATTCTAAATACTTCAGTAATACTGTGGATATGTTGAAACTGTTATTCATCAGTTCAAGTGTTACTTGTTTTGACCTTCTTTTTAACAGTGAAGGATCTGCAGTGGTTCTACAAAATTAGTTGCCACATGATTCAACTGGAACCATTTTGGGTAATAAGTGTGTACTGTATGTCAAACAACAAGTTTGTATTCAGTAGCACTAACTTTATAATTCTGAATACTTTGAAACCTGTTGCAAAGTATTTTACAGAAACTTATATCAAAATTGATTTCAGTAGAATTATACACTTTTATTTTCTATGTATAATAGTTAAGCCACCCTGGCCACTTAGTTAATCATCACTTACATGTCTGAAATGAAGAAATTGTACCTAGTAATCATGTGGAAGATTCACTTATGGCTTTAAACTGATCTCCCTATTGCAATCTGATTAAACAAATTTATTGTTAATAAGGTATACTTGAAACAGATCAGAGTATGGTGAAATTGATCTTAAATGTCTTTTTTTTTTTTTTTGTGACTGCTGAATGGGCATTTCAATGTAAGTGAACAGTAAAACTGCATTTGATGTATATTGGCTAGTTTTGGATACTGCCTTTCAGGCATTATGTCATCTTTGGCCTTCTCAATAGGCTATGCCCTAATTTTAATTTCAAAAAATGTAATGTAAACTATTCTAAGAAGGAAAAAATGGGATTAAAGTAAAATTCTTGCCTTGTTAAAGATGTTAACAGTATCCTTGTAGGTAATGTGTTTCTGTCCACAAATGTAAGACTTCTAAGGAAGAAGAAAACCCAACCCCCCTCCCCTCAAAAACACAAACCAACCAAAAAAACCTCTAAAGAAATTCAAAGGGCAGGCAGCTTATCTAGGGATACTTTCCCTTTGAAAATTTAAGGTAGTCTTGTAGGATCTCAAAAAAACAACAACAAAACAAACTCAACAGCAAAACAAACCAAGAAAAAAGAAAACAAAACAAGGAAAAAAAAAAAAAAAAACCAAAAAAAAAAAAAAAACAAAACAAAGAAAAAAAAAAAAAAAAAGAAAAAGGAAGAACCTTTATTCCCCATATTCCACAGCACTTGGTCAAATTTCTCCACTCCTGACTGGACTAAATGACTGACTGACTGACTAAAATGAATCCAAATTTCCTACAAATGAAAATACTCCATTAAAATTTTCACACCTCACAGAGGTGGTTTAATTCTAGAAAATAGAAATTTTGGTTTACATGTCTTCATAGAGATTGCAATAACTGCTGTGAATGATACTGGTAACCCTACATAAGCTGCTGTTAGATGAAAGCACATCTTCATAAGGCTGTTCAATGCCTGAAACAAATACACTAGTATTTGTTGACGCAAACAGTTAATTTAGAAAAATCACTATAGACATAACGTTCTCTAAATGTACACATACATATATATATAGTTAAAGACAGTATTATTAAATAATAATATTCTTATTCGAGTAGAGTTATATATTAATAATACAGTAATAAATGGCCTTATAAGGAAGGTGCTCTTGTTGGTTGTTTCCAATATTAACAAATTAACTGAGTAAGCATGCTTTAAAAAAAAAAAGGTGGGGGTTTGGTATAAGTCATAAAACAAGTCAGCCTTAACTTGTTAAACGTCATTGCAGACTGTATGATATGCTTTCACTAATGTCTGTTATGTGTATTTAACTATGGGTGGCTGCTTCTATGTGAGTAATCCATTACCTGGCTTTTTAAAATTATGCACTAATTTCAGGAGTCCGTACTCAAAAACACTTCAAGGAATTGTGAACTATACTTGGAGCATTAATTCCTCTACAAACTTTATTTTACTTTAGCAGGATTTTTTTATAAGCCTGATGAACTTGTGAGTACCTCCTTCCCAACGCTGGCTTTTTCAGTTGTCCTCCAAAGACTTATAGCTCTTCAGGTGAAGGAACGCTTGGACATTACCTTTGTGGTACCATATTTATTCACTATCAGGATAATTAGGGAGTAATGTGAGAAGATGAACTCAAGACTTTGAAATGCTAAGAGTTTAACATAGATGGTATACTTTTGAAACTGTGAGAAATAGTTATATTCCTTTTGCATGTGACCTGTCATGAATTTACCTTAAATGTTGTCTTTCTATGAAAAGTAATCTCTGAATGTTAGGTATTTTTACTTACAGTTCAGTTTGAGTTTTAACTCTGCTGCTTGGATTAACTAAAAATGTGTGTATTACTGCCATGTAATTGGCTGCTTTCCTGTATTTCTATATCTGCTAATTTTTAAATGGATGTCTTTGCAGCGTGACAGAATAACAAGCTTCAGAAAATCAGCAGTGAAAAAAGAGAAACCTCTCATTCAGCATCCCATTGACTCTCAACCTTCTATAAGTGAAATCCCTCTTGCCCAGGTGCTTGTTGATGAGCGTTGCATGAATTTATCAGAAAAAGAAGTTATGGATCTGTTTGAAAAAATGATGGTAAGATGATGTGCTACATTGTTTTATGAGGTTTTAATTTGTTTTCATGTTGGCATTTATTATATAGTAGTGATTTTTCAAATGATGTCATTTTGGAAGTATTAACTATTTGGGAGGGCATAGCATAGCATAGGCCTGATAGACCTGTCTGAACTGGCACATAAACAATTGAGTAACTCATAGAATGCTAGTATTATATATGTTTAAATTACTTGGTCTACTTCTACAGAGAAAACAAAGGCAAAAAGCCAAAAATAAAAATCTTAAGCTGTTGATTGCTTCATTAAGATAACCTCTATAGACCTTGGTTGCAGTAGTTAGATACTGCTGTTGAAGGATCATTTTTAATAAACTTAAGTAAATACCTTTGGGAAATGGTCATTTCCATTAATAAAAACTTAATGTATAGAAAGCTGAATTTTTGTATGGTCTTGAATATTTTCTGTCTTAGGATCACTTGTCAAGGTTTGTGATTCTACTCAGAAGCAAGCTTTTCTATTAGTAATACAGAAACAAACTTTTGAAGTAGGTGCGTATTAATTCTGCCATGCACATTGGTGTTGATAGATGAAGTATCAGGAAATGCAATCTTTCAAGTATTGTGAGAAATAGTTTTCTGTATCATTCTTTAAAATTGTTGTAAACTTACATACAGTCAGTATGGCCTAAGAACTGTCCCGTTCCATTGTGTAGTTCTACTCTGTTCAATGACGTTGTGAATCTCTTTTGAAAGATTGAATAAGTGTTAATTAATACTTGCTTGATTTGCTTGTTACATTAAGGGATTAATTTTTAACTTTTCCGAGTAATGTTAATTGAAGCAGACAATAGGTCTGTCTTCCAGAGACTAATAATTCTTTGAAAAAGCTGTTAGCTAGTAAGTTATTACAGTAACATTTACTGGTCTCAGTTGCTAATCTGAAGTTACTTTGACTTTTAACGGCAAGACTAGTCGTGACTAGTAATGACTACATGTTGTATTTCATCGATTATTAGGTTGAAACAGGCATCTTCAGATTTAATCTAGCAGAATATTTGGATTTTTAGGTTTGTTTTAAATACATCAGCTGGAACGCATTCACATCTACCCTTGCCACAAGCTAATAATCTGTGTAGTAACAGCCTTCTGATTACATGGTGCAGGAATGGTGTCCCTTGTGATAAGATTTTATAAAAAACACAGGAACTTCACAAGAGTTGACACTTATGTGATCAACTTAAGGTGTAGAACTTTTCTGTTTTGTCCTCTAGTTTTATTTTTTGAGCCAAATTTCACTAATGGTAACTACCCTTGATGCAATTATAATTTTGGGTAAGTCTTGAAAACAGTGAACACTTGAAGTGACAGAATTAAATGAGAAAATTGAGTAGCTCAGAATTAAACAAACTGAAACACAGATAAGCTGGAAAAAGTCACTTCTGTTTGTTTAAAAATGAGCTGTTTATTTAAGAAAAGGAGTATAAAAATAACAGACTAGTAAAAAGCATGGAATAGAATCTTGATGTTGTGTGGTCTGTTTCTTTACAGGAAGACATGAATCTAAATGAAGAACGAAAAGCTCCTTTAAGAGATAAAGACTTGACCACAAAACGTGAGATGGTTGTCCAATACATTTCTGCAACTGCCAAATCTGTAAGTAGTCACCTCTCCAAGACAGATGAAAGTAAGAAGCTTAGCTTTGTGAGTGTTATGCTTTTCAAGCTTGAAGCTTTCAATTTTTTGTTTGGATTTATCTTCTAAGAGCGGTAGGAAAAAAAATAATAAATCTGTGCTTACTAATATACTTCTAAATGCTTGCAGCTGCGTCTGAAGGGTTAGTTTGTATTTCACTTGCTGGGCAATGTAAGAACTTGATGCTTTCTCGTAAACCATAAGAAATTGCAAATCCAGTGATGTAGAGTAATGGATGGATCCTAAGCATATTTCTGTGGAATTACTTATGAATTTTTGGTACCAGAAGTTCTTGGAAGGGATAGCATGTGTTTGTGGTTTCAGTAATGACTTACATACTGGATGTACAATTTGCAGTGTTAGAAACAGGGAATTAAAATATTGAAAATACATAACATTGAAGTAAAGTCAGTCTTTTAGATTAATTTGAATATGTTGAGTACTACAGGCTTGGAGACTGCATTAAATATTTGCTAAGAAATGTACTGAAGGTAAATAAAATTATTCCTTTAGTGAAAAGATGGTCTTAAAATGAATTTCAAATTATATTTTGAGTAGAAAAAAATATATTCAGACCTTTCATTCGTGTTGGTCTTTCTCTGTACTTAAGTTGATTGATTAACCCTTAGTTGATGCATCCTTCATGTAGAATTTTTGAAGTTTGTCTGTTTTGGAGTGCCAGAAGTGTAAGAGAACCACTGGGTGCCCCAACATTTGTTGGGGTGGAGAAATACAATTTCAAGTAGTGAAGAGCTGCAATTTATTTCCTGCAGTGGGACTAATAGTAGCAGGACTGTTAGTACTAATTAGTTATAAAATACAACAGTGATGCTTCTTGTGTATTAAAAATCAACTATGGCAAATATAGTTCTTACCATGTAAAAGGAGAATATGACACAAAAATTCATGAATGTTGGATGAAACAGAGAGAGAGATATGTTATGATTTCCCTAGAAATAGGTTTTGTCCTGATTTGTGCCACTATTTGTTGTATAAAGAATTTTAATGAATCTAGTGGTGAATTCTGAGGAAGTGAATGTATTGCAGTATTGGGGAGAAGTGGTGGTGGGGGCTAGCTTTGTGTATCCAAGGGGCAGTAGTGTGCTTCAAGTGATAAAACTTGCTGTCAGCATAGTTCTTCAGTAAAATTAGGTAATGCACATGATTTTATTTGGAGATTAGGATGAATCTCATCTTTTTTTCACACTTAAGTTATTGTGTGCAATAAAAGGTTACTGGAAATGAAGATGATGTGTGGAATAATTGTTCAAATACATAACGGTAGTACTGCTAGCAGTTCTACAGAGCTGAGTCTGGGTGCTAAATACAGATAACATGAAATAACAATCTGTTTCTTAGTGAAATAAACTGGCAAATAAGATTATGTCGGTGTTTGCCTAATGAATCTATAAGCATGGACAACAAGCAGTAGAGTTGACTTGTTTTTCTTTTAACCTTTAAAATCAGCTCTGCAGAGTTAGATTTCAAAAAATTAAAGCTAGAATGACATGCAATTATTAAATGCAAATGCTTTGCATTGAACATTATAAACTTAAGTGAGGAAAAACTTGCACTATAATGTGAAAATGGTGATTTACGTTTCTGAGAGGAGTGATGTTCCTGCATGAGTTATCTTAAACAAAATCCACAGTTCTTCAGTCTGTCCTGGAAGGAATCCAGTGCTTAAAGCATGGTCTAGCTAAACATACAAGTTACTGGAGAATTATTCGAGCTTATGCAGTGAATAAATGAAATTTCCTGTTAATATACTTAAACTATCTTTGGGAACTATTGATTACGTGTTGTAAGATTTTGTCTTCACTTGATCATCAAGTGTTAAATCTTAATTTTTTCTTAGTAAGGAAAAATATTTTATTGAAGCAGTAGAAACTTTCACAATGGAAGTACTTGCAATTCTTTCCCAAAACGTAGCTGGACGATGGTGATCTCTCTTACATATATTGATATCAAAATGTAGCTGCCTCAAGTACCATAATTTTGTAGCTGAGTAAGAAAAGCATGGCTACCATTGCATGCCTAACTGCTGAAAATTTTAACAGATTGCATTACTGCCACCATATGCACTGCAGCATGGGAAACTTAACAGAACTGGGGATACGTTTGCCAAAATGTACTAACAATTAAAAAAAAAAATCAAATCCCAAAATGTCCTCACACATGAATGTGCACTTTGAACTTAAGTCAGCGTCAGTATGGATGTTTTATACATATGCAAAATGTTTTTCCTAATGGAAAAAGGACTCGTATCAAAGTCTGTGTGCTTCAGTAAGTCCTCCTTGCAATAGAATCACAGCATTTGAATGGAATAATTTAAGATTGTTCAGAAATATGAATGACCTCTCCATAGTGTGTTACCCTAATTTAGCTTTTAAATAGCTAGCATCTTAACTGATTTAAAAAATACAAAAAGTAGAGCGCAATTGTAAAATGTTGATTGGGATCTTGCAATAAAGCAAAACCTCATTTTCACTGTTAATTTTGTCTTCTGTTTAGTTAAACTACTATTCTACTTAATTGAATTCAAGCCCTAACCAATTTTTACTGCATCATGAATTGTCGAACTTTCTTTTCTTCAGGCCATCTTCAGGCTTGTCTTCCATGAAAATGCTGATCACGTTCAAAATGATCTTTCTTAAAATTTTCTACCTTTTTCTTTGGTCACAGATAATTGTCATGTCTTCCTTTTTTATACTGAAAATACTTGGGCCTTTTCTTCTGCTTAGAGCTCACAAAACACACTTAACAGTTGATGTGACTTTTCTTCCACTTCATCTCATGTTTGTTTTAGTTAGGCTTTTGAGCTCTCTCCGCTCATTTGAAAATATCAATCTCATTTGCTGATGTTGTCTTAACCAAATTATTTTTAAATTTGGTGCTTCATTTTCTCCCTTGTGTGCCATCTGCAGCATGTTGACCATGCTTTTCTGAAACACTGTACTGTCTTCAGAGTTCCAAGTGAGAAAGAAACCTTGGTTTTCAATGGATGAAAAAAGGTTTCCTTTTCCTTGGGGGATGGAGGAAGAATAGAAGCTAATAAGCTGGATGGTTTCATGTGAAGTGATTATCGGTGCTTCTGATTCCTTCTCTCACTTGAAGAGAAAGATTGTTGACCATGGAAATTATACTTGGGAAATGGAAATGGCTCAGAATTCTGTTTCAGAACTGAACTTGGTGACCTGTCATACTGAATGAGTTGAACATTGGTGAGAGAAGAAGATAGTAAATTAGGAAAGGAGATTGGTGACGACAGTTCATCTTGTGCTTCTAGAGGAAGCCTCGTCAGGAGGAGGAGAGAAGAGGTGATTGTGAAAGACTTGCAGGGAATTCTGTCTTCTGAAAGACTTCCTAAAAGAATAATGGAAGAGATAAGAGTAGAAAATGAAGCAGGCAGAGGCTGAACAGATACAATCAAATTCAGATCCCAGAACAAAATCATACTGTCTCAGGCTCTTATTCAGATAAAAGTGGTTATTCAATAAGCTGGCTGCTGTCAGATTGCAGCAAATAGCTGACAAGGAAAGGCCTACCATATTTAGGCAGAAGTCCATAGTCCTGGTGTTCACAGGAACATGGTCATTTGTGCAAAGCGATAGAACAGGGCAGAGGTGTGCTGCCTTTCTGCAGAGGTTTTTTTTGTGTAAAGTCAACTTCTTGTTCATGAATATGCAGAGATACTGTTCCATGGTAAAAAAGAGATGTCATTCAGTAAATCGCTGTTTAATTATCCATGTAATTAAAAGCATCCATACTGAGCAGTTGAAGAAAAATGCCACGAGATTTTCTGAAATGCAAGTTAGATTTATAACTGTAGGCTATGTTTTTGATTATGAAAACTTAATTAAATTCAGTGATGACATCATCTAAATAGATCAAAAGCTCCATGATAAATGAAGTTGTTAGATGTACAAGGAAATCAGTATGCCATTAGTTTTTTCTGTAGTTTTCTCAGTGTCATATATAAAATATCTGACCTGATAATTTTAACAAAATGGCATATTTCTTAATCTTTCAAGATGTAGATGTCAAGCTAAGTATTTAGTTATTTGTTTGTAAATGTGTAAAATACTGATGATTCAGCAGCGGAACATAAGAATTTCAAATTATTTCTTCTACAGTGGAACTACTGTTTTCCTGTTGAGGAGCTGTAACTCGTAAACAGTTCGATAAAGTAATAAAAGAATGTAACTACTACTAATGATTAAACACTGAAAAATTTGTGTGATGCTACATCCTACTAAGTACTTTGCTGTGTTTATTTATGTATTATTATTATCTTTTTTACACAATAACCTCTCTTGGCTGACCACTGCATGCAGATAGTCGGAAGTAAAGTTCCGGTGAGTATGAACGTGATAGTTTTTTTTTTTTTTTCTTATGAATACACTTCCATTTTTAGAGATTAGGCTGGAATATTTTGGACTTTTATCTTGGATTTAAAAGTTCAGTGGGCATAACTGAATCCTTGTTTCTATCAAAATAATTATCAGCTACCTCAATCATGTTTATCTTACCAATATAAGATCATTGATTGCACTTTTGAGGGATCTGTTTTTAAGTTTTCAGGAATCTATTTCTAAATACTTTGGACTCACTGAGAACTCATCTGTTCATTGTGAGCAACAAATATAATTTAGACTTGTCTTGCTTTTTATTGAAGGCAATTACTCGAAACTTTAAATTTACATTATTTGGCTTGCATCATTCTGTTTAGATGTGGATTTTTTAATGTCCTAATTGTTAACATTCATAGTTTATTGTGGAAGTGTCAGCTGCTGGATATCAGTGTGAGAATAAGATTAACATAGAGGATTCAGAAGGTCAATTAATAGGCATAAGATGAGATTGCTAACAGCATAACTTTTCTCATATTAAGTGCTCAGCTACATTTCATGTTAAGTCATGGTTGAATTTAGTGATTTTTTTTTTTAACAAGTATTTGGGACTTAATTTGTTGGACTGAATTAGGCAAATTTTTGTTTCCTGGAAAAAAAAGATTTTTTTGGGAATAATTACATATACATTTTAAACGATGGCTGAAATCAGAGATGTACTTTTTAATTATGGATGGACTTTATTTCTGATTGCAGCCAAAGCAGGCTTTTCAGGTACTGCAAGGCTTTCTACTTAGGTCATATTCAGTATTTCTATTTTGTAGTAAAAAAATGAAGAGCAACCTATGACTTAAAACTGTCTAATCATTACCTCAGATGTACTTAAATATATAAGGATGTAGCGCATATTGATAAAGAAATTGCTGTTGGCTTTGCTTTATTCGGAGTGGTCTTTAAACAGACTTTTCTGTCTGTATTCACCAGTACTTTTTAGTTTTGTACACAGTACGGGTTCATATGCTGATTGAGAAAATACATAAGCACAATGAAGGTATTTAAAGAGATTTGATTTTTGAGGGGAAAAATTATTAACTCTCCAGTTCAGTGCATTAAAAAAAGTTTCAAATAATTCC
>NW_008825562.1:1003043-1025629 GCF_000699105.1 Pygoscelis adeliae | reverse complement strand
ATGATATGAATTAGCCTGAACAGCTGCTTTGTGGAGAGATTATTTTATAAAGGAAACTGGTATATGCAGAATTGGTAGTGGAGAAACTCGAACATCTGTGTTCTTCCCCATGCTTTTTAATTCAGAGTCTGATGGAGAGCAAGAATAGTTATGCATTAAAAACATGCTTTTGCACAGATAACTTGCAAAATAATAAAATAAGAAATGTCCCTCTTAGAGTATGGCTTCTGCATATTATTGCTTAAAGAATGCATGTATCTTGGTGTGCTTCTCAGTGTATGTTTTTATAGGATTCATCCCTTGGGAGTTGATTGCATCTGCCGGCATATGTGGTTATTTTCTTGAAGATTTACAGATTTACTGTGGTTAGGGAGGAGAAGAGTTTTGGGCTGTTGATGCTAGTGCTGTTGGGTTGTAGTGACAGTTGCAGAGAAGAGGTTTGTCTGTTAATGGGGAGTTTAGAGCTTTAACTTATTTGAGTTTTACTTGGGATCTCAAGCATGGGTGCCCACTTGTCATTTTAGCTGCCTGCAAAGTAACCTTTCCTTGTTTTTATAGACAATGATAATTGCACTGAAATGGCAGCTGTGTATCTGTTTATCTGTAAGGCGTTAATGTAGATGTCTACAGTAGGATTAGCTTGTTAGTTCTGTTTTTAATGGGTTGAATTAATGTGTTTGGCTGATATTTACAGGGTGAAGTGGATAGGAACTGTGTAAACTTCCAATTTCTAGTTCAGGAGCTGGTAGAGTGTTTCCTCATAGCTTGAACAAGGATACTGCTTTTCCAAGTCAAATGTGCAACAACTAGAGTGTATGTGGCTTAAAAAAAAAAAATCATTGAAAATGCTTTTATTGCTGTCCTAAAAACAAACCACCCCGACCTCCCCCAAACAACTTATCTGACTTTGTTATTATACTCTAATTAAAATATAGTGGTTTCTTTGCTTGAGATAGAAACAGAATTGTATCAATAGAGAGTATGCAAAAACTCTTTGGTTAGTCATTGGCAGGGGGGAAAGTATAAGTTATTACTTCCACTTATTTAATAATTATGCTGGTACCAGTTACTCCTTTCTGTCTAAAGAGTGATTTCTGCACGCCCCCCCCCCCATTATGAAACAGGTATAGTGAATTGGATAGAAGCAACCACTTATGATATTGCGAGATTTCTATTCAGTGTACTGGCTGCCAGCATTCACACTGAAGTAATAACTTCCACTGTTTCATGGAAGCAATATACTTATAACTTCTTCAGCTGAACTCAGCTTTAGCTTAAGACCTAATGAGGTCGGAATTGTCTGGTGCCTCAAAGAGGAGTAGTTTGTGCAGGTTTTTCTGATCTTGTATTTTAACTGTTACAACCCATCCATTTAGTTCAGGTGTGCTCCACAGTTCTTTACTACCAAGTAGGTAGAATATCTGCTTATTCCCCATGGAGAGCAAAACGCTTTTGCTTTGCCATTTTGTTAGATATTGGGTCTCAAGCTTGTTTATGGGCCTCTGGTGGCACATCTTAGTGTATAAAGCTGGACATTTGTTAAGTCCCTTCTAATATTTACGAAGGTCCTGGATGAGGAATTTCTTCGTCTAGCTAACAACTTTGAAATCACCTGGAGTCAAAGTAGAGTAAGATAAAATGAAATAAAAATATCTAAAATATTTAATTGTTGCCTGGTTTTCTAATTATTAAAACAAAGTTTGTGTAGGGAGAAGACTATGCTGAAGTTTATTTTTTCACTATATCCTGCACTATAAGGTGTCTGTCCTGTCTCTCTGTCACTGTTGTCCCTTAAACCCTGAAATGTGTCCCTACACACAGATTTGAACTGATTAGATTTACCTCCTTAACGCGAAAGCAAGCTAGTTTTTCTTTTATGTACTTGTTTGGGTTTTTTTGTGACAATTCCAGGATTTCCCTTAAGCTTAGTTTTTCACTAAAACTTCATCACTTCTATCTTCCGCAGAGAAGGATTTTACATGTGTGGTCCAGGCTTTCATTTGAGTTGTCATGAATGAATAATTCCATGCCTTAATTGTAATACTGTGAAGGTGACTGGTCATAAAGTAATTTCTACGATTTTTGATCTTATGCATTGATTTAATCTTTGAAAGTTCTGGTGTGGGACCTAACTCTCTTGAGTTTTTGTACTTTGCTTTTGCCTTCATCTTTATTAGATGCTCTCACATAAAGCATAACTTTCACTGAGACCTTGTATACATTAGAATCTGATCCATGTAAAGGCATAGCATTACTTAAAAATAGCATTCGAATCAAACTCTCTTTGAATAGGAAAATAAAAGAAATAGCACCTGGTTGTAGCACTCCGGTTAGCATGGGTAGAGGTGAGAGTGGATTGAGACTGAAAAGTTGATTGCAGAAAATAACAGAAAGTAATCCTGTTATGCTAGAGAATCCTCAGCTTGAATTGGAGTATTTGGGTGAAAGGTTTTGAGAATGGATTTTTATGAACCACCTTTAGTGATCATCTGTTTTGAAGAGGAGGGGGGAAAAAAGGAAGAAGAGGTGGTTCCTTATGGCTATGCAGTTAAGGTGCTTAGTCATACAATGGAGACGTATGCCTGTCCCTTAAGGCACGGTAAGGAGGCTTAGGTGATGGTGCTGCCAATTCCTCTAACTTTTAACCTATTTCAACTGTTTTTGAGGGAGTCATAGGTCTTCTGAAAACAAGGGGCTAGACAGAGTAGAGGAGACTCACTAACGTCCTCGATGCATAGAAAGAGGAGGCAGCAAGAGTACACCTTGGTTTAAATATGAAAGAAAACTAGCAAAGACCTTAAATGCCTCATCTGAATAGGTATCTCCTTTGGAGCTTGCAGCAGACTACAGTGGAAGGGCTAACCACAGGCAATAATCTTTTTGGAAAAACAAATACATCTTGCATTCTAGAGTGCTTTTCAGGGTCTAGCTTAACATGTAATGGCATTTTATGGAAGTTTCCATTATCTCATCTCTTTATAGATTTTGTGGCTTACAGCACTGCTTCTGTTTTCTTCTTTTACTCTTAGGGTTTTGGAACGGCTGTTGTCTGAAATGACAAAAACTGTGTCCAGTATTGTGTAGATGGCGTATATTAGTTACACGTATAATCTTTTTTTGGTTTCCATCCAATTGCATTGGCATGCAATGAATGGCATAAAGCTGTTCCTGTTTTCTAGTTCTTTACCTTACGGTCTTTCAGAGTGATGATTTTTCTGTACTATTATGATTTCTAATATGTAGTGCTAATATACTTCTCTGATTTTAAAGTCAGTTCCTACTTCTATAAAGATGACCTCTACCCATTTATTTCTTTTTCCTTCGGTGGAAGAGCATCTCTTTGTTCAGGAGGTTGATAGTGACAGGTTGTAGTTCCTTTATATCCTAGTTACTCGTCTTTATGTCTGTCTTGGTCCTTCGATGGCATGCGTTGTCCAGCTAAAGGTGCTATGCGTGTCAGCAAGAAACATCTTCAAAGTTGACACAGTCCAGAGGACACTGTTGTCTTAATGCATTCACAATCTGTGTCAGATTTTTGTTTTGTTGAGGTGAGGACAAACAATCTGAACGTACATTGTGAACATTTACATAGCTCTGTTATATGAATTAATACTGGAATGTATGTAGGTCAAAATCATTAACTTAAATGTAGACAAGTCATTTTGTCATTAGCCATACTTAGTGCCATTTTTGGAAAACAAATGGTAGGAATTTGAATAGAGCAAACCAGAAACTTCATAAAAAGTGTAACTTTTTGGAAAAGAGACAATTAGAAGATGACAGTATCAGAGAAGTTCCTGATACAAGTAAAACCAACTACATATAAATCCTATTCTAGGTCAGGCACTTTTCATACTGCCTTTACACCATGACATCATTATCAGGTTCTCTTCAATAGACCATTTAGAGCTAAGGAGCTTTAGGAGCTGCGTTCTGATTGTAACCACTCTTCTGAGATAAGCCCATTTTCCTGCAACTTCTCAGAGCTGTACAAAAGATTAGTCTGCACCCTTTGGTAAAATGTTTTGTATATTGTTCATGGTTTTGAATACTACAGCTCTAAAAACTGATTATTAGGCATTTTAATACTGAAATGTAGGTAGTTATTCTTCTCTAAAGACGCTTCAGTAGGGAGATGAGCTATTTGTCAAATCTTCCATATGATTCTTCTGTAGCAAACAAGATCCTCTAAAGATCTCTGTTAGTGGTCAAACATGGAATTACAGTATGGCAAGAAATCATTGAGTCATGCAGTTGCATGATTTTAAAGACACCGATTTAACAGTTGATGGCCAGCACCTCCTTTTCAAAGTAATTCTCAGTGTCTTATCTTCTTCCTTGCTTTTGTAGAAGAGAGAATTAATTTGAGAGTTGGGATATGTCCATAGTGATAATGCACAGCTTTTTTTAAAACAGAAGACAGCTACACAGGGAATGATCAGACAAGCTTAATAACAAGTGTGGGGGTTTTCATGTCTCTGTTTATGGTTGTTTCTACTACAGTGTTGTGAAGTAGATGTTAAATGAAAGTGTGTAGCAGTTAAACATGTTAATACAACTGAATGATGGCATTAAATTTTTATATCCAAGATGTAGTACATGCATGTTACTCGAAGAAGTGAAGAAGATTCCAGAAAAATACTTACCCTTGTGATGCAAAACCTAAACTATTAAACACTTAGGACAAATTAAAGTCAAGTCAGGGGTCTTCAATAGTTTTACAGTGAAAATGGTGATTTTAAAATTCACGCAGAAATATTGGCCTTACATGTAATCATCTAAACACTGCTATGATCAATATAACATTAAGCAGCATTCTGTCTTCTGTGATAGGGTGGACTGAAAAACAGCAAGCATGAATGCACACTGTCCTCGCAAGAATACATTCATGAATTGCGATCTGGAATTTCAGAGGAAAAGCTTCTTAATTGTCTAGAGTCTTTGAGAGTGTCTCTAACTAGCAATCCAGTCAGGTAAGTAATCATTTCTGCTATAGTTTTCATCATGACAGTTTTGCTTAGCAATAAAGAATTGTGGGTTGTTTTTTTTTTTTAACCCAGAAATATTATGCTAATACTTGTTGGCATGAGAAAGTAGTTCTCAGCACACTGGAGAAGCGTAAGTGAAATGTTTGCAACTGTCTGCAATATCTTTTCACCTTTCACAGTGGTTCTCAACAACTTCTAGTTGTTGGAACTAAGCATTTGTCTTAATGGTTGATCAGGTCTTCCTGGGAAGTGAGCCTTAAGGCAGAGTCTGTGAAGAGATGTACAAGCAGTATTGGAGACATAACTTTGCAAGTTTTACATTTGATTAAGAAATTATTAAAAGCATTTTTCTTCCTTTCTCCAGCTGGGTTAACAATTTTGGACATGAAGGTCTTGGACTTCTATTGGATGTATTGGAAAAGCTTCTGGACAAGAAACAGTAAGGACTTGGATCTTTTGAAGGGAGGGATAGGGGAGCTTGTGAAGATTGTTTGTACTTATGTTGTTTTCCTACTCCCTTTCAAGGCAGGAAAGTATTGATAAGAAGAATCAACATAAACTTATCCAGTGCCTCAAAGCATTTATGAACAATAAAGTAAGAAATATTTTAAATTCAAATACTTCTAGCATGATTGTTTTTTGTTGACTTCAAGATCTATGTAGCATGTTGAATCTCAGAAAAGGAAAGAAAGCTTGTATATCCAGTGTCAGCTGACTCTTTAGAAATGTAGGTTGTAAACTTAGTGTAACTTTTTGTTGAGAGTCTTGTTCATAAACCTTCTGAATATGCATTTTGTCGTAGTTTTGTTAAATAGTATTGATTCTTGGAAGTAAAATATTTAGCAAACAGAGGATGATAGTATGGATTTAAGATAAGTGAATTAGGAAATTAATTGCTTGTGAAATTGAAAGGAAAATATTTCTTTCTAAATTCTGATTTTAATACATGATTGTTTTTATTAATATCATGTATTTTTCAACTGATTTTAAATTGAGTATGATTTAATATCTTTTTAGCTGCAGTTTTTAAGTTGGTAGGTAGTGGGTAAAGGATGAAACTTTGGTCTAGTTCAAGTTGTATCTAGCTTGTTTCTAACATGGGTTACTCCTGTTCACAAAGTGTGAGTACCGATTCTAGAAGTTCATATGTTAAACTTGTAATTTTAACTACTGTTACTCAGTTTAATAAAATCTCACTGACAGAATAGCCTGTCTGATGAAGTGGGAAAAGTATGTTTAATGTCAAACAATTAGATATCTGATTTACCAACTATCCTGTAGTTAATGAAAATGAAAAATAATGTTACTATGTAAGTTTTTTTTATTTAGTTGTACAGAAAGTGAAATAGAATATACAATAAATAAAAGATGGTTGTTTCAAAAAAGAATTTCAACCTCTATAAGTCATTGTCTGGAAAAAATTATTTTGACCTGCCAGGAGCTGTTACAGTTACAGGAAAAAAAAAAAAAAAAGAACAAATTTTTCATACTGTTGAGGGTGTTTCAGATATAGATAGAAAATAAAAACTGGTTTGTCTTTTGGTGGATACCTGGTTTTACAAGATACGGTATCTTCCTTAGGAGCTGACTCACTCTCTTTCTTAGGAGAAAGCCTCAAATGTAAGATCGGGACGACTGACTTGTGTCCCCAAGCGGTAATATCTGCTAAGTTTTAGTAGCGTGTTGCCAAACTTCATATGGGGGGGAGAGGGGGAGGATTCCTAAGGATCTGAAGCCCAAAGATGATGATGAGTATTTGAGGCAATTACAATCTTTTCACTGTAAGCTTTTTCTTTATTTAAGTATGGATTGCAAAGGATTCTAGGAGATGAAAGAAGTCTCTTGCTGTTATCAAGAGCAATTGATCCAAAGCAACCACACATGATGACTGAAACAGTGAAAATACTTTCTGCTATCTGCATTGTTGGAGAGGAAAATATGTAAGTAAGATATTGAAAGAATTCTTTTTTTAATGCTCATGAGTTGTCAGTTTAGACACAGGTGAGAACTTGTCAGAGAAACAAATGTAACCTGTTAAATCTTTACTTACTTAATGTAGTTTAAATGAATAGAGACTTTCACCTGTTCTGATGCATTAATCCAATATTAAATCAGACAAAAGCAAATGAGCAGAGACCTACAAACGGTGTCTTAAGTGGAAGGTCTGAAAGGACTATGATTGCTTACTATAGAAAAGAGAAGACTTAATGAGCCATAACTGTTCATAAATGGCTGCTGAAAAAAGAATATATAAGTTATTTCATATATCCCTGATGAGTATGATCAGGAATTGTGAACTTTTAATTGCCACAAGGAAAGCTGTCAGATTTAAAGACAATTTAGAACAATGTGTGTTAGCATGGGGCACTACTGAGCCTATTATTGTGAGGAGGATTGAGATTGGGACATCTCCCCTGAGGAGGGGAGATGAATTTATTATATTTGAAAATTACTGATTTGACACCACATGTTAAGATTTTTCATTAGTTTAGAAGATAATATTAGTAATATAGAAATAAATATATTTATGGTTTTAATTAAAATATCACCTCTACCTAAACCTAACAAAATTGGTAGGGCCAAAAGGTTTACATTTACAAAGCTGAAGTTTTGAATAGTTCAAGTTACGGAGTTATGTAGCACATGTCCATGAGCTTTTTAAAACAAAGATAATCAACTGGCATACATTTGCTTTGAATTATTGAGTGGCTTAGTTTACGGAAGGTTAAAAACGGCAAACTCCATGTCTTGTATGTAATAAATAGATAAAAACATTGATTTCTGAAAAGACAATTTATTATTATTCCCAGATGTCAAATACGTCAGCTAGTACCTAGTGCACAGTCTTGCAAAGGTAGTGATTTTTTCTCATTGGTTGTTTCTTAGCTGAATGTCACAATAATTTAGAGATTTATTCACTTTTTTTTTATTCAACATTAATCTTGTAGATATTTTAACACTTGGTTCTTGGTTTGTTTTCGGTGTTATATGGATAAGTGTAGATAAATGCATTCAGATTCTCTGTCAGTGCACTAAAGTCTTGAGTTGTGTAAATAGTGGGCTAAGTATCTTTAAAATGCAAAAGTTGACTGTGGTACGCTTTTTGACAGTTTATCTTTCTCTTAGTCTGGACAAGCTTTTAGGTGCTATAACAACTGCTGCTGAAAGGCACAACAGGGAACGTTTTTCTCACATTGTTGAAGGACTGGAAAACCATGAATTCTTACAACTGCAGGTGGGTTTACTTTTTTATATGCTTATTAATACTTCAGGAACAACCTAAAATACTAGAAGACTGTGTATTATTTTATGATCTTTAAATTATTTACCAGCAAAATCTTCTAGTGTTATTACTCCAGTGTTCAGTAAAAGAGGAAAAATAAATAGAAATGGCCTGCTGATAATAGGTTTTCAAGTTATTACTGGTGTGAAACCAAGAAATTCACTTCCTTATCCCAAAAATAGGATTAAAAAGTCTTGACCTTAATAAAAAGAGAGTAATTAGTGATATTCCTTTTCTTGGATGCCAGATGCAATGCTCAGGTAATAAGTCTGTGAAAACATTTTATTATCTTTGTCACTGCTTAATCTTATTGTCCGGGAATTTTGTGTGGTTTAATGGACCAATAAAAATACAGCTCTTAGTTTGTCCTCTGAAATGTTTTAGTTATTGTTACTGGAGCCCTCAGGAAGTTGCAGTTTAAGGATTTGGAGGCCGTGCTCCCTATATATCTTCTGGGTTTAGGGAAGAAGCATGAAAAAGTACTCCTAAGTTGCATTGCTTGTTTAAACACTCCCTTTCCCTCCCCCCAATCTTGCCCCACCCGAAGTAAAGAAAAACTCCTGTACTTAGGGTTTTGAACTGATTCCACTGAAGTAATACATTTGTAAAAAGACAGAACAAGTTTGTGTTGTGCTCTTGAAGTGAGTTTAATTTAGAACCACAGCTGGAATGCCTTCACTGAGCACACACTTCAGGTATCTTACTGTTTGAAGTACTTGTGGCAGGAACGTACTTCCAGTATTGTTCACCTTTTTGTAATATTACTGAATGAAGAAATAGAAAGCATAGATTTTCTTAAAATAGTCAAGCATTTTGAAGAGTTGTTTTTTTGTAGTGAAATTTTCTAGGAACTGCAGTCAAAAGTTTTATTTGGCTATGAAGGATTTTGGTAACTTGTTACCATTCTCCCTGGTAATGACAACTTAAGTTAAATCCTAGCCGATCTCTGGTAAATTGAATGGTTGATCTTTTTTTAAAAATTAATGACGTGAGGATAGTGATAATTAATCATTTAGTAATATGAGAAGTAAATTGAGTGGGAGTAAAACTGCTAGTTTTAGATATTTAAAGCTCAATGTCATCCAACATAGCCATCCTCTTAACACAGCCATCCTCGTACATTAAACAGAAATAAGCCACAGTCACAACTGATCAGTGTCAAGTATATTTTTTTTTATAGCTTTCACCTTCACTATATTGGCTTTATAGTCAGCTGTATATACAGTTAAGCTATAGACACATAGCTTAATGTAACTGTCTTTGTGCAGGGAGTGCTTAGTTTTCATACAAAGTCATGTATTGAAAGAATTACTTCAGGAACTACAGTGCTGTTGCCCTATGGGTAGAGTGTAGTAATTTACTTTTTATGCTAACCTGTCCTTTTGAGTCCTTGTGTTATAAAATGTAATACTGTTTCCTTAGGATAGGCATGCAGATTTCATCCATTTCTAAGAAATCTCTAAGATATACATACAGCTGTGTTACTACTGCTGGGACTTTTGGCAGCAGTGTATGCAGCCTCTTAAATACTCAGATGTATAACAACTATGACAGATGTGGATGGGGTGTGTCCATTTTTGCCAAGGTACCTTTTGAGATTAGTAGTGTGCAGCAGGATATCATTGATACTTTTGTCAACAAGAACTGTGCATTCCTTGGTGTGTGTTTTGACATCTGCCCTTCATCAGCCACTGGTGCATCTCTAGGGATAATCTAGTGAGTTTTTTAAATTATTTTTATAAAATAATAAAATAAGCAGTCTTCTGTGCTGGTGATCTTTATTGAGTAATGTCCTATATCACATGTTCATTGCTGCTTATGTGTCAGTGGATAGAGTTTTTTATTCTCTGTATACACCTGAATAGCCCAAGAGTTTTGTTTGCTATTAGAATGCAAGCTTTAATTGCCTTTTTTGGTAACTGCAAGTGTTTCCATAGAGACCAAGTGGCTGAATATCCTATTAAAGGATGACTGACTTATTTCCTTCTCATAATACAGTATCTATACAAATTTTGTATTGCTAAAATTTGTATTTCAGCTACCATGGCTGAAAGATATGGAAAACTAGAATGCAAGCAGGGCAGGTATACCTGCATGGAAGGGACACCTTTTTCCATTATTAGATCATACACCTTTTTCCATTATTAGATCATACACCTTTTTCCATTATTAGATCATACACCTTTTTCCATTATTAGATCATATATATGTCAGCTATAGTTGTCCTAATGCTGTGATTACTGTCAGTACTCCTTGTTTCAGAGCTGATGAGTTAATGATGTTCAATAAGTTTCTATAAATGACATTCTAATCTTATTAATGCTATCACAAAAGAATTCATTTTGAAGTTGTCTCCTACTTTATGACCTTGTTGATTTAAAACAAACAAAAACAACCACACAACATTCCTGCCTCTCCCCCCTACCCCCCAACCTCACTTAGACGTCAGTAAAGGTACAATTGCAAGACTCATTAACTTGTTTCTGACAAAATCGTTCTTTACTTATAAGGTATTAGCAAAAGCCATTAAGCCAGAGTCTCTTCTGGCAAAAGCAATCATAGCAGATGGCACCTCTTCTCTCTATTAATTTCAGATTGGACATGTACTTTGGCTTGTTAAGTCATGTCATAGTAGTAAAATAACAAGAATCATTCAAGCGAGCATGATGATACTACATTATCTGAAGATGCAGCTATATAAAGGGAGTGCCTTTGAACGAGTGTTTTAATAGAAATTTAAGACTCCATAAGGTGGTCCATTAAAACTAAATAGAGAATGTAATTAAAACAGGAAGGGTGCTTTTATCTGACTCTTTTTCTCTGCAGCTATTGATTTTTATTTATTTATTTTTTCTACTCTAATGCTACTTCTATTTGCAGTTAACATCTTTTACCAGACTTGGTATTTCCCTGGAGTCCCATTTTAATTTTTTAATGTGGATCAGCACTTTTGGCATTATGCTATTGTCTACCTGTTTTAAAGTAAACCAATTAAAGTGCACAGCTGTTCAATTAAAGCATTAGCCAGTATCCTGAGACTTCAGGCATTTTGCAGAAGTGCTGTGCAGGAGTAGAAAAGACACCTGGTGATGTGAATTATTTTGTGTATGGGTGTGTTTGGGGTGGTTTTGCTGTTGTTTTTTTTAATTTTTTGATTACTGTAGAAACAGGTTGTTTTCAAATTGGCAAATACTGAGGGGAAAGAGAAGGAGTTGCGATGTGGAACTGTACTGTGGGAATAAATTTCTGAAATAAAGTATGATCCTTTATGTGATACAATTTTGACATAGCAGAAGCACTCACAATATGAAAACAGCAGTATTTGATGTTGCTTAAATTAACTGGTCGTGTTGCATGCGTGCCGCATAATAAATAATATCCATCTCTTGACATTTAGTTTTATAATTAAACTGAAATAGTCAAGGATGATATTAATTTTCATTCTGTATATACTAAAAGTTTTTGCCTATATTTCTGATAACAGGTAGCATGTATGCAGCTCATCAATGCCCTTGTTACATCTCCAGATGATCTTGATTTCAGGATACACTTGAGAAATGAGTTTTTACGTTGTGGCCTGAAGAAAATATTGCCTGTAAGTCATTTGTATATAGGAATTGAACACAGTCAACTGTTTGTGAATGTTGAAAATAACCAAATTGTTTTACTGAGAGTAGCAGATGTGAAAGATTGGGGGTGGGGAAGGTCACACCTGGAAAGGACTATCAATCCAAATCTGCTTTCATTCTGCATAGTTGCAAATTTAGGCTCTCATGAGCTGTGTAAACCAGAATGGTAGTTGAAACAAGTCAATGTATTAGAAGTTAAATTAGGGTAGTCAAATTTAGCATAATGAGCTCAAAGCACATGCAGTGAATGTGAGTCTGGCTGTGGAACCAATCTTGGATTAACTTTCTTTGTATATATGCCATTCTGTTGTTTTCTCTGAAATCTGTTTTTCTTTAATCTGCCTTCTGAAAATGCATTTGGAGTTTTTAAGGAAAAATCAAATTGACTTCTCCATTCTCTTTGAAGACTGCATGTCTTCATGCAGCTGCACAGAAGTATGCTTTTATGGGTAGTTGTGTATGAATATTTGTGACTTACGGGTAGATTTATAGCTCTTAACCAAGAAACCATTCTGATGCTTACAATTAAGAGTATGTATAATTAAGCTACTCAGTTTCTCACAAAAAATGAGAGAAGTTAAAGAGTACCTGCTTATATTTGTCTGAAACAGAATTTATGCTGCTATGACTTTTAGGATACAAAGTTTTGAATTGTCAGCATTTGTCAGGAATAAAAACCTTCAGGTTTTAGCACATCCAGCTTTGAAACTGTTACTGATGTGTGTCTGTTAATTTTTCTTAGGGTATGTATTTAGGTTTTATATCATGTAGATACATTAATGTCATCTGTAGTCTTTATTTGCTGTAGAACATCTGGCAACCTGAAGAACTCTTAGGTTTTTTTACATCTACTGAGAGTTAGTTTACACAATCAAAAAATGCTTAAAAACTAAGAATTGGGGTTGGGTTAGGTGGCAAATAAACTGAATTGTAATAAGTCATGATAGAAAACTTCGTAGAGTGTACTGACATACAGATATATGAGTTTAAAAGCAATTAATATTTAGTGATAACAATCTTATATAAAATGTTGAACAGCTATTGTGTTGAAATTCTGTCTCTAGTAAGGTTAATATTTCATGTAAGCTGTAATATCAACTAAATAGTCAATGCCATCTTGCTGTTTGTTTATTTGTAAGGTATTAATTACAACATACACATTGAACTCAGATCATTAATTCTGCAGGGAATGAATGTCCAAACCCTCCACCCAAGGAGGGTTTTTTTTGCATTAGAAAGCAACTTTCCTAATGATAAAGGATCTTAAGAAGACTTCATGCTCATATCTGTGCTTAGGGGTAAATTTTCAAGAAATTTATAAATTAGAGTTTCTGTAACAAAAAACGCTCAGGAGGAGGATCCATATTTCTCTCTCTTAATCTGTCCAGATTCACAGTAGCCTTCTGGCTTTCAAACATTAGAATTGGTATGATTCTACTCTTTTGGGGAACGTACATGGTTGCCATTCAGTTTGTGCATATCCAGTTATGACAATCCCAGGCCAATTTTCATTTAAAGCATGGAGTGCATTCACGCTAATGGCTTTTGAACTAGTTTCCTTTTTTGTGATTTGCCTAGTAGAAGCTAAACTTGGTTCTTAAGTGTATTAGAGAAATTGCTTGTGTTTCTTACAAGAAAAAACAAATTTTTCCCTGCTCCAAGTACTAATTTTTCTTTTGTGTTTTTTTTTACTTCTCTTGTAAGTATTTCTCAATGTACTATGGATGTTTTTATGCTATGATCTAGATTAACTTAATAACAAACTGTAAGCATATCTTCTTTACACTTCTTTAGGCTTCTTAAGTTCACTTTCATTAATGTTTTGAAATACCCTTATGCTATTTTTTTTTTTTAAAAGAAACTCTGACATTAACAAGCGTAAACTGCTGACTATGTCCCGTTAAGAGAACTCAACTCAATTAGAAGGCTTCATGTTTGTTTTGCAGCCCATACCTGCTATATTTGCTGATATTTTGCCTTAATTTTTCTCAGCCATGCAATTATAATAAAAACCCCCAGGCACTGAGTTACAGCTTACTCCTGTTCCAAAGGTTAATGTCTTATATTTTGTCATGATATAATCCTTGAAGGGGGGGGTGGGGTGGGGGAATTCTTGCTTTAAAAAAAGGGAAAATTAAGATATACTATGTCTTGAAAAATAGGGCTTGAAAGATAAGGATAATGAAGAGCTTGATATTCAGCTGAAAGTGTTTGATGAGAACAAAGAAGAAGATTTAATTGAACTGTCACATCGTCTCAATGATATCAGAGCTGAAATGGAATATCCTTTATAGAAATGGTGTTATAACTTGTTGCATCGTTTAATAACTTTATTAAACGTAAGTTAGAATGCTCTACGTGCAGTTTATTTGTCACAGTTGTGTATCTTACCAGGGACTTTCTCAGGCAGATTTCTTTCCACTTGTTTTTTGTTAAAGACTTATTTAGAAAATTAGTACTTGACTTACATTTGACATGCAAATTTATTGGGAACTGAATTAATTTTTTATAAATAACATTTACTAAGCTAAACTCTGGCTTGTAATACATGAAGATATAAAATTAGACCCATGGAAGATTATAAGTTTGAATAAAATTGAGTTTTTATAACTAAGTTGGAACAAAATTTGTAGTAAGTTCTGAAGCACTTGAGATGCATGCCTTCTAGTTTTTAAGAAGCAGTAAATTTAAAGTTACCTAAGTTCAGAATGGTTGCTTGCAGTTTTTAAAAGAGTAGTACCTGGTACTTAAGAAGCATAGGAAGGTAGATGCAATCAATGAGAGGAATATAATACCACTAACAACTAATGTTGTTGCATTACAGAACAGGTAATTACAGGTAACTTTCTTCTTTAAGAAATTAAAATGATTGGCTAGTCAGTATTTGCCAATAGCCTGGCTCACTTCAGCATGAAAATGAAATCTTCATGTCAAATATGTTTACAGGATTCTGTGATAATAAGTATGTAGTATGATTTTTCTGAGTGGTAATGAAACATGTCTTAATTGTTAAACGGGACAGATTTTCAGTGGATAATCTTAGTGGGAAAAGGATGTTTACTAATAAGAATAGTAGTTCAGAGTGTTGAAAGGTTTTACTTGAACAATATGAACAGCGTCTAGGGAATGGGGTTTGGGGTGGGGTGGGTGTTTTGTTGTGTAGTGGGGTTTTTTGTTTTTTTTTAATTTTTGGTTTTTAAGTCCTTGTATTTCCTTAACAATGTTTGCACTGATGTGAATGAAGTATTTCATCTGCTGTACAATATGTTGAAAGATACTTCTTCTGAAAATTACTTCTTGTCAATTCTCCAACATTTCCTCCTCATCAGGAGTGATTACTATGTCCGGTAAGTGTCAGCTGTCAGGTTTGATTTTTGGAGGGGGTAGAGGGCAGAATAGAAATCAAGACCATGGTAAACTAAGTAGCTCATAATCACGCATGAATAGTTGCTCTGTAACTGATGTCTTATTTGTCTTTCTGCTCAATGTTAATATTGAGAAGATCTTGTTAAATACAATAATGCTTATTTCAAAGACTTGAACCTTATTCTAACACCCTCATCTGAAAGTCTCTTAACTTGTTGAGCACTTTTTCCTTTATTCAAATTCGATAGCTTCATGACTTCAAAGAACTTGAAAGTTAGTTGTATAACTAATAATTGAAAATACTTCCACAGTGCCTTGTATCTTCTTTGCAATGTAAGCTTCTCTTAGGTGCACCTCATAGTGTCTTAGCAGTGTCAAAGTACCACATACAAAATCTTGTTTTAAGAAGCAATTTTTTTGTTGTAAAGGGATGATAAAAACAGTTGATATGCAAGATAATGAAATTAAGAAGTAAAATATAACCTGAGAAATCTTCAATTTTTATATATTGTTTTTTTTTAATTTGAAAGTTTGGAATATCATCAGTTTAGGTTTGAGGGTTTCCTATTTTGAGAGCTCAATGGTATGTGAAATTGGGATGTAATACCTTGCAGTGGTAGGAACTAATAATTTTGAGCATGGAATCCCCTAATACTAGAGGCTCCTTATGTTGTTGTGTAGATATGTATATCAAACAATTAAGTTAATTATGAACTCATTTTCTAAGTAATTGGATACTGGTACTGTTGCCAGTGATGGAATTCACTGTGTTGAGAAGGTGCTAAATAATTCTTGCAGCATATATTGACAATACTAAAGATGTTGTTTGTTCTATTGAATATTGTCTGGCAAAGGATAAATGAAAAGTGCACAATATTTTGCGGAGTCCTGAACTTCAGATATCCTTCTGAGAAGCTGACAACAGTGCTTCATTAGCCAGAGTACAAATAAGACTTTTAACTTGATCCTTTTACTGGCAATTGTATAATTCATATATTAGGAGTTAAAGTTGCCCCCTTTTTCCCTCTCCATGTTGCATTAATGATTGTTCACGTTCTTATTATCTTGTAAAATGTTTTCTTTGTTAGACCTCAGTATTACAAGATAATAGAAGAGTGCGTATCACAGATAGTATTGCACTGCAGTGGCATGGATCCAGATTTTAAATGTAGAGGAAGAATGGATGTGGATTTTACTCATCTTATTGGTTTGTATACTATAAACAATTTTACCTTGTTTTACTGAAGTGCATGTTTTCCTTTGTATGCTTCTGGCTAAACTTAAATTGACTGTGTGAATTTTTTCAGTTTTCTGGAAATATGCTTGTAAGCTACAGGTGTACTTGTGGAGAAGGCCACATCAAGCACTGCAGCCTTTAATAAAATGATACTGATGAAGTTTGCTTCTGCGAGTTTGTCTTGACTTATATCTGAATACGATAGTCTTAATAACCAAAAATTGCTTGTTCATAAATTCTGTGAATTTCAGATCTGTTACAAATATCAAAATTTACATTAGCGTTAATTGTTAGTGGATTTCTAATTGTTACATAGTTCATTCTAAGAATATCTTCTGTAATACTTTCCAAGTATTTGAGGTTAGTTTAAGGTAAACTGGTCAGTTAAAGCATTGAGGCACTGTGGATGTTCATATCATGTGGGAAAGAAGCAGCTGAATAAATACTCTGTCATTGAAATGGCAGTTATCAGCATTTAGGAAGTGTTGTTTTACGCTTTTCTTAAGATTGGTGGGGTAGATTGTATTCTTGAAATACAAGGGCAACTCTGGAGTAAATATTTCATAGGGTGGAGTAATTGTTCTTGGAGAACACATTCATTTGCGAAAATTTTTTTTTGGTGGTGTGACAAAAGGAGCAAAGAAAGGATGTTGTACAGGTTGAATCTGGGGGCAGGGGAAACTGTTTTCTAAAAGATATCCTGCATATCTAAGAAGTATTTCTGCATTTTCTATTCACTTACGACTCTAGGAAGGTGATCACTTGATCTGCATTAAGATCTTGGCTTACCTTGCCTTCTGTTCCCACTGACCTGCTAGTTTTAGGGATAACTGGTTTGTCTCTCCATGCCAATTCCTACCTATAATATATAGTTACTTGTGTTTACCTTACTTATAAAATGTTTCAAGTTTTATACTGCATGAAAAGTCAATAGACGTGCTTTGTACCATTGTTGAGTGAAGAAATCTGCGCTTCACAGTCTGTCCAAATTCTCCTTGCCTACGAAATAAATTTACTGAAATAAGGAAATGCTTGATTTTTGGATTCCTAATCTGGAAAGGAGGCTTTCTGATTTGAAACCTCAGAAGTAACTATTACTTCATACTACTGTGAAAATCCTTTTTTCTTATTTAGTTGTAGATTCATATAAAAGAGAAGGACATGCAAACACAGATCTGTCAGAGACAGAACAACTGTGATGATTCATCTTCAACTTTCTTGGTCGTGTGTCCTCACCACTTTTTTTTTATATTTAGAGATTTTGCTGATCAAAATAATTCACCAAATGGTTAGTCAGTTCAACCTGGTAATTCATTGTGGTTTTTTGTCTTGTTGCTTTGTGTCATGGGGTCACAGGGTAATTACAGTTGGAAGTCACCTCGGAGCTGTGATATATTTTACCTGACTTCTGTGTGGTATTTTATTTAAACTCTAGATGCATGTGTGGACAAAGCTAAAGTAGAAGAGAGTGAAAAGAAAGCAGCAGAATTTTCCAGAAAGGTAAGTCCTAATCATCACTCTTTTTAAGATATGGAACAGAAGCCTGACGGGAACACAGTAGGCTTGTTTCACAGTAGAAACTTAGTGGCAACGGGGAAAATATGTAGCTCACAGGCAGGATGTTCTTCCACATTTAATAGCTCTGTGGGTTTTGGGTTTTTCTGTGTGTGTGTGCACAGCTCAGATTCAGCTTACTCTGAATTCAAAAGCAGATGGGTAGTATTAGCTGTACATATCTTCAGTTGTATTCCTCTGCTGTAGATGACTGATGGGGAAAAATACCACTTGTTGCTATTTTGTCCTGAAATACTTAGCCATAGTTAAATACCTAAAGTGCAGGTATATGCTTAAAAAAAAAATTAAAAATTGGGGGGAAAATGTTTATAACTCTTCATCTAGCTTTGTTTTAGAACCTGAAGAAACTTACTGAAAAGCAGTGTCATTCAGCGTTTGAAAAAGCATCGACTCTTTAGGCACAGAGATGCTAACATTAAAATACTGCTTTATTTCCTTATAATGCCTGTGATAAATTATTATGTAATGAGGAAGAGTAATTTATTTCCTTATTATTCACGTTTAGGAATCTTACAGTGCATTTTGGAACCTGTTTTGTAACAGTTTTATTCTTCTGGTCTGGTTCTCTTTTATTAGGAACTTGATAACAAAGGCCTATTTCAGTCATGGGCAGTTTTCATTTACTACTAGATACAGGAGAGGTTAGACATTTAAAATGATTTCTGCAGGAAAAATTGCATCTCAGTATATTTCTTGTAATAAAATTTTTGGGGGGTATTTCTAAAGAAATTGACACTTATCCTCCTGCTTTATCACTATTCGTGTTTGTCCTGAAAATATCTTGATATGACATGTTTTCTCCCGTTACTTAAATTCCTGTTTCCTAGATTATGTTAATGGATAATTTGTTAATCTCAGCTCATCACATCTATCTAAGGTTATGAAATGCTGAAATGTACTATATTAGCTGCAATAGTACTAAAGTTCATATACCATGTTGTTGTGTATTAAAAGCATTAAAATTTTTTATTTTTGCTGGCCTGGTCTAAGAAGCCTGTTGCAGGCCAAAAGGCAGTACATGTTCTTGAACATGATGATTACAAATTTAAAATGAAGGGTTGAATTAAGTCATTAGCTTTTCTCTCTTCAATGTTAAATGTAAATGTATTTTTAATAGGTGTTATGGTGTCTGAGCTTTATAGAAAGAAAATTGTTGTGATGCTTCCCTGGCAGAGTTATTTATCATAATGTACTTTGTTAGTGGCAGTCAACACATATTCTTCCTAGTGATAAGTTGTTTTCTCCTGTGGAAGAATGAATAACAGAAGCTTATAAAGATGCTAATAATCTCTTAAGACCAGCAAACAGTAGCAAGATAAAAATAAACAGCAAACTTCTCACAAGCATGTTGTAAACTGGACTTCCGTTTTATATGGGGACATCAAGACTAAAGGGATCACTAACTTATTTGGACACCTCCTTTCTTATGTTACGTTATGGATGATATTGCTGAAGTTGCACACATCTCTCTTCAGATTTACATCTCTTGCAGTGAGCTTATGCTTGAGCTTAGTTTGGGAAGTCTGCAATGTTCTGTTGGGGAGAAAACGCCCGTTGAACTTACAGCTGTAATAAGTCGCTGGGTCTGAGCGGTTCTGTGTCATGACTTATTGATGGAAGAAATTATGTGGTATTAGAAGAACACATATTGGAAAAAACTTTTTTTGTTTTTGAGTTAAAAGTGCATCTATTGCTCTAGTATGGATATTGTTCGAAGAATTCCTGAAAGTATACTATCTAGTGTGGACATAAATGGACAAACACTTCTGTGTTGGTTAATCATTACAGTTTGATGAAGAGTTCACAGCTCGACAAGAGGCACAAGCGGAGCTTCAGAAACGAGAAGAGAAAATCAAAGAACTTGAAACAGAAATCAAACAGCTACGAACCCAGGTAATAAAACTAAATCACAGTAAGTTCCACAGTTGATTTTTTTTTTTTTTTAAGAATTGAAAAGAAATTGCCCAGGAGTGTATTGTCTCTATGGAGTTTGAAATGTATGTTATAGTTGTATTGATTTGTTTTTAAGCCAGCATAAACTACTAAGGATAGTTAATGGAGGTGGCATTTTTTCAAATGGTAGTATATTCAGCATCTGTCACAGATATTTGTTTATGGAGGAAAAAAATTTCTTAGGCTTTGAAAAGTTTGAATCCAACCTGAGTTGTTTTTTTTTTTTCTCCAAGTACTTGTTTATGCTTTAACATTACTACTTCTGTTTGTTTTGCAGAAAGTGTTTGTTTCGGAAGGCTTTATACTTGAATTGCAAAGGTGGAAATAAAGATAGCTGTGTGTGCATAATATACATACCTTTCAGCATGTGCATGCAAGCACAATATACATACCTTTCAGCATGTGCATGCAACTGATAATTTTTTTCTGAACTCTGGATATCAGACTGTAGCCATTTCTAAAATGAGTATTACACTAGCTTTATACAGTCTCATAGCTAAATATAACAAAAATGCAAGACCTTATGGAAGTGGAAGGTGATACTTAATTTCAGCAAAGCTGACTTTACTTGCATTCATTTCCTCATGAATTTTGCTCACAAGCACCAAAACTGTATCTCCAAGTGATCTGTCCCGGATCACTAGTGAAGCAGAGAGTACAAGAAATGCTGGCTGTTGAGCCCTCACAATATCTCTTGGTTTCTTTTGTTTAATGACAATGAATTGGGGTTTAGACAGGTCTTTTAGGAACCAACAGATACTATGGTTTGATCTTTTTGCCTCAGCCTGGCTTATTTCCTATTCCTTCAATGCTAGGCAAGGTCTGCCTGTTGCCTTTTTTTCCTCATTGTGGATATCTTAATGCCTATGGTCTCACTTCCTATCTGGATAATAATAAGAATAGCATGTGATGTGTTATAACCTGGTTGCCATCATCCTGCTTTCAGGATGCTGGTCTTCTGCTGGCAAGTTGTCTGTGCTATAGCCTTATCAGAGCACTGGCCTTCTCATCTTAATGTAAGCACATTACATTGCATTTAACAGTTGGATTGCTGTTCACTGTGTCCTTTGCTATCAATACAAGTCATTCTTGTAACCTGTGGTGTCTTATGGCTTCTTATTCTGTTTTCATACACAGACACTTCCGTTCATACTTCATTCTTACCAATTTTAATGTTTGTTTCAAATATCTACAAGACAATGTTACACTGAAATTTGACAGTCTGTGTTAATGAGTTCTCCACCAATTGTTGCATTACAGCTTGTGTAGTAGTTTGTGGGCCAAGGAAACACACGCCTTTTGCAAAGCAAAAATTTATTTTTAGTCTAATTAATTATTAATCCTGTTATATTGATACTAACAGAATTCAGACTGTCCAGACATTACAGCTCATTCACCATTCATAATGGTACAATTAAAAGTGTAATTAATTACATTTAATTACAGTTAAATACATTAACTTTCTAGTATCTGTGCCTTTTTTCTCTAGTGTTATGCTCCCCATACAATATATCGTGGTATTTATTTTTAGATGCACTCAGATTTTTCTCAGCTTTTTTTTTAACAAACTCTTGCTTCCTTTAAAGTAGAAACAGTAAATACTTGCATAGGGAAATAGTATGCAAATCAGGTTAAATGAATAGCCTATATTACATAATAATTTTGTCATAAAAATTAGTAGAGGAAATAGAATATGAGCTTGAGGTTTGTGCATAGCTCCTGATGCTGCTTTTTAACAGATAGTTTTGAAGGACAAATATCTGTGAGGAATTCATACTAGGCTAGGATCATGTTATCACTACAGAAACCTCTCTGATGGTTTAATACGCTGCTGTTTCTCTTCATTGTTCCTTTTAAAACTTACTGGAATGGATATTGCAACTGCTCTTTCTTCCTATCAAAAGCTGCTTCAGTGATGTCTGTGGAAAATTTTCCACCAGCAGATTAGTGTTGTTAAAATTCAGCTTGGTTATTACCATCTCTGATGCCCTAGCTTGCCAGGATATCCTAAGTGGGATAAATGTTTTGTGCATTGGTAAGAAATAAAATGCTGTTCTGTTCACTTAAATGTTACTGCTACTATTAAATTTTCTTTAAAATGGAAACAATTTGTTTTTATAAAAATGCTAGGTTATTCGGTTTACTTGGCAGTTTTATGGTACATGGTATAATCTATTGTTATTGCTTCTCATTTAAATAGGAGAATGGTTGCATTTCTCACTTTCTTGAGGTACGGTTGACTACAAGACATGCTAGTTGTTTCAACTTCTTGTCAAACCTCCTTCCCTCCCCCAGTGAAAAGAATTCCTCTTTTATATTTCAGGGTCCAGGCCTGACAGGTAAACTGACAGAAGCAGCGCCATTACCTCCACCCCTCCCAAGTGAGAATGTGCCACCGCCTCCAGCACCTCCACTACCTGGTGGAGCAATACCTCCTCCTCCTCCACCGCCTCCGCTACCTGGTGGAGCAATACCTCCTCCACCACCTCTGCTACCTGGTGGAGCAGCAGCTCCTCCTCCACCACCTCCACTGCCTGGGGGAGCAATACCTCCTC
>NW_008825562.1:947934-1002993 GCF_000699105.1 Pygoscelis adeliae | reverse complement strand
CTCTACCTCCCCCGCCTCCATTGCCTGGTGGAGCAATACCTCCGCCGCCTCCATTGCCTGGTGGAGCAGCACCACCACCTCCTCCTCCACCTCCTCCGCTACCTGGTGGAGCAGCACCTCCTCCACCTCCTCCGCTACCTGGTGGAGCAGCACCTCCTCCACCTCCTCCGCTACCTGGTGGAGCAGCACCTCCTCCACCACCACCGCCTTTTGGTGGGCCTCCAATGCCACCAGCTCTTGGAGGTGTTCCTTTTGCTCCCTTTCCGGTGATACCAGCGTTACCACATGGGATGAAGGAGAAGAAAAAGTATAAGCTGGAAGTCACGATGAAAAGAATCAACTGGTCAAAGGTATTACAATGTTTGTTTTTATTTCCATTGATAAAAAGTGGCTTTTGAGGAAGAAGGAGGTAGTGTGCTAGGGTTTACATTAGATTGTTAATAGTAGTCACGAAGTTTGGGGAATTAATTCCATTCTTTATCCAAAACATTTTTGATGCAGTGATTGTGATTCACTTGATATTGGTTTTCAAAGACACCTTATGCTATGGGGTAAGCTCCAAGTGTTTAATGTTGCCAAGAGCCCATAACACCCCTTATTCTGGGGATACCTGTAGCTAACAGCTCTCAGAATTTTGGCTGATTTTGTGTAGAGTTAAGTTCTACATGTTTTCAACTGTAATTGATATTTGACTTGCCAAGTAAGCACTTCAAAGGTAAAATGTCTTGTTTAAAGCAGGTTTAAGTTCTCAAACAATTAAAATGTTTACTTTATAAATCATGTTACTACTTTTTTCAGCAAAATACTGAGTTAGTTAAAGGATTGCTGGGTTTTAGGACAGGGGAAATGAACCTTGAAGTAGACAATTGGGTGGAAAACTGTTGGGAAGACGGCTGTTTAGGAACTTTGACAATCTGGCAGTTGACAGAAGGAAGGATCTGGAGTCAAGGGAGATAACTACAGCTGTTTGCTTAATTGAAGTAGCTGTGGCTGAGTAATGAGAAAGGATGTTGAGAAAGGAGATGTATTTAAGAGGTTTTACTTGAGTCTCTAGGTATAAAATGGAGTAAAACGTGGTGTGAAGGGGTACGTGGAATTTGGAAGACAACGCAAAGCAGAAGTCTAATTTTAGTTTTGTCTTCTCTGGGTTAAGCAAGCTGTGGGAGCCATAAATTATGTGGTTTATGATTAATTTTTTTCCTTGCTTTTTTGAAGACAGGTTGAAAGTGGATCAGGCTTTCAGAGACTGTAATTTTAGCTTTGTATCTTCTCAACAGAAGAGTGCATGATTGCTTTGGTTATGCCTTCTATGAATTTCTTTTAAAAATGAAGTATGAGTGAAACCGCTCTGGTGGCAATTCATTGGGTTATCTAGTTTCATTTTAAAAGCCTTGCATGAAGCTTAAAACACTTGACTAGCTTAAAAAGAGAAGGGTGGGAAGGCATTGGTGAAATAATTTTTTCTAATTAAAAGAAATAACTTTATACTTACCATGATAGTAAATATACATTCTTAAACTACTAAAATTTTCTGTTTAAAGGCAGATGTCTTGACATGAGGTTAAGAATTATTTTAAGATCAGACCTCTGAATAAATACAGTAATTTACTATAAATTAAAGCATCTAATTAAGAAATGAAGCCAATTATTTTGTGTTCACATTTCTTTTGTTGTTGTGATATGTTCCAGAATTTTGAACGGAAATTTGACTTTCATTGCCTTACCTGCCCGTAAATGATAGTTGTACTACAAAACACACTCCAACAGTGTTTTTCTTTCTCTGAGAAAGGCAGGTGTTTACCCTGTTAAGACAGTTGCAAAACTTACTGGAAGGTTCTAAAGGCAATGGTGTTATTAAACGTAAGTTTTTATTGTAAGCATTGAAGAAACTTTTACTAGAGGGAATTTTTACCTATCTAATTTTGTGTAAAATTATTACTGCATTTGATTTAGCAGTATGTGGTTTAATACTTGAGTTAGTCATGGCTCTACTAGAGTTGTGAATCTGATGTTCCTCCCCTTTCCTTTACTTTACAAATATAGTTGATACTGTATACAATAATGAATTTTTAAATGAGATTCTTGTTGACAGAACTTTGTTTGACGTTTGACAGATGAGTATCCCACAAAGCTAACTTAGTTCCGATACAAAATTCTTTTTTAAAAGTTTGGGTTGCACATTGCTGAGCGAGAGATTTCTTTCCATGAGAGCTTTCAGAGAATGTGCGCTAAGCTCAGTGGATTCATGTAATGGCAGCAGGAGATGTCAGTAGGTAACTGCTGTGTTTTCTTTCTCTTTTGGCCCTGTCATGAGGGCTGGTCTGAGAGGTCATCTGTGACTCCTCTGAGGTATGTGGAGTATGATTGGTGGGTGAATGCTCGCTGAATTTCACAGTTCTGCAGACAGTTGCTTGTATTGTTGGTCTGTATCAAAGCAGAGTGAAAAACTGTGATGACCCAAATGAAAAGCCGGGGCACCATTCTATTAGGTGCAGTGAACATGAATTGTGGCTTTGCATTAAGTTGCGTACATGTATCCAAACGATTAGGAATAGTTTTAAAGCCGTTTTCAAACATAGATAACGGCATGCTATTTCATATAGAAACCTTCTAAGTTCATGATGTCTAATGTAGTTGTAAGTTCAGAGAATGCTGGTATCTGTGCTATAATGGTACTTGTAGGTTATTAATCTGAGATGTTTATTGGTTGTTTCAAACTAGTAATGTGCTAGGGCAGGCTTATGGCCACTGGGAGGAGCTATGGGACTGCTCAAGTGAAATGTTTGGGCACCATTAACTTCCAATGAATGTGAGCTTCTGCACAGTCTTAACATGGTTATATTTAACCAAATGTAATTTGAAAAAAAATCTTAAAATATAAACATCTACTTGAGCAGTAAACTGCAAGGACAATCTCAGATTTGCAAACTAACCTGTAAGAGCAGTTACTAGTTATTACTTGCCTCTCAGTACAATTGGTCACTTTGTGACAAGAGAAGTTAGGCAAGTATCCAGGTGTGTGTTTGCGTACGTGTTGCTTTAAAATCCCTTTTTGATCAGTATAGCCACTGTTCCTTCCATATAAAGGAAAGAAATTTGGGGTGCTAGATAATTGCATCTATCATCAAGACTAAACCATCACGTCTTAAAGGCAGTTTGTGGTTGGCAGAGTTTTAGCGGTATAAAACGTGATAGATGTATTGAGGTTTGCTGTAGGAAAAAATACACAGATCACCAAATCAGCAAGGCAAATCAAAGGAGGACCTTTATATATTGCATACTATCTGTTTTGAGCTCTAGCTTGGACTTCAGTGTAGTTTGACTGGATATCTGCTACTTATTTGTCAAGGTACTAAATCTTTCTACTACCAGCTAGTGTCTGACACTTTCCTTGAAAACCATATTCTATCTGAATAGCGTGTTGGTACCAAGAACTTAGTAAAATCAAATTGTTGGTGAAAGTAAGCTGTTAAGTGGCTACAGATGGTCATTGCTGACCATAAATTGCAATTTAACATTGAACAACTGTTGAACATGTAATTTAAATCACACTTTTTTTTCAGGATGTTTTACAGCTGGTAAAACTGTTGGGAAATTCATATGGATGTAGATATACATCTTTCTATAAAGTTGGATGTTACCGTGTTGTCCTGGATGGAGCTGGATGACATGGGATGCCAGATGTTGCTCCTGGCTAAAGATGCTACAACTTTTCAATATGAAACCTCTGAAATGAATCACATCATTGCCGTATGATATTGTGATGATTCATCAAGTCAGCAATAACAGTCCCTTGTAGACTGTTTTCACAATATTGCTAGGACGCAGGATCATATGTGCATTGAGTTCTTACGTAGCTGATCTACCCTGTCAGACACAATGAAATTTCAGTTTTAAGAGTGTATGTAAAGGTCTTAGGGCAACAACACTGGACTGTGTTTGGAAATCATTCTAGTTTTTCCCATGGGTTTTTTCAGGTGATTCAGGGTAAGTTGCTTTGTATTGTTTCTGAATATATACCATCACCACTTCAAGCAAAACCTTTCAAGAACTAGTAATGACAGAAGTTTACTGTTGGAAGAGGAACTAGACTGTCCTCTGATATTTGTGATTAAGCAATCTTACTTTTTATTGAGAAAGACAATTAAGCTTAGGTTTTGTGTTCCTCTAAATTCTGAAGTGTTGAATAGTGAAATGGCTCGCTCTTTGGAGTAACAAACGAGCAGTATCATGAATGATTAATCCCACTAATTTGAGAAGGAGGAATCTAGAACGTTGAGATAAAACCTGAGTGGAAAAGCATGGCATGTCAATTCATAGTTTCTTTTACCAGAAGAATTAATGTTTGTAAGCTATCTATAGTATTTTGCCACTGGATTTCAAAATATTTGGAGATGTGCCAAAATAATCTGAAAGTGTATCTAGCAGTAGTATTTTAAAAACAGGCTTTCAAAATACTTAAGTAGAAGGATATTCAAAATAGTCAACCATGGTTTTAATGTATTAATTTCAATAAATGTTAAAATAAATTTGAAACTCTTTACTTTTTCTGTCTGCAAGTCTTATAAAATAATCTGCATATAAGGATAAATGATAATTTCTTTATTGTGGGAGGAGGAATTAAAAATATCTAGCGGGAAAAAGACCTTAAATCTTTGGTTGTGGTTAACATGCATCAGTGCGCATTTGTAGTGCTACGATACAGTATGACAGTGGAAACTTCAGGCCCGTTATAGAGAATTGTAGATGAGGATGGTGTTAAAAGTAACTCCAGAGAGTGCAGCAAAATGAAATTGGTGAGGGGTTTTCTTTGTTTCTTTACCTATAATTCTCAGTGCATTTCCAGAAAACTGAAAAGTTTTTTGAGAATAAATATTAACTTTAAAGCTTCTGAACTTCAAAGGAATTGTATAGTCCTGCTGTTTTCTTAAAAAAACTGTACAAAATATTTTCAACCTGCCAGCCACACCGATATATTATGTTTTTTAATAAGAAAAAATGGACTGTTTTAAGTAGCCTAGTTGTATTGTTAAAAAGAAACAAGAATGTATGAGTTGTCATACTGGAAAAGATGCTCATGTATTACTTTGTGGAATATGGCATTGCCCAGTGTTGGAATCCAGAGATTTGGGGTTGTTTTTTCCTTTGAAATTCATCTAGCCATATAAAAGTCCTTTTAGTTCATGTACTCTTATGAATCATTTGAATTATACATTTTTGTAACCTTTAAAACCCTTACATTAAAACAAAAAAGTCACCCTTCTATGAAATGTTTATTGTCTGTTGAAGATATTTTTCCATTGAATGTCCTTGTCTTCTTTCTGTTTAGAAGATTACTCTCTTCAAAGCTTCTATCATACAATTTTCTGGATGTTTTAAAACTATTTTTCCTCCTTTTGAAATGGAGCTCTAATGTTTTAGAAATGCATTTCCACCTGGGCTTTTAAGAAAATGTTTTGTGGCTATTATTTTAGTTAGCTTCTCTTACGATCTTTGACTTCCAGACTTTTTATTAACCCCTTGTATCTGTTTGGGTATTACCATCTGGACTTTTTTCCTTATAGAATATAGCTTTCATCACAGATTTGTATTTTGCAAATTTTCTTAAGGGGGGGAAGAAAATCTGCATGCCACTGATGATGATATTCTCTCCTGAAGTTGCTGCTCATCTTTGACTTGCCACTGCTTTGTCTGGTTGGGATGGTTTCTCTCCTACAATTCACTTTTTCATTTATTTAGGCATCTCACTTAAGCAGGAGAGAATTCCTGCCATACATTTAACTTATGCTTTCTACACTCAGTTGTCCTTGTTAAGTAATACCTGATTCTAGAGTCAGTTGCGGTAGTTTTGTAACTGTGAAACATACTCGGACTACTATCCTGTAAACATACAGAAAAATAAGCTTTTTAGTTTATAATACATATTTGTCAGTGCAGCCAATTTCATTGTAATCAATTATGTTCATGTGTTTATAGAAATAATTTATAAATTGTACATCTGAACACTGTATGTGACAATGGAAAATAACTACAGACGGACACTTTGCTTAAGTGCTCTGGGAACAGTGCCAAAGATCTCCTGCATACTGAAAAAGAGGAAAGTCTATTTGATCATCGCTTTTAAGGAGCCATCATTTTGGGAATAAAATTCTTGCTGTTTAATTTAGTGCCTTTTGTTGTAACTGTCTTCACCATTAGTGTTGGATTAAGGTAGTTTTTAAAAATGTCTTACCTGCAGCTGGTGGTAAAGCAGCTACACATTAGCAGATTGATCATATAGTAAAAGGTGGAGGACCAGTGAAATCCTAGTGAGGCTTGCAAATATAGTATTGATAAATTTCCTGCATATCATCTTGAAGTTAAATAGCCCCTGAAAATGAATTGGCGTTTAAACAAACTTGTAAACAAGAATTGATAAGACTTTAAGAACTGGAAGAGGAACATATTTTGAAAACAAAATCGCTCTTCTGAATCATACATGTAGAGTAAAATTGGCTTTCAGCTTCTACATTGCAGAATACTTTCTTCTTTTAATATAGCCATTATCAAATTAGGTACTGTAATGAAGTCGCTGTTTACATTTGAAAAATGGAAGCTGTAATAAAAAGTCATACTAAGTATAAAACTATTTCTGATATTGAAAAAGATAATTCTTCCTACAGACTTAATATTGAGTCACTGAAAGGTCCACGTTGACATATCATTTGCAAATAAGGTATTCCATACTCTGGCAGTGTAAGAAAGACTATTCCTTCTACAGTTCTCAAGTAGCAGGGATGCATATCAGTGGTGAAGAATTTGGGAACTGTCTAGAAAGTGATCAAGAGAAAGCTAGAACACTTTCAAACCCAGATGCTAATATGTTATTAAGCCTGTTTGGAAAGCTTGTTGAATGGGAGAAATACAGTAAAAATTATTGTGTAGATAGATAGAGGGCAGTTCATCTGATTGCGTTTTGTTCAGAAAACATCTTTAAGAGAATATAATACCTGGAACATACCTAAACTTAATTCAGTCCAGTTATCACAAAAGTCTAGTAGCATTGGCTTTAACTTGACTATTGAAAATACTAGTTATTAACTTTTGAGATGCCATTTTTGTTTCAGATTGAGCCTCAAGAGATAGCAGAAAACAGCTTTTGGGTAAAAGCTGAAGAAGATAGATTTGAAAACCCAGAACTGTTTGCAAAATTGGCGCTTACCTTTGGAACACAAATGAAAGGTACGTTCTTCTTTTACTTAAATTTCTTTATTAAATTTAATTATTAAATTCTTCTTTAATTAAATTTAAAACTGTGCAATGACAGTCTCTTTTATGCTTCGTGCACTACCATGGAATTCATATAATGGTTTTATAGCAGGAAGATGATTTAAAAACGTATGTTTTTATTAAGCATAGCAGTCTGTTACAAGAATTGCTCCTCCCTCACTAAACAGCATGAGGGGAGGAACCTTTTGTAATAATACCTCTTAAAAGTGCAGGGTATGTTGCAGACAGATGCAAATTTTCTTCAAATTAAATTAAAATTAAATTCTAATCCTAAAATCATGCTAATCTGCATTAATATTCCTAGCTGCAGGAACTTTAAGTTGTCAGATATCCACATGTTGGAGCATTTGTTGTGTAACAAAAATTTACTTGCTTGTATCACTCGGTTAAATCAAAATCTTCTACAAGTACAACTAAGACTTGGAATGTAGCAATTACAAAATGCAGTTGAATCACAAAATCACAACTGTATAATATTCCAGAATCATAACAGTAGGCATATGTGGGTTGAAACCATCATTCTTTTCAAAGTTCTTGTGTTTTTGTCCTTAGTCTTTGCTTTCACTTTTTTTTAATAGTGTATGCAGCTCTTATTTAAGAAAAAAGAAGTTTTTAAATATACTCCTTTAATTAGTATTTAAATTTGTGTTGTGTAATCTAAGAAGCATCCCTCCCCAAGTTATATACAGTTAAACTGCGTTGTTACTGTCATTAGTGAATGATGTAAGTTAGTTTTCAAAGGGTTGAATGTGTAAGTGCACACTCTTTAAACTGTTTGCATAATACCATGGGAAAGTGTCAGGTAGTCTACCAATTTTTGTTGGAACACAGTGTGAAATGGGTCTGTTTGACTACTAGAGAGAGCAATACAGTGAGAATAAAAACTATGCTGGAGCTTTCTGTCAAGTGCAACTGAGGCTGCTCAGTATGTCATGTAAAGAGCTCTTCTGCTATTGGTTTTAGATGGAAAAAAAACATTGTTTCTCAAACACTTAATTCCTTCAATAGGAGATATGATGATAATATTTATAGCTTGAGTTGGGAATGCAGTTACTAACAACTGAATATTGGTAATGATTTTGATACTTTAATACCATCCTCATCTCTTCATGGCTTTCAAATGGTCTTTGAGTACTTCTGAAGCTGCACACGGCCTCTTCAAGTCTTTTCATTATTATCCACGGTTAATAGTCAATTGATCAGTATTTCATATGTGGCCATTTACTGGTAATTTGTTTCAGGCACTGAAGAGAAGCAAGTACTGTTGAAGTACGGTTCAATAATAACTTACTCAGGAGCTAATGAGGAAGCCCAACAAATGAGAGTTCAGGAAGTGGTAGATACTGAAAGAATGAATTCCTGGTCTAGCTACAAATCTTTTGTCAATTTATCAGCTAGTTAGAATACAATATACTTTAGGGACGTGCCGTTCTTGAAGGTGGATGAAGTCAGATGTATCAAGTGTTCACAGGCCAAATCTGAATAAGCAAACACACGCTTAGGACTTTGAAGTGAATGTGTGTACTGACTGTCAGCATTTTTGTGCTGCTGGGTTTTTTTGGGGTTTGTTTGTTTGTTTGTTTGTTTTTTAACTTTTTGGCTTTGAGAATTAACAATTCATGTGATGCTTTTTATTTTAACCATAGGGAGTATTCTGTTTTAATTCAAACCACTAGAATGCTCTTACTTCTGTCAATTACTTGAGGATTTTATTACTTCAAAATTTAAGTTGTATTGCACATAGAGGTTTGTGGTATCCTGGCTGTTGTCTGAATTTCAGGAATTAGAACTGCAGTTTATACTAATACAGTGTTTGAAAAGTTAACTCAGGTTAAGGAAAGTCTCTCAGAGGACCATAACTTTCCTGAACCATTTCTTGAGTAGATTCCTTGAGTTATTTCTGAATATGTTGTTTTCTGTGCTCTTCTGAAATCCCTTCAAAGAGTTAGTCATAGCTGTGTTTTTCATAAAATAAATATACAGTTCTTTCACTCAGAGCTCATGCTCTTTTCAGTAGTCGCTGAATTTGAGCCATTAGTATTCTGCTTTTACAATGCTTCCCACTTTCTGCTCTAGATGTTCAGATATTACATGCAGTAATACAAAAGTATCATCTGCTGTAATTTAACACTTTTTTCCATACCGAAGTTTGATAGATTCTTGATTCATAGCATCGCAGTGAGGTTAAAATGACGTGGAGTTCATCACTGGTTTTAGCATGACAGCAAGACAGGAAAACCTTTAAGGGAAAGAACCCCTAGCAGCAGATAACGCTTAAAATGGAATGAGGCCCTTCTTAATGAAAACGACAAGCTTTTGCCTTGAGCTGAATTCTTTCATCAGAAATCTGAGGAAATGTTTCTGAATTCCTGAAAAGCTTCTTCATTAAAAATGCTGAAAAAACCCTCTTGAAATTTTGACCTAGCTGTCGGTTTCATAGGAGAGGAAATTCTTGTTGACGTAGTTGCACAGTTCTAAAACTACGAACAACAGAAATTCTCCAGATAGCTTACTGTGGTGATAGCCTTGCAGATATTTTTCCTGTTCCTCCTTATGTTGTTCTCAGTTAATAGTTGTAGAAAATAACATGCCATAACAAAGGATGGCAAGACTGTTAAAAATGCTACTACATATTACCCAGGATATTAAAATCTTATTTGGCTGACTAGTAGAGAAAGTCAGTGTTGTCTTTCTTTGACTTCAAGTTTTTCTTAAAACTTGAAAACCTACTAGAAGTCAAGAAGAGTCTCAGAGCATTTAGTTGCAGCACAGGCTCAAATAATTGCATTCCACAAGCAACTTTTTTCTGCAACTGCTATCTGCAAAGGGAAACGTTGAATGATATTCACCATTCTTCCTCACCTTTTGCCTTAAGAGCCACAGGCAGCTCATTAATCCCCAAAATACTTATTTCAAGCATAATCTAGGATCAAATTTCTCTTCTGCTTTAGTCCCATTTCTTAGTGTGGTCTCCTAATATATTATAGGAGAATGATAGAAAGACAAATAGAAATGCATTTCATATTCTCTCAAGAGCACAGTCAGCATGTAAAACAAATAAACGGGTGAGTGGAAGAAAACTGACAATTGCCAAAAGCAATTGTTGATGACTTAGTGTTTACTATCTTGTATTTCATAGCATTTTGGAATGCCAGTGGGAATAGTAACTGAAGTAAAACAAATGATAGTATAGACAGTTACTAAAAATATGTAATTCCATAGAGGTTGCAGCACTCAAATTTGATTCAATCTCTGAATTCTATTCATGATTCTCTGGCACAATGAGAATGAAACTTTGGGGTTTTTCCTCACTTAACATAGTTTTGTTTTAAGATACCCCAAGAATAACTTAATGTTGGTTGTCACTAAACTATGTGCTGCCTTGCTATCTGAGTACTGCCTGTTTCAAGGAAGGCAGCCAAAGCTGCAGGGAAGTGGTACTTTTGGAGCCCAAAAGTGTGTGTGTGTGTCATAATAAGACACTTCTGAAGCACAATTTTCATTAGTTAATGAGTTATTGCATTCATCAGTTAGCTGCTTGTAAAACATAAGAATGTTTAATCACAGAGCACCAGGAACAAAAAGGAACGATCCCTGACTGGTAAAATAATTTTGCTTCAAATATACTTAGATACAAATTTTCTTTTAAAAACTATGCATAAGGTTAAATCTTTACTTGCTACTGTAACATTAGATATTTAATACTGGTGCCCCATGAACATCTAGAATGTATTTAGTTAGGTTCAAATCAGTACTAACAGTCAAACTGCACTATTTGGTCTGTGAAATAAGTTACTGAGCACACTTACGAAAATATCTCTTGTACAGGGAGCAATGGAAACATTAAAAGTATTCCCTTTCAGACTTTACAGCATTTTGAGATCTTGGGGTTTGAACTAAGTTAACTGAGACCTAATTATCATTGTCTCAGTACAGTCTAGAAGGGTTTTCTCCATTTTTCTTCAAGAGAAATACAGATGATCCGAATACCTTTTAAGGGCCTCTGACAAATGGACTCTGGGGCTTCAAATTTTCATTAAAGATCTTAGATGAGTGTTTTCAGCTTGGAACTGTGCTTCCAGATGCAGAGGTGGAAACAATGATTATAGTCTCACAGACCATTTTGGCAAGTAAATGATATTCCAGATCAGGCACACTTGAAAATGAATGAGCAACTGTGGTGGTTGTTAATGAGTTGGGTGGTATTAAGATGTGGCACAGTTACTGCATTGTGAGTGGCAATGAAACACGTAGATGCATGTTTCCTTGTGTAGCTGCACAGAGGAAAAGAGTAAAGATGGTATTAGTTTCCAATCAGTTACTTGTTTTCTTTTGATCTGGTTAATTCTAAGAGAGAATCTGATATCGTCCAGAATTTTATTTTGTGAATCATGCGTTGCTTTAAAGTGAAAGCAGTGATTTTGCTGGTGAAAACATGCATCATCCTTTTACAGTTTTTGAGTCACGACTTGAAAATTTCAGGCTCAGTAGTATTTGGTTTGCAAAATAATCTTATCATGGATTGATTTCTGTTTTGATATTTAAATAGCAAGAGGAAGGAATTCTATTGAGGTATTGTTAGCTCAACCTTATCTTCTTTTTTTTAAAACAGTTAAATCTTACCTGCAAGCAACAGTCTCTTCAGACAAGTTTTTTTAACGAGTAGAATAACCTTTACATAGTGAGATTTTTTCCTTTTTAAAATTTGTGTGATCAATTTTAAGCTTTGTGTGATCACATAAATATTTTCTTAATTAAAAAAAAAAAAACAAGCCTTTCCAGTTTATGGAGTATAAAGAAAATGTGAAATAAACTCAATGAACAATCTTCCTTAGCTGGATTACATAGTATGAACCCTGGAGCATTTCTTAATAACTGAAGAGAGGAGATCCACGTGATCAGATAAATGCACCTTGTCCGTGTGAGTCTGTTATGTGATCTTAAGTCATTAATTTCTGTAAATACACAGTGAAATAATGAGGTGTGTTATCAACTAAGAATGCCTTCTTGTTGATGTCTTTAGATGGTCCCACTATCAAAATTCTAGAACTAAAAAAATTACACATTTTTGATTAAATGTGTAATAGTAATTTTCTAGTGAAGGAAATATAGTAATGAAGTTGAACAAGAATTTATGCTTAGTATATTAATCCAGTCTGGATATATATTTCTGGAAGCTTGGGCTACTGCTTTTTGGCGGGGTCGGGGGTGTGTATATTTGTATTTCTGTAGAATGTCTGTAAAAAAACCCAACAACTAAAATCAAGTGTTTAAAATGTTAGTGTTCTTGGCAAGAACCTACTTAATAGCAAATCTTTGAAATCATTTCAGTAGGTCATATTATGTTGTGCAGCTAGAACATTCTTTTTCCAAATTTTGCTTTTGTCCCTTAACTGACATCAAATTTTATCTTCGGCTACCAGAGTAAGGGAAAAGAACACCAGCAGCAGCAGTGTGAGGTCTGCGGTGCTTTGTGGAATATGATCTCAAAAACTCCCTATGTTGGTGTTTTAATTTTTGGAATATTAAGTACATATATAATTGTATGATGAAGTGCCTTCTAGCAGGTAAAAGTAAAGGATTAAAATGTTATGGCTCTGTAGATAGGCTGTGATACATCATATGCTTGGATCTCGGATAACTTTGTAATAATGTGACGATACTCAATGTATCAGGCCTGCTACTATAAAAACCACTTTTCACTGTTTGATTGATGGTCTAATTGCAAAACACTACAAAGCAAGTTAATGCCTTCTCCCTAAAGGATCATGTTAATTTCTGGCTCTTGTAATTTAGGTTGTGTATTTTGCCAGTCAAGAATGATAGTGGTGCTCTGAAGAAATTAATTATGTGTACAGTAGATCTGTAAAGGTAGTAATTAGTACATAATAGTCTGTAACTACTGGGATTGTTCCAGTACAGAATTCATTATCCATCTAACTTACCTCAAGGGAAAACTTCTCGATCAGGGTTCTGTTGCTTCTTTATGATTAGACTTTTAAAATACAATTCAACAATCATTTTGATATGTCTCCAAAATTGAAGGAAGGTTTTAATAGCTGAATTGTATTTTTCACATTATGGCAGTTTGAGTGAGAAAGGACAAGAGAAAATACAAACTTGCATGTAAACTGTAAGTGAACAAAACATGAACAAAATATTCACTTTTTTAATATGTATAATGTAATAATAGATACGTAATAGAAAATATATTAAATAGCTTATTTTAATATGGTCTTGTTTTAGTAATTACAGTATGAAAACTTAGGTGGCTGTCCAGTCCTACCTTTGATATCTCCCTCTGTGAACAACTTTTAGGACTCATCTGTAGCTCAGTTTTAAAATGGTAGTAATCATGAAAAATTAGTAAAACGTTGATAGGATTAACTAGAATTTAGTTTTAACTTGTTCATGTTTTGGGTCAGTGGCTGTATTTTAGTATCTAAACTTGTTTTGTTAGTTGAGGAGGAAGAGGGTTGAAATGGGCAACTGACAGTAGTATGAAAAGGTGGTGGAAAAATTTAAGAAAGAGGATAAAAAACATACCAAAAAAGCTGAAGAACAGTCCAGGGAGACAACATTACTTCTGAGGAAGACACAACATATGACATGATGAGGTTAAGAAAAAGGTGATATTTAAATAACACTAACTACAGTGATATCATCAACATCCTCTTTTGTCAACATTATGAGTAAAGCTTATTTGAAGGTGATAAACAGTTTCTTTTTTAGGATATAAAAGGTTAGACTATGAACCGTTCAGGAAACTGTACTTGTGCAGAACTGTAAGCAGATAACAATGCTTATCCAAATTAGTTTATTGTAAACATTATAAGGTAAATGTTCTTTCTAAATTAGTCGGAAATAGCAAGGGGACTGGCTCTAAAAATAGATGCAGGTGGAATACTGGCTGTTACTGTACATAGGTGGTATGATAGATGTATGCAGGTGTTGCACTCAACGTTTTCATGAACAAAAAGTATACAAACCTTCTGTGGAGACTTCAACACTTATTTGTACTTTATTAAAGCGTTAAGTTTAATCAAAATACAACAAACACCATTATTCCAGTTATGTTGATACTAACACTCAAACATAAACTTCTTATCATCCACCCCTTCTTTTTTCTGATGTTATGCTCACACATCCTATGTCTCCCTGAAGAGTGAAGGTCAAATAGTGTTGCCACAAGCCATCGGCATCTCGAGTTCTTCACCACAAGTTGTATGATCTTATAGTGGAGATTTTCCTCCTTTTAAGTCTGCTTGGGGTTGTTCTAGCTTGCTGCTAAAATACTGTTTAAAAGATACTGACAACTCTTTTTCTGCTAGTAGATCATTGACTAGTGTCTTCTGTTTGCATGTGTTGAGACTTTCTTCAGTTCTGGTAAAATTTCTGTACGTTTTTCTTCCCTGCCTTAAAGTTCTTGGATGACTACATAAGAATTAGAGTGCATTATTAAAACTTGAGCTGCCGTAGTCTTTTGATTGCCACCTAGTTTCTGTGGATACGTGGCATTTGAGGTCTAAATGTCAGCTTTCTTGGAGTAGTGAATTAAAGGCCAGAATGTAGGTGGGCTGCTATTCCCACCCACTTTAGCTTTTATTTTGCCTTGCTTGCAGCATCCACAAGAACACCTTATTATATCTTAAATTTATATTTTTCCATTGTTAAGAAAACATGCCAGAAAATTTGAACAACTTACCTACTTCAGTATTTGAAATTATTCTTCTTCCCCCGAAAGTTCTGTAGTACAGCAATATGAAAGACGTAACTGTCTGTATTTAATTTCTTCATGTGTGTTGAACAAATTAGACATATAAACCAGGAAGTTGCAATGTCCTTAGTATATTTTTATTAGGCTTTAATTAAAACAACCCTTCTGGTTTGAACACATTTTGTTGATACTATTAACATGTTAATTCTGTAATATCCGTGTACAAGTAAATAGTAGTCTTACTCACTAACATCATGCAGAAGATGTTCACGTTATGTTCACATGTGGAATACCCCTGTGCAGTCTATAGTGAGTTTTCTTTGAGGCCCTTTTGCTGCTACTCGTTGAGCCATTGAATGTTCTCAATAGTTTCTGTCTTTTGAACCTTATTGTACCTTCTAATTTCAATTGTGCAAGGTACCTTTATGCAAGAAGGGAATGTAGAACTGACTACCAAATCGCCTAGTCGGGAGGGGAATGTTAAAGCTATGTCTTTTGTGTTCTACATCTGATATAAAGCAGGCTGATTTTTGATCTCCTGAAGAAAATCGTGTGTAATTTTTTCCCTCTGTAAAACCACCCATTCTTAAAGGATAGCGTGTTATTTTGCAAGGTTTTTTAAAATTTCTGGAGTAACTTATACTCTTTCTATTTACACCTCTGCCAGATATTGAGGAGAGGGAGAAAGACAGTCAGGCTAGTTTCAATGTTAGTCAGTAGATACTGTTGATTCAGTTGGTTTTTGTTCCTTCCCTTTGCTCCCCTAGTTAACAGGTATGTCTTTCTGACATGAATTTTATTATTTTTAACCCCCTCTGTGACCAGTTAGTCTGCTGAAGCAGATGGTGTTCTTTCTTTGATCAGAATGAATTTTAGCTTCAAACATTCTCATTGAAATAATTAAGTCTGCATGCATTAAATGCAGTTTTAAAGTTTTTATTCTGCCATCGAAGTGATGTAATATTTCAAGATTGATTCTACCTCTGTGCAGTGTTCCTCTGTGAATATTACAGACCTTATAGTCATTGTTGTTCTTGACTGACAAATGACAATATGAAATATGCATCTTTCTTTATCAGCCCTTCCTTTGTGCATGACATAATGAAACATTTAGTGGGGAGAAAAAAGTTTTGTTTATCTTACTTTTCAGCTATTTCTTAGTAAAGAGATAAGTGGCAGCCAAAGAATGAGGTCGCTGCACCATTAAACTTGAAGGAAACCTGTTTGCATTCATTTACATTTGGTACTTATAAAGAAAAGGAAAAAGGGATTAGTACTTTAAAAAAAATAGATCTGAATTTGATATGCTAAGAAGCCCAGATCAAATTCACCAGAGAACTTACTTTTACAAGCTTTAAATGGACTCGGTTTTGGCCGAAGTTCCTGTAACACAGTGTGTTTGTAGGTGTGAGACGGCAAGCTTCAGCTTAATACAGGAATCTCTAGCATTAAGCACAGATACGTTGTATTAGCTCAACTGTTGCATTGCTTTGGTGAAATAAAAAGAAAAAACCACAAACTCATAATGTATTTGTTTCTGGATTGCAAACTGCAGGTGGCTCCCTTGGTCTTCTGATTAATTCAGGATGTGCATGTTTATTTCCTTTCCGCCCTCGCCCTCTCCTTTTCAGAAGTGTATGAATCCAAACCGAAGGAAGATACTGCTTTGCAGTGTAGGGTCACCAAATGTTTCTGTGACTTACAGGAATTTCATTTAGTTAGATTGCATGCTTAGGTAATCAGTCTTCATATCTCAGTTTCACATAGAAGTGAAGCAGGCTGGTTTGTTTTCATCTTTCAATGTATTTGAAATTGTTTTTCTTTTTCAACAACAGAATAAATTCAAGTACCCTAAAGAAGAAAGAGTGAGTTACTAGTTTGCCATTTTCATCTTTTCCTTTCCTTCTCAACTGGATTTATCCAGTAGGTAAACTGTCAAACTCAGGGATGGAAAAAGCTGTGCATTGTTTAAATAAACTGATGCCTGGAATTATTACCACTTAGCATAGATTTATATATGTGTGTCTCTATATTTGTGTTTTTGTATGTTTTTATATGCATTTTTTTCTATTCTTAAATGATCTTAGAATTATTTAAACAATGATCACAGTAAATGCCTAAAGAATATATTTCTTGATTAAGGAAAAAAATATTTGTATATAATTACGAATGAAATGAAAGCTTTTCTGCCCAGAAGTGTCAGGGGCAATTTGCACCAGATAACGATACCCAGTCTTGCTATGTTTAAAGTATCAAGAGGAAAAAAGAAGGGGGGGAAAAAAGGCTTATGTTTTCTTTGTATTCAGTTTTGCATCAGGTACTAAAGCTTAACTGCAGAAGTTGGCTCCTTAGTAGTTATACTTTATTTATAAACTTTCAGTAGTTACACAGAGAAGCCCGGTCTCCAAGCTGACCTCAGGAATGATGCATGTAGTTTTGCTGCAGCTGGGCTATTGTTCAGGAGAATCACAAATGAGGCCTCCCAAGAATTACTTGTATGTATGTTCCTGTGTAAATTTTTTCATATGAGGAAGCCACTGTGCAAATGGTAGCTGTTCGATAGCACCTGCTCCTGTTGAAGGGAGTGTGTGTCTTTTATTTCCAGAGCATCGGTACACATTTCTTTCATCATAGTACAAAAGGACTAAAATGAGAACAGCATTCTGAAGGTGCCAAAACAAACAAAAGCTTCCAATTAGGAGGCAATGTTTGTAAATTTTAGTTCTTCATCTTTTATTTCAAATAGCATTTTAGCACACTTACCTTTCAATAAGTTAAATGATTCCTTTTCTACGTGGAAGGTAATTTGTAACATTGAGTCACAAAGATTATATATTTTATTTTGAAAAACCATGTTATGTAAAATAGATGTACTGTTGGTATGACCTACTAGCAATTATACTGCTTATTTGCTAGAAGTAGATCAGAAGCTGAATATTCACGCCCAAATTGGTATTTAAAAACCACTGTAACAAAAAAGTCTTTTACTCGCTTTACTTGGGAGTGCCTGACAGTTCTGTGTTGATTGTATTTAACATGAATTCTATATGGTAAAACACAATGTTGTATGATGAAATGTACAGATAGGCATTGTTGTAAATGTTACCAAGAACAAATGAAGGTTTCCTTTTCATAAATGACTTTGATGCTAATATTTTGACCACAGGTTTTGTCTGTGGTGGACTAATGTGAGGGAACACTGATATTTTGTGAAGACTTTCTTTTGAACCGTACAGGAAGTTTGAATTTTTTTTTTTTTTCCACTTTGGGACTGTAGAGTTGTTTTCATCATGTGACAGTGAATGAAGAATATCCCAGATTAAAAAAAAAAATCTGTTTAGACTTTCTCAGAAGTTAGGATCAGTCTCAGTTGTTTTGTTTTTTTGTTTTGTGTATTGTATTGTTTTCCTGTAAAATCTTATATAAATAATGCTTTCAGAATGATCATGCCATAGGGTTGAACAGATGCAGGAATTTTACTGGAGATCTCAGGCTGTAGTACACTTTAATTATGTCTCTTTTACGACTCTGCTTTTAAAAGCTTTGCAGTATATTCATAAGGCAAAAATTTAATGAGGGACAAGTCAGATAGGTGCAATTTTCCCTATTTGTTATTCCTGGAGCTTGCTTTCTTTACATGTGCAATAGTTAAAGTTAGTATTTTTTCAGAGCATTGGTGTTGAGTCCGAAGGGTTTGGATATTATCTTGGTTAGCATAACATAAAGAATTGTAATAATTGCAGCTTCAGAAAAGCAAATACAAGTAGTCTGTATGTGAATTAAATTATATTCAGATTAAGAAACAGATTTGAGGTCTGTGATATTTGAAAGTTGCTAGCTTTATTCATTGATTGCTTTGAGGTATATAATAATGTATTCCACACAATTCCTATAGAAATCGAGTTCAGCTTCAGAATCAGCATTGTATCTATTCTGAATCCAGGTCAAATGCTCTAATGTGGAGGTGATTCCTTCAGTTTTAGCTTAATTAGCACTGTTTAACCCTTTTGAAATGTCATTAGGACACGTTAGTCTTCCCCACTGGAGATTTGAGGAGGAAGGATACAAAATAAAACCCTGCTAGTTACTTCTACAGATACACGCTGATTATCTGCCTTTAAGCGTGAAACTGAGATTGTAGAGGATGTCATGTGTGTATATGCTTGCTGTAAGACCATCATTTGATTAAGAAACCTGTGAAACTGAAAGTGTTTCTGAAGAGTATTAATAAAGAAGCCCCTGCTGCTCAGCTTTGGTGCACGTTTAAATCAGTAATTTTGTCAAAAAGCTTCAGCAGTAGAATTTAACGAAGGCTATTTTCTTTTTTCTGAAGTATGACAGTTTTACTATCATAGTTTTTCCGCTTAAGTAAAGTATGATAGTTTTGCTGCTTGAGTAATTTTAGGTATTTTTTGGTATTCCTTCAGTAAACTTTGGGAACTGCTTGGTAATTCTAAAAATGTAATAAATTAATGAACGTCTTTTGTGTTATTGCATTCATAAAAACCTGATTTTGGAAATGCTAAGAACTGACTTGCAGAAAGTGAGGTTGGTGTTGGGGTTGTGGTGAACTTGTAGAGCACTCTTGTGTAAAAGGCTTGGAAGGAAAAATACTGGAGTGAGAAGAGCCGTGTATTATCTTAAAAGGTCTCCTGTATGTGTTTTTAACAATGTTGTGACTGAGCTGTCTTAGTTATAATGTCTGAAATTTTAGGTGGTAACTTACAGAATTCATGTATTAATTTGTTAGACTCGAGTTCTCAGAATTTAAAAATGAAAATCTTGAAGTGGAAAGGTGGAGGAGTCAATTCTGACTATAAAGCAAAGTCAAGGGGAGGTAAACTCTCAAAGGCATGTGTTGTTTTTTTTCCTACATTTGGTGTCTCAGAAGTCCAAGTTAGAAAAGAGTAAGGGTCACTACTTGTCGTACACAGACAAGTGTGTGTTACCCACATACATATATTCAACAAGTTTGGGATTCCAGCCCTACTGTGTGATAACTGTTAGTAGTGAGTACATTCTGTACCTACTATATGCTTTGTTTTTCTGAGGGAACTAGAGCTTTTGTTTGTAGCAGCCTTGTAAAATACAGCGGAGGAAGAAAGGCAGTTTTGTATTCTGAAATGTCTATTTCAGTCTCAGTGATGCAGTGCTCAAATAAACTATAGCACATTTAACGAGCAGTGGAGGACAGAGACACATGTACTAAGCACATCAGGGAAAGGGATTGTGTACAAAGACTAATTAGCATGAAATATGAATACATTCATGAAGTAGTCTTGATCTATAATGCTCTTACAGAGAGTATTTTTTCCATGAATTCGACGAAAAAGAAATTCAGAAGTTGAACTGAAAAAAGAATCTGTGTTGAACTGAAAAAAGAAGTGGGTTTTGTTTGTTTTTAAACAAATAAAAATCTGTATTCCTGGAATAAAACACATTCTGTATGAATAGGTAAAAAGATTAGACTGAAAAGAATGTGTCCTCTAATGTCAAAACAGAAAAAATAACCCTTGAAAGATACTCTTTTTCAAGTTTTTTTTTTGCAACTTCATTTTTTGCAAGGGAATTTAAGCTAGGTGTAGAAAAATCTATTTAATTTGAAGCTAGTTACTCAGAACATGATTAAATAGCCCGTTCCATGGATTTTACAGTAATTTTTTGTTAAATGAACTGTTAAGATTTTCTGTTGTGGAAATTTTGCTAAAGTGCAGCTTATCTTTCATGTGTAAGAATGTATATCTATATATGTACTTAAAATACACTGATAATGAGTTGGAGGTCAATCACTTGTCTTTTCTAGATCTGTGTCCTGTAATTCTGTGCAGGATGGTTTTAATGTCTTTTGCCTTCTGATGTGTTATTTGTAGCTGTGTTTTCTGGAAACTTTCTCAATGTTGGTAAAGGAAGCTCCATATCTAGCTACTGCTAGAAAGCTGAGGGTTGTAATGCAGGTTCTTCAGCTGAAGTAAGGCCACGCAGTTGGCTGTGAATTTGTGACCCAAGTGGAGGTGGGAGGGGAAAAAAAAAAAAAGTCTGGAGGAAAGGATGGAAAACAGATCAGCTACTTACCAGGAAAGTTTGTGCTGACTATTAAATAGACTATGCACCTATATTTTAATATCCTGAAAGCTTCCAGCAGAGTTCCAGGGATAACAGTGCATTTGTTTAAATAAATAAAACCCCACCGTAAACAAAGATGTAGTTATAAGCAAAATTTATGGCCTGACTTGTAAAATAATTCTTTTAAGTCAGTATTAAGGAGATGTTCCCTCCATCTTTCAGCAGCACCATAGCTAGTACATACTACCTTACTTCCGAAATGTACTTTCTCTCAAATTTCTCTTATGAAATACAATGTGAGGTTTTTTGTAAAAGTGTAAACTGACAAAATGTGGTCTGGTTCATGGCCTAGTTCCAGTTACGTATTGTGCTGACCTGCAATGATGTCGTATTTACAAAAAATGCTCCCCTCCCCATGCCTTTTGGTTTTATGTGCAAAACTGATTTTTCTTCTTTTTTTGCTGATCAAAAGAAAAAAATTCCTCATCTGCTTTTGAGATTGCAACTTTTAGTTGATTGATAGCCGTTTCAACTGTAATGCTATTAGGAGATGCTTTGAACAGAATATCTGCCATTGCAAAAATTCCTGCCATATATGCGTAGAGTAAGGATAGATCTGTTATCTAAATGAATAAAAGTTCTTTGGAGAAAGATACATTAAAAAACTATCGAAAGGATTAAAAGTTAACACATGCTATTAAGTTTCTGAATTCATTGAGAAATTGAAAATACTAGGTACATAGGCATTAACACAGATAAAAAGCTGATAATTTTGTTGAGTTATTGAATTACTTGTTAGTGATCTCTAAAGGATGTAAAGTTGAAATTACAATTTTGTATATTCTGGAAGTGCTGTGTGTCTTGTTTCAGTTTCCCACAAATGCACTTCTCTGAAACTTCATTCTTTCAGATACGTTTTTCTGTTCTGTGAAGTGGGAATATAATTATTTTAGAATACTAATATGGAATAATTGCCCAAGGTGAAGAGGCAGGGGAATAAGAAACTTATGGCTTAAAGGCTTTCTAAAAGTAAAAAGTCCACATGGTAACCTGGCTGATTTTTATAAGTCAATGCGGACCTGTCTGTAGGTTTTGTGTTCTGAAAGGTAGTATGTGTGGAATAAGCTTGGAGGTTTTCCTTTTGGAACATTTTGTCCTTGCATTTAAGACATTTGGATCATTAGCACTGAGATACTGCCTTCTTAATGAGCCCTTTTAGCCAAATTTTGCTTATGTTGGTAACGTAAAGGTAAGCAAGCATAGATTACATCTGCTAAATTTAGAATATACTGTGGATTCTGTATGCATATATGCTTAAAATGTGCTGAGGTGAACAGCAAGACGACTATTTTGGTAAAGGTGAGAGAGTGGTCGCTGTGTGTTTCAGGACTATTTTTAGTCTGCTATAGCGCAAGTGGCTTAATTTAGTACTCTGCTAGGTCCCCTAAGACTACTCCTGTAATGTGGAAGTAATTTATCTTCTATCTCTTCAAGGCAGATAATCATTGCACACGTATTCAGTGAGCACCTGGGTGTTTTCAAGACTCTTTGAGATACTTGGACCTCAAGAAAGCTTTTTCAAGGTAGATCTGTTAGAAGGTAGTAATAACATATACAACCATACAGGGTTGTCTTCAGGCTGGTTGAGCCCGGTATTTTGTCTTCAGCAGGTGACCAAGAGCAGATGCTTAGGTAAAAGAGTAAATACATGTTAATTAACATATATTAAATGTCTGTCTCTTTATGTACATAGACAGAATAAACTAAATAGTGATACTTCCCAGCTCCCAACAGTTGACAGTTTTTTCTGAGCCAGAGGTCACATCTTTATACATAGTTAAGTCTTCAATGTGTTTTTTCTTCAGTGAACTCGTGATCTTTTAGCATTCATAACCTATGGCAGTGATCTTCTCTGTATTTCAAACAAATGTGTAGTTTTCCAGTGTTTCAATCCTGCTGCTTGCTAGTCTTCCTGGTTTGTTGCCTCCTTTTTCTGTCATTGCAAGTTTCATTAATTACTAATTTATATTTACTTTCTCTGTGTTTTCAAAGGCCAAAATTGTACATGATACACAAAAGACAAACAGTAATACATCACTGAATGATGGCCATTATCTAATAAGTACCAGTTGATCTACCAAAGTTATTGGGGGGGAATCTCATGGGTTTGGTTGTCTTAGTATGGAATCATCAAAAGTCTCAATTCCTGTTTGTTTTTCAGAGAGTTACATTAGTTATGCCAGAAACATTTCACTGTCTCAGTATATTGAAACTCTATTGGGATGACCTTAGTTAGAATGATCGTTAGTCAGAATGATTGTAATGTGGAAAGTTGCAATATGTCTTCCCTGTGACAATGTGTGGTGTGGCAGTTCCTGTTCCAAACAAGGCAATGTCCTCTAATGTGTCTGGTTAAAACTGTAAGTAATTCTAATCCAAATGTTGTAATAACCTGTATTCTTGTCACTGATATGTAACAAAAATATTTGTGCCCACGTATTAGGTTGAAAGGTATGCTTCTTATAGATTACATGCAACTAATTAGATTTGATACCGTCTACCACAAGGCCACAATATCAAACGCTTGTTATGGAAGACTAATTTCTCAATGTTTTATAAATAAAGATAAAAGATGCTATTTATATTTATCAACTATCAAAGCTGTGATTTCCAGTCAGCTTCACAAGGCACTGCTTACTGGTTATAGAAATTAATGGAATCTATTAAGACAGATAATTTTCAAATTATTTTTAATATGATCCTTTTCCCCTGTGAAGTTATGCTTTAGACCTGATGCCTATGAAAGCATCCCTTTAAGTTCTGCTGGCTTAAAACAATAAATACCAGCTAATTACCAATATATTTTTTAAACTCTAAATTAGTAAGAGAATAGAATTTTTTACTAAACATTAAATCAAATTTCTTACGTACTAAGTCGATGGAGATGTAACATTGTATATTTCACTGTGTAGATCAGGGTGTGTAACCAGGATGTACCACGTTACACTTAAAAAACTAAAGTAGATGTTGGAGGTGGGGTTTAGATATAGAAGAGTGAAACAAATTTTCATGCGTGTTTATTTAAAACCTTGATGATAGAGAAATACTTTAAAAAGGGAGAGGATACTGGAATATGCCTTTGGAAATGTGTATTTTACTTAGTGTTTAAATATTTAGTCAGGAGCTTTATATGTCAGATATCACAGTGAAAGAGGAAAAGAAATTAATTTAGCACTTAGTTTTTAGTAAAATTTTAGTCTGTTCCATTAAACACCAATATTTATTTAATATTGGTATTAAGGGACTGTATAAAGGGATTTTTGGATCTTGGGATCTCTTTTTAGCTTCATTAGTTCTAAAATTTGTTTGGAAAATGTGATTCTTGTAAGTGACTTTATTGGGAAGGATGTGCCTTTTACAAGCCTAATCAAGAGGAACAATAGCTGAGCTATTAATTTAAAAGTTTTTTGTTTACTAGACTTGTCATAGTAATAACAGAAAATGAGTTTATTAAAATCTTGATAAAATGATAGCAGGTTTTTGGCATTTTGTTTTACTTTGAATTTTTTTTTCTGTCTTGGTGACTTTCTTTTACTTTTGAAAGTTGTATGGATAACAGGTGTACCAGTTAGCTATAATTATTTTCCAAGTTCTATCCTATCTTGCAGTTCTGAGGTGATGATGACCTGGTATCAGAGGAAAAAAATATAACTGGGACATGGAACTGTCTAAATTAGAAATACTATTATAGGCAGCATTTTATTTTTATAGGCAAATGTCTTGTCTGACCCACATAAAAACTTACTGTATTACTTCTAAAAAGCATTGACTGATCTTTTTAGTCATTAGTGAAGCACTAACATACAGGCAGCAAAGACACGTAATGTCTCAGTGCCCAGCAAAACCGACCAAGGGTAAGCATCTCTTCGGAGCGAAAGCCAGCATGTTCATGTTGAGCGTCACCGATGTTGAAGCCGTGGCAGTGGCAAAGGGAGAAATGGGGTGGACAATCCTGAGGCTTTCTTCTATATAAAAATTCATGGAGGGCATGTGAGAGAAGAGTTCATGGAAAAGACTACTAGCTTTTATTCCAGCTTCTTACAGCACATCGTACAACACAGTTAAGTGGGTCCATTGAGGATATTTTCAGCTGTTGTTTAATTTTTAATGTTCAGAAGGAGTACTTGCATGTATTTCTTGTGACTGTTTGTATGTGATGAATTGTTAATATTTTCTTACTGTCTTTCAGCAAAAGCAACATCTTTTGCATTGGTCTTTAGCAAGATAAATAGAAGGGGGCAAAATCAGTTGTGTATGGCTCTTTTTTTTTTTTAAATAAAGTATTTGTGGCCCAGACATCTACTTTATTTCAAGCTGTTGACAGAAAGCTGAAAGCAGCTTCCAATATGGAGTGCTTAATTAAGTACACTTTAACCGTACAACTTTACTGCACAAGCTCCTGATGCAGACTTTCAAATTGCTCTTGAAACTTAAGTGCCATTTTAGGGCAATTTTAATAGAACCAGAAATATTTAATATAGTCATTAAATGTGATGGTCAAATATAATAAAAATCAATTGTATTATAAGAACAAATAATAGGAATGTAGATCCTCTGATTTTTTGATAAACTTGTAAAACTAAGTCATGATTTTTTTTTTCCATAGAGCATAATCTGTTGGGTTGATGTCACTTCCTTCAGCTTGATTACATTAATTAGGCAAAAAACATATGCAATTGCAAGAGTTTCCATGTTTTTTTCCCCTGTCAGTTTTATTTTTTTTATCTTGAGAGCTCAACTAAGATCCACTTTCAGATCAATTGCTTGCTTTCCTTGTAATAAAATTGTTTTCTTTCTTTCTTTCTTTTTAAATGCTGTACCAGGTATTTAGCTCTTCTGATTGCAGAAAGGACAAAGTGACAGCAGGAGTGCTTAATTAATTTTACTTCAGGAATTGATAACTGAGTGATTTTTAGGTGAACTGCAAAATGCCAGGTGGCATTGGGAATAAACATGAGATCACACAGCTGCTGGCTGAATTGACAAGGGGGCGTGGCTAGTGTCTGTTAATGCTTTTGCATTTGTCTCTAGATATTTGGGGAAATGGTTTGCCATTTGTCAAAGTTTAAGACCAAATGGCAGTGTGCAGGCTATAAATGAATTTGGATACCAAACCACTTTAATCTCAGTTTATGCAGTTCACAAATGGCATGACATCATGTTCTGCAGAAGAAATGATGTGGGCCAGGAGAGAAGTTGTGGCTTCAGCTGTGTGATGCACAGTCCAGGTGCAGGACCGTGGCATCTCCCAGAGTCTCTCCTCTGGGATTCACTGAATATTCTCTAGTTTCATTGGTTATAGGATTGCGTAGAGAATACATCCTTGGTCACCGGTCCATTTAGCTTGCACTGTTGTTTTCTGACTTGTTGCCATTGACAGGGCTCTACTCGTTCAGGATGCTTCTGGACCCATTTGCACTTCTTGATGATCAGCAGGTTATTTGCATAGTTTGGCTATCTGTTTCCTTGAGCATGCAAAACTTGCCAGAGTTCATTCTGCTGTCTAGAACAAGAGGTTGGTCATATTTCGTCTACTTTACTGAAACAAGTGGTTGGTGGAAGTTCACAGGCTTATGCTAACAGCTATGCTAACTAGGCCTAACTTGTGTGAACTGCTGCACTGTTTCATTTGAGTGTGGAAAGTACGCGGTTAGACAGATGGAAAGACTTAGTGTTGGTCTATTGGTGAGGGAAGAGAACAAGTGCAAATTTGAGACTACGTTATGTTTGACTGTCCTCTCTCTCCCCCTTTCCTTGACTTTTCTTTCCATTCCTGGGTGCCTCTAGAAGAAACGCAGAAATAGGAAACTATCAGGAGCTTCCCAATATCATCAATTTAGCCAGGCTTAAAGAAGTTTTATTATGTTGCAGTAGAATTTATTGAATTTATATGCTACAAAATATCTTCTAAATCTTTCAATGGCATTCCTAGCTCCTTATTTCAGTTTTCTACCAAGTCATATCACATGGGGGTTTTTTTGGAATTAACTTCTTGGTGTAATTAATAGTTTCAGCTGTTCAAGCATAGTCCTGTATGTATAGTTTACATCCCTTGAAACTGTATGTACGCTTAATTTTTTTTCTCCCATACGTCTATATTAGCCATAGATCTTCTTTCAGGTAAAGGGAATAATAAAGCAATTAATTTCTTTTGTATATTTACTTTTGCTCCCAAATACTAGTAAATGCAATTGGTAAGCCACTTGCCAGATGGAAATAAGATGAAATTACTCATTCATTTCCTGTGACAATATAAGGGCATTTGTTCACTGTGGGTACGGACTTGATAGAAATTGGAGATTAAGGCTCAGGTTCAGATAGGCTAAATTTCACCTAGATCTCTGCTTTCTCCACACTGTAATTCAATGTACTCCTTTTTGTCTCCCTTTAATTTTCATCATCATCATGTTCACGACTGACAGTTTTTATTGTTAATTCTTTATTAAAGTTATTCACTGCTTACTTAAGAAAGGGGGAAGTTAACATAAACTGGACGTTTCAGCTCAGAGTAAAATGCTTTAACAGCTGCAATAGCATTAAATAAAATTATATGTATTTATAAAAATTCGTCATGATGACTTGGTAGCTGAAGTAATGAATATGTGTAGAATGGTAATTTTAAAGAGCCATGTGTGCTTACTTTTTTTGCTGCAGAAGTACAAAAGTACTGGTGGTAGAGTTTTTTTTCTTAATTACATCTCTGAAGTATTTCACCATGTTTGTGTTTGTTCTTTGCCATGATTATCATTAGTCTTGTTTAATGTTTTTTAAACTTATATAACATTTTGTTTAGTGTTACCATTTTTTCTTTAAACCCTACATGGGTTTCAAGCAGTGCACTTTCTGTGGGATTAAATTAGTTCCCAGCTGAAGGTATCACTAAAGGTACACACCTGAGCTGCACATGCGTTGCATAATGTAAGGTGAACAGAAAACAATCCCTTGCACCATGTTGCATCAGCTTTTTTCCTCCAACACTGATAAACAAATATGTTGTTACTAACAAAATAGAACTCTAATCTAAATTTTAAAAAAAAGTAGGTTACGTAATGTTGGTGTTTAGATCTGTATTTTCTGGTCTTCAAAGAGACATCTACATATGCCAAAACTACTTTTCCCCTTTCACTTTATCATGTTGGCTCTCCTTCCCTTTCCCTCTTCTGTCTGCTTGAGGTAGATGGCAATGAAAACTAAACTCAACCAAAACATTCTGTAGGTGTAACTGGTGTGAGATAATTATGCATTAGTGGGTATTTTGTCATTTCAATGACTGTTAATTGGGTTTTTCAAAAAATGCTTGCTTCTTTCTTACTTCTTCCCAACTGAACGGGGAAATAGTTTTAAACAACCTAAAGTACCATTTTCTCCATTTCTTCAAAACAAAAAATCCACACATATGTGTACCTGTTTGTGTGTGTGTATATATATATGTTTACATATATGTATTCCAGATAAGTCCAAATATTAATCTACATAAATTTGCGTGAAAAGGGATTAACTTTCAAGAAGAAAACCAGAGACGTAGGGTAGGGGATTTAAAAATGCTGTTCATCAGCACAACAGAAGTGCATTAGCATTGTCAGTTATCACAGACATGGTGATCTGAAATATGAGAGGACAACCTGACAGGCCCTTTTCAGGTCCCAACTCCACTCTGCTGGTAGGCAGGCTTCTTTCATGTGGTGACAAAATCCTTGGGCTTCTGGACTCTCTTGCTGAGAACTTGTCAAGGAGATATTCGTCACTTTACCCTTAAGCAGGGTACTCAGAGGTGGATGGCTAGCTCCGCAGGGCTTTGGGTGGGAGATGGACCCTGTGGAATGAAGCTTCAGACTTGGAGAGCTGACCTGTTTCTTTCAGTGTCCTATTCCTTAACCAGTTGTTGTGGTCAAAAAGTAAGGGAATTTCCCCTCTGCTACACTTTTTTTTTTTTCTAAAATATCACCATCTTTGTTATGGAAACCTGAGTATGACTGTCACTAGCTCTAGGTACTGTCAGTAAGACTTGTCGGTTTGAAAACAAGCTGATTTTGAATGAAGATGTAAGCCAGTGCCATTATCAAAGTGCTGTAATGAATAATCACAGCACTAAACTCCAAGGTCTGTATGTAGTAATACAGATTCTTTAGCTTCCAGATTTGATTTTTTCATTTTGCTTTTTTGAGCTACCCTATGTTGACTGCTATAAAATCCTTTTTTCATCTCTCCCTCTGGTTCTGTGGCATCAAACCAAAAAGCGTGTCTCATCTTTAAACAGGCGCTTGTGAAGGGAGTACCTGAAAAGGGTTGGGAGGTTGGTCAGCAATAGTATATCGATTCTGAAATGTATCAAGTAGCTTTTTGTTTGTTTATTTAATTTTTAAAATTTTGTAATCCATCATCCTGTCACAGTTGAGTCACTGCTAAAATGGACTATGCGATCAGAGGAGAGAGAGCCACTAACAGAAGAGGGAAGGACATGGCTTTAGATAGCTCTCTGATGCTTAATGTAATCTCAAGCATGGGTCAAACTGTGTTGGAGAAATGCTAGTAATTTAGTGTCTCTTTCTGCCTATGAGTCTTAGGTTGGTAGGATTGGTGTTGATGCTGGATTGCAACTTTGGTGCAGTCACATAAGCATCTGGTTTGAGTCTCCGTGTTTTTTCGTAAATTGGCATAAAGCTAACTTAGTCTTTAAAGTCTCGTGCTTGAAAAGATAAGAACCTTTGGAAAGAACATCTTCTCTGGTCTTTTCCAAATGGAAAAGTTTTGATCTAACCCGGACATGAAATATTTATAAAATGGATGATTTATAAGTGATGGTGTTACGGCCTTTCAGGCTGAAGCAGGTAAGAGTAGCCATGGTTTATTGTAAAACTTTTGAACGTTTGGTCTTTTGTGTTCTAAATGTGGCTACTCGTTTCACAACCACTAGAAGAGTGCAATCTGGAAACAGGTGAGGAAGGATAATAATGAGAACTGGTTGTTTGCCCTGTACAGGCAGAGGTTCTGTTGTGAATTCTGACTCGGCCCATCCTCTGTGTGTCTCTTTCTATAAAATATTGTATGCTTAAAAACTGAACCCCCAAAACCACTTTCCTTTTTTGATACTGTAGTAGTTGAGTAACTTAATACATGTTTTGTGTTGGGCTCATGTAACACCTTTGCCCTTGAACTCCTGCTCACAAAGGTGTTTCTCTCACTTGCTGTGTCTGATCAGGTGTATGTGAATTACCACTGTAGGAAAAAAGTTACCTTTGTGTGGGGTGAGATTTGATAACAAAACCATCTGTTTCTTCTGTTTTCTTTTACAACTTCATATTTTTGTTACCTCTGCAGTTTTGCAAGCCACAAGACTGAAATGGTTAACACTGTGGCTTTGTGTGTGTATTGTCTTAGCTGGTTACAGAACAGGTTTGTGTTTAGTGTTCACAACTTATGTGACAGGTGTAGTACTCTGTGAGCTGATTGTGAGGGGGTGTGTTGTTCAGCACTTTAAAGACTCAATCATATATGGAAATCCAGAGGGTTTAATTCTTAAACAGATGAATTTTGGAATAGGTCACTCATCTTCTTGAATCATTTCTCACGCCTGTCTCAACAGACACAAACCTGGGCTTTTCAATAGCTTCTGTTAATATAACGGAACTCATAATGTTTATTGCCTTTTCATGGGACAACTAATTTTTAACTCTTGGGTGTTTTTTGTTTGTTTTGTTGAGCACCTGGTTTTATTTCCTTGTTTAATTGAAAACGATTAGTGATAAGGGTGTGATTACTTCATGGGGTGTCACTTCAGGATTTTAAATGGTAATTCATGATAGTTAAAGGTCAGTGCTGGTGGGAATTTTGAGTATTTATCCGTGTATTATCAAGCTGATGTGTAACTCTGTCCTTTTACAAATATAAAGCAAGCTGGTCATATTATGTAGTTAGGCTTGCACAATAATGGCGGGGCAAAGAGAGGGCGAGTATTGCGTTGTTGTTGAATTGTCTTTTTTGTTTAGCTCTTTCTGCTTATAGGCTTTTTAGAGGTAACTGAGGATGAGAGAACTACCTTGTACTAGCTTAGTTTATACTGGTATGAAACTGCCCAAGGTAAACTAATTATTCAAGTGGTATAAACCCAGTAGAATTATTTTATGCCAGATGTTTTCCTAGTGGTAATGTGTGTAAGGAGAAAAATAACTTGTCTTTGTTCTGTTTTTTGTAAGACGTTGAAACTGAGGCTTTGGTGTTGTTATTCGACTAAAAATGAACATCTTCTCTTAGGAGATACCTGTAATGAAACCCATGCTGATAAAATTAGTACAACAAAAAATAATGCTCAGAGAAGAAACGCATATTTAGTCTGCTTAAAACTTCCTCTTAATTTGACTTTCAAGTTTTTCAGTTACTTTTGAATGACTTAAAATGTTCATTAAGTTTAATTAATATTAAGCATGTCAAATTTCTATTCATTCAGTACCAAATATGTTATGTGATATTTAAAAGGAAATAAATCCTTGTTAATGGGTTTACTTAATTAATACTTAAGAAAATTCTGTGAAAGTTAAGTATGTTAAATTATGCAAAAAATCAGCATAGATTTTAAGTATTTCAATACCACGTTACTTTCTATATAATTTTAAGTACTGAATATAAGGGTAGTTATCCTTTCCAATTAAAAAAAAAATTAAATATATGGTATTTTCTTATTTGGTTTTGCTCTTTACCAGTGATAACATAAATAATTAGTAAAAACCTACCTTTGTGTAGTGTGATAAATCTCAAATGATATATCTTATTGGTTTTGGATTAAGACCTTCATAGGGTATTTGAGTTATTAATATTTCAACAGAGGGCACTCACGTGCTTCGAGGTAACACCAGATCACCGTATTTTTAAAAGTGCTTGGAATAAGCTGGAGCTGAAGATTACAAATTTTGTGGGTTAAAATGTATAAATACAATTTGATAGTGCTTGGGTAAATTGATCATTGTCATAGTAACATTTTCACTTCACATTCCTCTTAATTTTGTGCATTTACGTTGTTTCTTTGGATATTTTACAGTATGTTGAGGCAGTGGATTCATTTTGCCTTGAACTGATTCTAATAGATGCATTATTATGGCTTTCTAGCTGAGTTGCTCTTAGTCTGTTAGATTTAACAGTTGTAATAATGAATCAGAATTTAATAAATACATTCTTTACAGCTAAAAAGGCAGTAGAAGAATCAGAAGAAAAGAAAACAGTTCAGTCAAAGAAAAGGATTAAAGAATTAAGAATTTTGGATGGAAAAACCGCACAAAACTTATGTAAGTGATGTCAAATGCATTAAGTGAATGTATGCACGACTGTTCTTAAATGTTTTATTTCCGTTCTGTTTACATGTGCAGTATTATTTTTCTAAAAACAGGCTAATCTGAATGTGGGTTAAGTTCAGAAGCATTTTACATACCTATGATTTCAATTCACTATACAAATTGGGAAAACTTAAAGTAACATGGAAAAATGATGTAGACTTAAACGTTAATGAACTATATTTTTTTGTAACAAAAATTTGATTTTTTCATTAATTGCTTTAGACTGGAAGTATAAGGGAAGGCACGATGTTGGTAGGTTTTGTGGGTTGGGGTTGAGGGGCCATTCATAGTGGTTCTTTCTGGTTAAAGCAATGGAGAAATAGAGCTTGATGGGGGTTAGACTTTTAAAGAGAAAAATATTACGAAATAGGGTAAGTTAGGTGCAAATACTACTACTACAAATTGTAAAGAAAACAGCCCCACCTATTATTTTTAACTTGCCTCTTCTCTCTTTAATTATGGATGGAAATCAATCATTGAGAGTAGTAGATGTTTTTATTTGAATTAGATATACCATAAAATGTCACTAGTCCATCTATGCCCATGGCAAATGGAGTAAAACCAAGTCTGTGCATTGTTTATTACCACATCCATGAGCACATTTTTTTAAGCAGAAAATGCACTATGACAAAAGTGATATAAAACTTCAAGTTTTGAAAATATAGATGCAGCAAAATCAGCCATAGTAGTTAGATTGAATATACAGCACTTCATTAAAATGGTATGCTAATCCATCTGTGTTAGGATACTTTGTAGGTTATTGAACAGGGCTCTGTTGAGATGTTATAACATCCTGAGATCAAATTGCTTTCAGAACTCCCAGCGTTGAAGGGTATACAATATACATTGTCTTTTATATAAGTTTAGTTGCCCTAAAAAGTGGTAGAGTTAGGGTATTGGTTTTTTGTCTTTGCCCAGCTCTTCATTATCCTTTTGACATGGAATTTTTTCTAGAATGTCATGTAAATGTCACTCAACTAATTGTAAATGCAGTACAGCTATTCATACATGGTTATGAAAGCAAAAAATAATAGCTGAAGTCTTCTAGTGGCTGAAAAACTCTGTTTAAGTAGTAATGCAGATATGTTGCCGTTCATAAAAATAGGACTTTATTGCTAGAGATAAGTAACGCTGCTAGGGAGCAACTGAGGCTGATTAAACAGTTAAAACTGTTGTCATATTTTCATTTCTTAGAAGTAAAATTCATAAGTTGAACTGCAAGTGTGGCTCATCAACTGTTTGTTTTGTATAGAAGGCTTCTTCATTGTGAATTGTCTTAATTTGGATCAAGATATGATTTTTGAGTTGCTAGACATGGTTTGCCTTCTTGTATCAGTCTTCTTGACCTTTTTGATTCTAATTATTTATTACTGAATTACAGCAATATTTTTGGGTTCTTTCCGTTTGCCTTATGAAGAAATAAAAAATATAATTTTAGAGGTTGATGAAGAGAAGTTGAGTGAATCCTTGATTCAGGTATGTGAAAATGTTTCTGATTTTGTTCATAGTTTGTTTTCCACATAAAAATGCTGTAAAGGTATAAGAATTCAAAAGTAAGAATAGTGTAGAGTTTTCTGGATATCAGCTACAAATGTATCAGTTGTTTGCAGTGTTTTTCATTTCACTTCTATTTTTGAATGTGGTTGATTATAGCAGTAAAAACATCTTTAAGAGACACTGTTAACAAAAGTACTTTTGAATCTCTAACTCTGTGAAGTTTCTCTTTCAAAAGGAAATCTCTGATAATTCTAGTTTTTCAGTTTTGAAGGCAAGCATTTACCAGATTTATGCTAGTGGATAATGAAGTTTCATCAGTCTTCTTGTGGAAACAACTCTGCTTGTCACTAATGATAGATGAAACTACCTGAATGTTTCAGGGTACTGCTACATCTGTAAATCAAACCTGCTCTCAAGCTGTTTTGGTCTTATTTTGAACCCAAAATCTCTCAGCTGGAGAGAAGAAAGTATGGAATACAGCTTCTTTACATCCCTCTCTGATTTCCTCACAGTAGGAGGAGAGCAAGTGTGATAGATACACTGCCCCTCGTGATCTCTGGGGAATGACAGAGTGTAACAGAGAAACATGTAAACCTAAAATGGTATATAGATGTAGCACAGCAGTGATACTGGCGTTGAATTGGTTTATTTTAATATCATACACAGATTCACATTCTAGTTAACATACTGGGCCTCTATTTATCCTTTCCTCCTTCCCTGTCTTTTGCTTCCACCCCTGTTTCAGTCCTCCCAAGGGTTTCTAAATTAATTTCTTCTTCCTTTCTTGGACTTGGAAAATGGTTATTCCAGGGACACTGGGCTATAAACTGAGTTGCCTGGTCTCTTCACCGTTAGTTACATAATTCATAACTTCCTCAAATTTTAACACGAGTGTTTTTTAACAAAATTACTATGTTGCGAAACATACAGTGTAAATGGAATTAAATTTTTCAAATTAAATTTTCTTCTCCTTTTTCTGCAGTTTTTCTTGTGTCACCAAGGCCCTTCTACATTTCTGGAGTTTTGTTTTCTTGAGGCTCTAAAGGGCGGGCTGCAGTTTTCTCATAGACCTCAAACTATTGGACTCGCAGCACTAGATACAGTTGTATTTTATTACAGTGTCATATTCTGAGACTTATACCACCTAACCTAATGTGTTTGAACATGCAGATTTGATATCCAAAATTCTCATTCATGTTTCATTTGGGATAATACTTTATTTTTTTTTTTACAGTTGGTTTTTTTGATTGCTATGGCATAATGGTTTTGGAGGTTCCCATTTGATGGGAAACTATTTCCAATCTGAATTTGATGTGTTTCACTGTGATGTCCTGCTTCAGGCCATGTCGGCATGAAATTGATTGGTTTTGCATATGGGCCCTAAAATTAAATACAAAGAATTTCTAATATATATCTATATCTATAGATACAGATATACATTGCTAAAAATACTCTCTTTGGCCACTGAGTAAGTCTTCTCACAAAAAACTTAAGCACATGATACGTAGTATTTGGAAATAAGTCAGAAGTCTTAAGTTTATGTTTATTGATCAGAGATATCAGATCATTTGATTGAGAAGCCCACAGGAGTAGTAAAACTAAAAAATCAGCAGGGAGAAAAAACCCACCTTGAGTACCTCAAATGCAGAATCGTTTCATATTGGTATAGTTATCTCTACAACAAATGTAGAGATATTTTGAGACCTGGGTTAATAGAAATAGGATGTAGTATGTTATGCTGAAGTATAAGGCCATGATCTTACGTGTGAATTGTACAATGCTGGAAGCTAATGTTGTAATGGTTGCTTATCAGGTGGAAATCATTGAGGAGAAGTAATAGTGAGTCTGTGCTCAACAGGACGAGTATAGCTACCCCTGTGGAGTAGCTCTATGTGGCGCAGCTAAGCCCTCACCCTGTCCCAACCACTTGCCGTGGCCTACTTGTCAGGGCTGGGGGGTGCAGATTGCCCACCCCTGGCCTACTTGCAGAATGAGAAACAGAGAAGGCCTTCAAGCTGCACAAGCACTGTTCAATAGTAGCTAAAACATTGGTGTGTTATCAACACGGTTTTGGTCACAAGGCAAAACAACACCATATGGGCTGCTATGAAGAAAATTAACTTCATCCCAGCCTGACCCGGTACACCATAAAAAAGGCAAATGTGATTGCAAGGTGTATCAGGTCAACTGCTTCCAGTAGAGAGGATAATTATTATGCTTTTGAATAATGCACTTGTAAGACCTTATCTAAAATACTCAGTACATTTCTCAAAAATTAATTTAAAATGGAGAAGCTGAACTTAAAAACTACTTAAGATGATTGAGGAATAGAGAAACAGTCTACAGAAGGAAGCTAGAAAAGATTGGCTTGATTAGATTAGCAATATAAATAGCTAAGAGGGGATATGACTACATTATACCTATATGGGGAGCATAACGTACATAATCATTGGGGAGAAAAATGAAGTTGCATAAGTAAAAGGCAGTGTTAACACCAGAATAAATGTATATGAATTCATCATGAATGCAACTATCTAGAAACTCAGCTGCCTATAATCTTCAAAAGACTGAGGTTTTGGAGGTTGGTCCATTTCTGAAGGGAATGGTGTGGCAGAGTTGCTTCTAATAGCAGGGAGGCTTAGCTGATAACCTGGAAGAGTTTCCTTCTGTGTTTCTAAAGACATTCTTGGAAATGTATTGGGGTGAATGGGCTGTATCATCTCTTTCATGTTCAGTCTGTTCTGGTTTATTTTTATTCTAATCTTCTGACTGAGTTATTAACTAATTTACCAGTTTAACAGTTTTCCATACTACTGATTGGAAAAATTTTCCGAAGCAAACCTTGCGTTCTTTCATGCTTAGCGAAACTTGCACTTTATAAAAATGCACATTTGGAAACTGCTTTGTTCTAAATATCAAAGTGGTGAAAGCCAAATGGGTATAGCATTACTGAGCATGTAGAAAAGTGCTTTTTCAGTTATGCTTCTCAAGTCCTCGTTTCTTGCTGCTTTTCAAACTTATGTTGTAATACTTACTAAAATTAATTGGATTAATCAGTTTGAGTACATGGTAGACTATATACTGTTGTAATTCTTCCATGAGGAAGAGACTAGGAAAAAATATTCTCAATTCCCAGTGTGTCTTTGAGATAAGTTCTTGTAAACATCCAGTTTTCAAACATCGTGTTTAGCAGGATTCAGGGCATTGTGACAGTGAGTAGTGAGTGATAGTTTCAGCCACTTAATGTCAGCCTTAGATTTCTGCTACTTCTTAAGTAAACCGTTTTTATTTACCCTATTTTTATTTAAACGCACATCATCATGAATAAATTATGAAACTCTGTTTCCTAAAGTACTGACAAGGATTTGAGTATATGATCACTGAATGCTTTAGCTTCATTTTCAGTTATTCGGTACAATTAATGAAAGTAAAGATATTTAAACATATATACATGGGGGGCTGCAGTGCTAGTAGAGCCAAACTCCACCCCTTCTTAGCAGCTAAGGGTAAAATGAGTTGATCTGTTAGCTCTAGACCATAAAGGGGTATGGATGAGGAAGAAGAAATGATCAAGCGTGCTAACAGATTTTGGTTATGTGGCTGGAAAAAAAGAAGGCAGTTTTAGTAGTAGGTATTTGTATTTCTGCATTGATGGGGAAAAAAACAGTTTTACAGTAAGCTTATTAATGTGTAAAGAAATACACATTTCTGGCAAATACTGTGAAATTATTGATGACAGCATTTGGTTAATAGTCTACCTAATGAAAATGTAATTTTTTTTTTAACCCGTTAGTTAGTTAGTTTCATGTCTTTGATCTTTACCAGCATTAAACAGTCAATGAAATGAGCAAGAATGTTTTACAGATCCTTAATTTTTTTTGAAGTAGAAATTTGTGGGACATGGTTTTGAGTTAATAGGAAAGGAAGCTTGCTTAGGTTTAAACACGAGGCCATAGCTCAATTGTATGACATCCAGGTGAATCTGATGCTTATCTCTGTCAAGTATATTAAACTCTGCTCACTGAGACACTCAGTAGCTCCACTGGTGTAAGTGTAAAAAAATCTTTCTGTAACAGGGATGCTTTGTATGAGACTGCTTGTCCGTCTTTATTTTTCCTTATTAAGATGGGTGAATGTTTGATTCTTTCAGCTTGGAGAATTAAGTTAGCTAACACTTGCAAATTTGACAAATTAGACTGATGCCTTTCTCAAAGTTGTACCTTAATATGCCTACTTCATCAAGTTCTGCAGAGTGATCAGTAATCAAATTCTCCTAACGAATAAGAATATTGCAAGAGTGATGGCAAGATTGGTATGTTCTAAAAATAAGACATGTATCTCTAATAGTACAGGTTTCTCCAATTAAGATTTTTATATCTGGAAAAATATGCTTCTATAATGCTGGTTGCTCTTCTGATTTTAAAGGGCACATAACTTTTTTCATATCAGAGTCTTTTTGTGACATAGACCTAAACAGTCATTATCGGTTCTCTGATAGTGTCAGTGTGCACGTCCCTTCTATTTTATTCATATCTTATGGGAACACATGGCCATACACCTTTTCTGGTGGGAGGAGAACTGATGTGCTAATAACCTAACCGGAAGAGCTTCAAGTTAAAGGAACATGTTCTGAAATGTTTTACTTCTATGACTAGTGTTGCAGAAAGTATCAAAAGATTTAATTTTTGTAGCTGTAGCACATTACCTTATCGTCACTAAAATCTGTGTTGTAATTGCAATGCATATTCCGTAGACACTTTGTTGGGAGTAAACCTCTAAACCTGATGGTAGTTCTGCCACTTATGCGAGTTTCAGAGGGTGGCTTCATAAAGTAGGAACTTCTTGTTGAAGAACGTGGGCTTACCCTTTTCTCTTTAATACCTCAGGACCCGCTGTCTTTGTGTAGAAGAAAAAATTATTTCTGTGTGAAGGCATTTTTTTTCTTAGTTATTTGGTACAGGAGTCCTTGCACTGTGGATTTGGGCGAATCTCATGTTGATTTCTTCAGAAGTTATTAATAACAAAAGTGCACTACTTCTTTGGGCCCTATATGTATATTAAGCATCTATAAATTATTCAGCATGCAGAAGCAGGTCGCCTCCTTTTACTATGTGGTTAGGCAATTACCGCCCCAAAAAATTGCCCTAAGGGTCACAATGGGAAAGCAGGAGGGATGCTGTGTTCACCTAGATCTGGAGGTATTTCTGCCTCTCTTCTATAGGTAAATGTCTCCAACTCAGTCCCTTTGATTTCTTCAGTGGCTAGTGCTTGCCCATAACTCAATGCCCTTTGAAATTTCAGAGAATCACACTTGCCTCCAAGCTAGTACAGTGTTTTGGATCCCCTGTCCAGTATCCAAAATAGTACATCATTTTTGTTTCTTGATTCTCCTGTCATAAGTCTTTAATATGAACAAAGGTGGTTAGTGGAGATTGGAAATGTGTGTGGACAGCCGTAGTGTAATCATCAGTTGTTAATATTTGAATTCACTTTGGTTTTTCGAGCTTAAGGCTTATGAAACTTTTTGAACAAAACAAGTCTATTGACTCTTGCTAGGTAGCTTGAATGTAAAAGTATGCTCTTTTTGCTTTGAAGAATTACATTATTGTTTTGATTTCAACTAACATATATATCAAAATTTAAATACAACCTAAACTTTTGCTGGGTATCTATTAAAGTATTCTTCAGCCTTAATATAAATATTTTAGACTTTAGCATATCTGTATTTTGAGATGTTAATATAATAAACTATACAATTTTCTTTGGGGACATGGATAAGATTTCAAGCAAGTCCTACTTCTTGCTGAGTTCCAATATATTTGCCATCCAGAAGATCTGTACAATTGTGAGATGTTGCTTTTTTTCTGTGTAAAGTGTTTTTAAGTGAAGTTTGTGCACAGCTATTTTGAATGTCTAAAGATTTTTTTTTTTAGGTAGTTATGTCTTGCTTTACACAGACCAGATATTTCTTGATTAATATTTAATGAGCAAGATGCAATCATGAGGGAAAAAAAAGATTGTAGCTAGAGTATAATTCTTCAAGGTCTGACAGCGTCAGGGAGTTTTGTCTAACTTTTTAATACTGAGAAGGCATTCTTCAAATTAGAGCCTGTAACAGAGGTGCTGATGTCTGTATTAACTAATTACTGGTTTGATTTGATGTTTATATAGTGTTAAAGCTGTGTAAATAAAATAAGCTTCCCATAATTTCCTCATGCATTTCCATGTTGTGGTATTTTAAGTGTGTTATTTTAAGATCTCAGCTAGTTTACTATAACGAATTTAATATAATGTCTTGTTTGTTTTAGAACCTAGTGAAGAATCTTCCTGAGCAGAAAGAACTCAACGCCTTAGCCGAATTAAAGGATGAATATAATGATCTTGCTGAGCCAGAACAATTTGGAGTTGTGGTATGTATTATTGCAATAACTAACTGGAGAGTTCTATTTTGTCAAATAGACTAAAAAGACAAATTTTAGGTTTAAATTATTTTGGTTAGTGTTTTTTGCAAGTCCTGCAGTAGGAAAAGTTACCATCTATTTATTGATGAGTAATAATGCCCATAGTGTATCATGTCATGCTTTACCCTTTGGTTTAAAAAAAAAAAAAAGCATGTGTGTGTATATATATTTTATGTGTACATGTGTATATACGCACATATGTATGCATAGACATATAAAGTATATATACAAACACACAGAAACTTGCAGAATTGCTCTAGAAGAGGCGTGGATTATTCATATTACAACTGAAGTTGTAGATTATATTCTGTTGCTTTTACTGGTGTTCAATATATATATCTCTCTCTATTCCAAAAGTAGGGATATCGAGTATTATAATGTCTAGAACCTGTCTCTGAATTAAATTATAAAATTTGCATAAGTTACCCTAATACATGCTGGTAGTTGATTGGATGATACCGAGTACTCAGCTAGGACTTGGAAGACTCTTTTTCCGCTTCTGGTCTTCCAAAGACCTGATAAGTCCTTAGGCAAATTAGTTCCTGTTTTCACTTCACTTTGTCAGTCTAAAAGATTATAATGATGATGATATGTCCTCTGTAATGCGTTTAGAATTTATCCCTAACTCCACAGGAGCTAGGCTTGCTCTTGCTGAATTTTTATGGTGTTATGTATATTAAAATGTATTAAAACAGAAATAGAGGCCTCAGGGGACACGGGGACGTGGACACGGACGTGGGACGGGACGTTGGGGTGAAGATGTGGGACGTGGGGACGTGGACACGGACGCTGCTTTTGGAGTGTTTTTTTGGGGGGGGGGGGGGGGGAGGTGGGACAGAACATAATTTGACCTAATGAGATTTTTTTGTAGAGGATTTAGGAAATGAAAGATATCAATGACTTCTTTTGAAAAACTTGAGGCTATTGATTTTATTTTTTTAATAAATGGCATAAAGTTCCAAAAATATTTTATTTCAAAACAAAGATGAGGAATTTTGGTAGAAGTGCGATACATTGGTTAGTCTTATTGCGAGGTCTGCAGTAGTAAAACATTATCATCTGTTTATTGATCCGTAACAATCTTAAAATCTCTACAAATACATATTTGATGCTTTTCTTGAAGGAATTATGGCATGTAATATGTATAAAATATAATTATTATATATTAATGTATTATAATATCTTCAAGATATATATTAAAACTTACCCATATATACAGATATATATGGATATATATTATATGTGTATATATGGATATATACAGATGTATATTATATGCATATAGTTGATATTATGTTTTATATACATACATATAAACATGTATGTATAGTTAAAAATCTGTTTAAAAGCACTGGAGGAATACTTTGTTCCCTCTTTGTCATATAACACACACTTTCAGAGTGACTAAAACAGTGTGGTGAAGTGAGAGTAGTACTGCCAGCCCTACAACAAGATGGGCTTTTGATCCCTGGGAAGGAGGGAAGGCAGGCCAGAACAATTGCCCTGTCTACTCTCTGATTTCTGCCTGTTTTTGAAATGGCAATGAGCAAAGGATGCCAGGGAGTGGCTGATTTACCAAATGAATACTTCGTTATTTCCCTCTTATATAAAAAATGCCAAACAAAGTGGGAAATTAGATTTTGTGCAAGGAGAATATCTGAAAGGTGTCTAAGGCAAACACAGAATGGAAGCAAACAAGGTGGAGGCATTAGGACAAATGAAGACTCTGATGTCTACGAATTCTATTCAGTTAACTATTTAAAATAAGCAAAGAAATTCAGAAAATTGTGCATAATGACCTTGATTTAAAAGACTTTATAGACATTCCTTACTGCTGTAAGTTCCTTAATGTTTCACCCCTGATCTTTGTAACTTGGATCCTTTCCCAACTTGATCCCTTCCTTGTGCCACCCACTTCCGTTTTACAAACATCATACCTACCTTGTCGCCTCTGCTTCAGCCTTTCTACCCTATTGGGTTTTACTGCATTGCTCTGTATAGCTTTTATATAAAGGTACTTCTGGATTAGTATACTGATTATCTGCATCCTCCCATCGTGCTGCTCTGTGGTGGGTAGTAGTAAATTGCCCTTCTGCCGAGGAGAGCTGTGACAGTGGCACTGCATTCAATATTCAGCCACCTTTGTGGTCAACGTTTTCCTTACATACAGTCAGAATTTCCTGAGTGCCGTCTTGTATTTTGCTTCTTGTCCTATCACCATGCACCTTCAAGAATCCTCTGGTTCCATCTTCTCTGTACCTTCTCTTTAGGTAGCAACAGGTAACAGAGTCAAGAGCAGCTATTCAGGAAAGAATAGGTGTTGTGGATTAACCCTGGTAGGCAGCTGAGCACTGCACAGACGCTTACTCACTTCCTCCTCTCATCCCCAGTGGGATGGGGGAAGAAGAAAGGGAGAGCGAAAGTGAGAAAACTCATGGGTTGAGATAAAAATAGTTTAAGAAGTGAAGGAGAAGTGGAAGAAGAAAGAGAGAAAACAAAGGCAAAGAAATAAAACAAAGGCAATCACTTTGTTTGTGATGGCTGACCTATCTAAGCCTCCCTCCTCCACATTTTATTGCTGAGCATGACATTATATGGCATGGGATATTTCTTTGGTTAGTTTGGGTCATTTGGCTGGTTGTGTCCCATCCCAACCTCTTGCACACCCCCAGTCTATTCACTGGGTTGTGCAGAGTGAGAAAGTGGAGAAGGCCTTGACACTGTGCAAACACTGTTCAGCAGTAGCTAAAGCATTAGCATGTTAACAGCACTGTTTTGTTCACAAATCTAAAACACAACACTATACAGGCTGCTATGAAGAACAATTCACTCGGTCCCAGCCAGACCCAGTACAACAGGATTAGTCAAAGTTTACTCTGTTACTGCCACGGTTTGTTTGCTTTGCCTAGGCTTGCATAGAAGCATACATTTTTTTAAGAGTTGGGGTGACTATATCTGACCACTTATGCAGACATGATGTGCTGGCTGGTTTTTTTAGATAAAATTATTTCCCCAGTTTCACCTCTGTGCAGAAGGTATTATGAGAGAGATTCATTAATGTCTGCAATTTAATTAATCACCTAGTCTGAAATTTTGGCGGGGCATAGGACAGGCAGGATCAGGTTTTGAATTTTTTTGCAAATTCTGACTGTATATAAGGAAAACATTGTTGACCACAATTTTGCACTAATTTGGTCGTAGTTGAATAATGGCCTTTTCATTTTGGGTATATGTTAATAAGCTGCTGGAAATGAAAGACTGAAAATAAATTTAAGGTGTAATTATTATAGATATCAAAAGGCTGATCCAAGACAGTGGAAATGTTTTTTGTAAAGTAAAGAAAACCTGCAGAAAATAAGTCCATTTCATTCTTTGGCGCACATTCAGCTTCATCTTGGTTGGATGAGTATGAATTTGATAAGTGAAAGAACGTAACTGATGCTCTAGTTTAGCTGCTTGTATGTGAATTGGCTGCACAATGAGTATAAAGGACAGTGCAAGAACTAAGTTTTCTGTCATCAAATGTAAAGTACTGAGATACTACAGAACTTAAGTATATGAAAACACTTGGAGAATGTTTTTGCTCTCATATTCGGAAGATTATTTACCTCCAGTTCAGAAGACCACTGGTTAGAAGAAATCATTCTTTTGCTTTGTCTTGATGTAGTGGTAAAACAGAAACATTTAATGAATTTGCCAATATACAAGTAGTATGTATTAAGTACGTGTAGATAGTAAGTGTTCTTAGTACACTTTTTACCAGAGTTTGAATTCATGTCAATTTATGTTTTACTGAGAGATATCTGAAAACTTTTTAAGGAATAACCAACTATAAGAAGTTGAGAAAGAATTTAAAAGTATTTAATGGAACATTAATTAGAAAAAAACCTGCTTAATCAAACATCTCCAAATGGTGATGTTTGCCTTATGAAGGGACTAAGTTTCCTGAAGCTTGTTTCTTATTCAACTTTACTATCTGGTTTAATAAGAAATATTACATTTCCTTATGGGTAGTGATTCTGTCTTATTTTTAGAGGCCTCTAACTACATTAATACTACTAAAATGCTGGTTTTGTTTCTGATTTTGACTTAATTGAACAATCCACTAAAGTGAGAGAAATGCAGCTGAACATGCCTAGAGTCTTTCTGCTATGTGTTGAATTAATTTTGGAGTTTTGCTTTAATAATAATCTTAACCTTGATGTTAAGAAGAATGTGTTTAGGAATAGAAGACAGAAAGACTATGTTAAGTAGTATTTAAAATGTGTACCCTTACTTGTGTGTAAATTTAGCTAAGTTAATTATTAGGAGATCTTAATTGGATAATCACTGTGCTCATCAAATTTAATAAAGGTTGGAATACGTTGTTTAAAATTCGTGTAGAAAAACCATATTCAGTAAATGATTAACTTACTAGAAGAGACGGATTATCTTAATATTCAGCTGATATGTAAATGAAAATTAGAATTGAATTCTCATTTAGATGAAATGTTAAAATCAATTATATATTCAAATTAGTTATTGGAATTGAAGTTATATCCTGGGATCAAAAAAGGCAACACAACTTCATACAAAGAAAAGTTTGCGTTGATGTTGAAGTAGGGCAAGAAAAATTAACTGAATCAGTTGTATAACATTAAAAATCAGAGAACATTCTGCCTAGCTTTTTTAAAGGTAAAACTTGTGTTTAAGAGTTAATATTTTTCTGTCATGGGGACAGCTGCAACTTCAATAAGGATACTTGCTTCAAATTTTGGTGCCAGTCGAACAGTTTAAGTATTAGTAAAGCATAAGTCTCATCTGTGCTTAAAGTGTGAGTACCAACCATTTGCTGTCAACTCAGAGGACAGGCTAAAAAAAAAATCTTTTGCTGTGTTAGTGGTATTTAAACTCAGAAAACTTTACCCACTTTCCTTTACCACCAACTGTGAGTTTTAAAGTCGAGTTAATAAGAATATTATCACTTCTAAAAGATCATCCCACAATTACATGATGCAAATTTTAGTTCATAACTCTTTAGTGAACCAACAAAACAAATGACTGGAACTGACCAAAGAATTCCCTTTCTGGTGTGTGTTCTGGGAAAGTGGGAGGAGTTTTTTGCTGGTTTCTAGTGAACGAAAAACTTTCTTCAGCCGTTAAGAACTGGGTTATCAGTAATTTCATTGTTAATGCAAGAGGATAAGTTTCACTGAGTAGTTGTAGTTGTAGAGACTTGCAGATTCTGTGAGCCTATTTGCCGAATAACCAGGATTAGCTATCCCGAACAGTCCTTGCTGGGAGGTAGACGAAGTGGGAAGAATTGTACAAGTTTATTGCACCTGCATTGGTTTAGAGTCATTCTGTCATTTTAGTTGAATTTATTTGCCACTTGTTTTGCCTCATTGTAATTTCTAGAGCTGCTGAAGAATTAATCTTTCTAGAACATTGCTAGGAAAAAGAAAAAGGCAACTGTTTAATATATTATAGGTAAGAGGCTGAGTAAGTTGTCTGAGTAAGTTGACAAATTTGTATTATAGGAATGTCAGCTTTTTTCCTTAGGAAGTGAGGCAAATTTAATTGTGCTTTTTGCCTCTTTCTCCAATAAACTTTGATCCTAGTTTTAATACAGGGCTTGAGAATTGAATGATGATGATAAAGAATAAAGAACTGAATTAAAGAACTTGATTAGGTAGAGAATTCAGACAAGGACCTTTATGAAAGCCCAGAGGGGGAAATAATGACATGTGGTCCAGTGCTCACAGTTAGCTGGAAAAGAAATATCCATTTTCTTGGTTCTTTAACTGTTTGTGGTGAAAGCTAATACTTGCTGTTACATGCACCTATTTGAATGTGTTATTTCTTATATGTCCTTGACACTAATTTTGTAGAACTATAAACAATTTGACCTTTTTCTCAGTGAATATAATCTTTGCACCTTACTTATTTTCAGAAGATTCCTCTAAGTTCAGTATGTTTATCAGCCATTGAACGTGTGTATTTAGAAACATGCATATGAAAGAGAAACCGGGGCAGGGTGGGGAAGGAGGAAATAAAATAGCATTTATGATCATCTCCTATTGATACATAAAGAGCATAATGTATATAAAAATGTTTTGAATTCTAAGGAAACAACCCACTTGAAACAGCTCTTACAAAATTGTCAAAATACTTTTTAAATATTATGCAGATCAGCAAATGAAATTAAAACTTACTACTGGTTTGGTAGTCAAAGTACCTTGCAAAACAAATAAATGGTCAGTGTTCCATGACACTACACAGCATTAAAAAAAGAAGGAAAGTACAAATTGGCTGAAGTGTTGTAAAGGATTATTCTTCACAGGTGTTTAAGTCGCGCTGTTCTGTTGGCTTATACATGTTTTGTTGTGCTGTTTTCAGGATCTAAAGCTTTTGACAACTTTTTCTGTGCAATTTTGAGTAAAATCAGTGATTGTTCTACAAAAGTTAAAGCAAATTATGTGATTAATTTTAATTTCCATCTACTCCAGTTCAGTGAAGGTAGATCCTTTCAAGGCAGATGTTTTCAGTATGATATTTCTGAAATACAGAATGATTAGAAGTATAATATTTCAAGACTGCATGATGTTGGCTTATAGAGGCTCACAGGGAAATTTGTGACAATGGAGAAGTATAAAAAAAGATTGCAAGTTATGCTTGAAACGCTTCTTTCCTGATCCTTTCCTTTTCCTCGTTCCAGTCTGATCATATGCATTGTTTGAGACCATCTGGAGTGCCTTCATATTTATTTTCATTTTAGTATGAATTTATCATTATTCAGGCCACCCAAGTCTTTCCTGTCAAAGTTATTGCTGCTGCTTCTGGTAGCTGTCTGTGGTAGATAACGCCAGTAGAAAAACCATGGTTCCTTAAGGAGCCATGGTAAGGCTTTGGGCAACAGGGACATGAGCACATAAAAATCTTTCTGTTTTGATAGCCAAGATCCGTGATTTGTCACATAACAAAGCTTTTCTTTCAGGGGGACAAAGTGCTTCAGGAACACCACTGATAGTGAATACATTGGGGGAGAAATCTTTCTGTATTCTGCTAATTAAAATTAGGAGTTAGATTTGGAAGGTAATCATTCTTGCATTTAAATGAAAATTTTTAAGTGGATTAAAAATTTTCAGTACATATTTTTTCTCTTAAATTTAAATATCTCTTGTGAATTATAGTCCACTGCTAAGTAGGAGGAAATATTACTGATCACTTGTGCAAAATATGAAAGACATGGACATATTTTGGTAGTTAGTCTAATGAAATTGGTCTTGGGGATTTAAATTAATGAGTCACTGTTGTAAATACTTTTCAGTATATCTGTCATTTACCATGTTACAATGCTGTGATTTATAACCTCCCATCTTTGTATTAGGTCAGGAAGGAATGAGTCCTATACTACCTTTTGCAAACTGTCTGAAACATAAAGGTGATAATATCTTGGGCAGTAGTTCTACAAAATTTGTTTAAAAGGGAAAAAAGACGAGGTTAAAAAGCAGGCAGTATGTTGCCTACAAAATATGATGTCATGGGATCAGAACGGACAGAGTATACCAGAAGTATATCCTTACTTTAGTATCTCTAGGTGTATTGTTTTTTATATAAAACTTTACTGTCATGAATTTCGGCCAAAACCTCTTTATCTGCATCCTGAATCTGATTATTCTTTGGGATACACAAATTGGGACTTCTTGATGGCGTGAACTTAATTTCTTAGGATCAAACGTATATCGTAGTGTATCTTTAAAATACCTTTGAGCTTGTTTGGTAACTATCAATACTGGTAGGATTAATATTTATTTTATAACTCTATAAGTGTAGATAATAACAAAACCCAGTTTGGGTTTCATTTTAAATAAAACTGCAAAAATAAACACCTTGTTAGATGTAATACTGTCATCTGTAAATATCACAATCAACAGCTCACATCAGTACAATAGCAGTAAATATTTCATGAACAATAGTACTAATGTGACCTGGCTTTATATAAATATCTGACTAGTGAAGCTTGATCTCCTGTGTCTCAAACTCACTTAGATATTCCCATGTCCTTCCACAAGGGTCCCGAAGAATTCATTGTCCCTCTCCCCTATTGCTCCCCCAGGGACTAAGAGCAAGTTGGGCTATGCATCAGCTCAGTAAGAGTCTAAAAATGGAAAGTATAATTCTTTAGCTTAATCAGGCTGAAGTGTAGCTGTTTGTGTTTGTGCTGGTATCAGTGCACACACTTAAGAGATTGTTGTACCATTTCTGAAAGAAGAAAAACCGACAAGCTTAGGTTTGGGAAATTGGTAAATATCAGAGTTCAAGGGTAACTTCACTGGAGATGTGATGAAATGTTTGGCACGTGTACCTTCAGGCTGATTTTCAAGTCTTGTTAACTGGTGGAATTGACTTAACATTTCCTTTGCTGGGAGGAAGGGTTTTGGCAGTGTGCATTCAGTGAGTTTGGAATTCACAAGTTAAATGGTTTGGTAACACGAAGCACTCTCTTATTTTCAATATGTTGCCTCACTGAATTTTTTCAGGCAAAGTGTATGGTTTGGGGAAAAATACCTGTGGGCAGGTACGGATTCCTGGAAATACAATACAGGCAATGAAAACATACAGAAGCTGTAGTCTTGCTGGCTGCACAATATTGTTTTTTAATATAAGCTATTTTGCATAAATAAGTTTTTGTTTTTTTATGTTCTGATTTAACGTTTCTTGTTTTGTAGATGAGTTCTGTGAAAATGTTGCGGTCACGTCTTAATGGGATCCTTTTCAGGCTTATGTTTGAAGAGCACGTAAACAATATCAAACCTGACATTATGGCGGTTACACTAGCTTGTGAAGAGCTGAAGAAGAGCGAAAGCTTTAGTAGGCTTTTAGAGTTAGTGCTGTTCCTTGGAAACTACATGAACTCTGGCTCCAGAAACGCACAGTCTCTTGGTTTTAACATCAGTTTTCTTTGCAAGGTAAGATGAAGCTATAAAATTTGTTAAGTGCAGATTCATGAAACACACGACACATGAGAAGGTACCCTAAATAGGGAAAAACATTCAATCAGTGTAGTTTACTGGCTGTACCTCTGTTTTTAATAACGGATGGATAAATACAGAGTAAATATTTCTAGGATGGTCCCCTGCTATAGCTGTCTTTCTCAGTGCAATGGCAATTTAAGGTAGTTGTTTAATTCGAAGTCTGTTCTGAGTCTTTCTGGAAGATAAAAGTAGAACAGCTTTTTCGATCTGAATTTGTTCAACTATCATCTTGTCAGTAGAATACACATAGAGCTCTGAATATGTTAAATAGCTCTAGCTACTCGTCTTTCTTCCCATCTTCCACCCAGCTATCCCTCAAGCAGTATCACCAAAGTAAGTATTTGGGATTAAAGATGGACATTGTTATCCTAGGTTTAACTTCAATTGTGGTGGCAAAATATGGGATGCAATGAGAGAACTTCAGAATCTATAGCAGTCACAATTTAATGTGCAGTGCATGTTTATTTATATGGTAAAATGTGTGTAAGGCACTGATGTGAACTTGACCATCTCAGTTTGTAAAGAAGCTTTGAAAGTATCTTTAAAATAAAGGGATGCAACATTTGTAAACAGATTTAAAAAAAAAAAAAAAAGCATAAATCTTGCAGAGGAATTTTTCAGTTATTTTTTGTTTGGTCTTATCAGAGGGTCCAGGTTTCAAGTCTCTTTTTTGGGCATCATGAGGAAATCTGATGTGTACCTCAAGGAGATTTAACCTTGGGGGGAAAATAATATTTCAAATACACAGCAAGTCTGATCTGACGTATTTCAGTAGAGAAAGACTCTGCTTGCTGTAGTTTAATACAAAGATGTTGCTAACTCCTGGTAAAATAAAAAACATCACCTAAGAAATGCTTTCATTCTTTAATAGCTTTTTTAAAGAGAGGCCAAGTTGAAGGACTTTTTTCATGAATCTAGTGCTGTGTTTTGTTTTCGGCAGCAGTTGAATCTAAAGGGAAATTAATGTTTTAAGTAGAAAACTACTTGTTAATGATGGGGAGGGGAAATGATGACGCTGCATGAACGGTACTCTAGCATAGCATAGAGAAGGTATTCTTGCACTCCAGGTGATAGATTTATGAACTGCTGTCAACGCAAATCCCACAGATGTTGACACAGCTAATGTGGATTGACTAATCCTGCAAATTGTTCTCTGCTGAACTGAATAATTGCTGAAGCATAGCTATCTGTGCTTGCAGCAAAATTTAAAATAACTGAGACAAAAATCTATGACTATTTAATTCAGCCTTGTCCTCAGAAACAAAATCTATTTGTTAATGGGTATTTTTTGTTTTCAAGATAGATATTTCTGAGGGAAGTGTTCTTTTTTTTTTTTTTCTTTTTTCCCAGTGAGATTAGAGAAAATACTTAAACATTCTCCCTAATAAAATGTTGACAGTGCTGTTGCATTTAGGTACTAGGTATATTTTGTTATAAAGTGATGTCTAAAAAGAAAATAATCAGAAACACAGTGATGGTTGTTGGAGCAAAAAAGGTCTAACCAAAACCTAGACATGAAATTGTGTCACTAATAGCTCTACATATTGATTAAACCTTGTGAATTATCACTCATAAGGTCCAAACTCAGAACAAATCACTTAATTTAATGGAAAAGTAGGTAAGTTTCTCCGGACAGAGTGACGTGCATTGTCTGCAATTTAAATTTATTGTTTATTACTCAAGTTAAAAGATATTTTCTGCTCTCTAAAGCTCTGGTTTTCATTACTTTATGTATTTGCCATTCTAATTTGAATTAGATTAGTATAATAGTGTGCTTTTGCAAGAGTTATTTTTTTCAAATGGTTTTGTACCTGTACTTATGCTTTAGTATTTAGAGAAGGAACCTTCTACTCCATTGATGTCTAATTTTAGAAATGAGGTGCTTTTGCACAGTTAGTATTCACAATGGATTTTTTTTTTAATTACTGTTAAGAATCCAAATTTATATTTGGGTAATGACTGTTTTTATGCAGTGGTTATTGTCAACTGATAATTGCATTTGGTTTCTTTGTTTAATAGCTTTCAAATTCTGCCCTCCCATTTTCCACCCAAAACAGTAAGATGGCTTTATTGGCTTGTGTTATTAACTAAGAGTACAGTCTGACAGGTCTTCGTTAACTGTTGTGAATAGTACAAAACGTTAAACCATATCAGGTGGCAATATCTTTTATAAGCACCAGGTTTAATATCTGTCTACAGCCACTTACCAGCTTTATCACATTATTCAAACAGTCTCAAAATTTAGGATTGTTGGTCAACAATTGGCCTTCACTGTGGAAGTGAAAACTTGTGTATGTGTAAGCATGGTAGGGTGACTGTATTGTCCTGGTTTCTGAAGTTTTGCTGTGAATTAAAATTTCTAATTTATATTTCTTGGCTGAAGAAGGCAATAAGAGAAATAAGTGTTACCTAACAGCAAGAACAAGGCAGCGGTCTGTTTGCCAGTGTCATGTGGCTTACATGTTTTTGCTCTGTGGGACATCTGAGTGCTACTAAATTTTGAAGGCTGTGTGAACATTGAAAGGCTGTGTGTCTGTGTCTGTGTGTGTGTGGCAATTTGAGAAGGCACTGTTACCATGTGAGAGGTCTTCCTTGAATAATTTTCAAAGTGCCTTTATTTCCTCTCCCAGGGAATGTATTTCAGTCTTCAAGCTTTTCAAGAGGAATTTGGAAGCCTTTATTTTACGTTTTGATAGAATACCTCTAAAGCATAAAAATTACTAACTTACTATAATATTTTGTGAAATATTTGTGCACTGTTTGTTTTTATGTGTGGAACCATGATGAGCAATAGAATGTTACAATTTAGAAGTCACCCTTCCATAACCTCAGGTACATTGTTAGGTTAGAAGTCAGATGTAACGTGCCAAAGAAACTTTGTCCTAATTTTTTGTTTTGTTTGCCATAAAACCTGCTACCTCTTTTTTTTTTTTTTTTTAAAGCAACTTTAGAACAAGAAGAATTTCTTACCAGTTTTAAACATTACTTGTCTAAAGTATGAACTGCTTCAATAGGGGTTTTAAAATCAAACCAGACCATCTGGCTTAATGTTTTAAAATGTTGGTCATTTCTTTATCTAATTTTTTTTTTTTACTTTTTTTTGGTGATGCTCACAGTAAGATATAAGTTAAATAACAGTATTATCCTCTGAATATTGTTGTTGTGGAAGGACTTCAGCTGTTATGTGAAGAGAATTTATAATAAATCTGGCTGACTTGGCTCATATATTAGTTTTTAGCTGTTCTTTACTGTATGTTGATGTTTTGCCTAAAGACAAGGATTTAAATATCAGAAAAAAATAACCAGAAGACATGTTAGGATAAGGGGAATCAAACCAGTGGATATTTGATCAATGACTTGTAAAGTCTTGATGTTTGTAAGTTTTTAGTTTGTGGGTTGTTTTGTTTTTTTTTGGGGGGGGGGTTGTTTGTTTTGTTTGGGTTTTTTTTTTTTTTTTTTTAGACCAATGACAAACTATCTTTAATGTCAGTGGACTTTCTGCCCATGATAAGAGAGCTTTTAATTTTTTTTTTTGAGGCACCTGTTGGCAAGGTAGAACACATGTCTGTGTGTACATTTCTATGTGCAGAATACACATAGAAAGCAGAGTTGTTTTAATGATGAGGTAGCCTAATGTGATGAATTCACTTTTCAATAAAACCTGATTTTTCTATTGATTTTTCTTTTTTGTCATCCTTGAACAATCTTAATTGTCTGTTTAGTAGATGTAGTACTTACATTATATGATCTGAAAAAAGAAGAGAAAAAAGGCAGGTATTCATTTGGGATAAATGTTTGTTTTTGTAAAATAAATGTTCTTAAAACAGAGCTGGTCATTTCATACACAGAAATCTGTTATTGTGTAACAACTTTTATTAAAACATGATAAAGAAAGCATGAATTCAAACCTGTCTGGTCATAGCTAAAATCTAATGCCTGTATAGTAACCGCAAATCCTCAAAAACAGATTATCTTTCTGGATGTTACACTGCGGTATATGATGTTATTGAAGAAAGAAATGATTCGTAAACAACCTTTGGCAGAAGACAGAGAACTTAATTTTGTTCAAATAAGAGAGATCAACATTAGAATTCATGCACTGTATCAAGGCTGGCAAGCAGTAGCAGCTACTCTGATGTATGCGCTAGAGCATTCACGATTGCCTGAGTGTTAAGCGCTCTGTGAAAATATAAATATGGCAGAAAAAGCAGTAAAGTTGAGAGAGGCTGCTGTAGTAATTCACTAAAGGTAAATCTTTTCACCAGTTGTTGCATGTGATTAATGTGTACGAATGTTCCAACTGCTATTCTGAACCTCTATTGCAGCAGTTACTATCTCTTATCAAGGACAGGAGAACCCTCATAGTTCTAACTAACTATAAAGTTATGATAGACAGAAATGTAATTGAAAGAAAAGAGGTTGCTTTAGGCATATGTAGGATACAACTTTTGTTCTTTTTGTGGTGAATTAATGTAAGGACTAACAGCAAGCATCCCTCTGTTTCAATAAAGCTTTTGTAGTATTCTAGCTGGATCAATGTGTATTTTATGTAATAAGTAATATTATGTTACTACTTGTTCATAGTACAAATACTACAAGACAAACTGTTTATCTAGTTTGAGTATTACTGAATAGTGTACATTTATTAATTGTCTACCAGCCCTTTTTCTGTTAAGGCGGGAAAGATTTCTAGGATATGAAAAGTTATATAATCTCCTAAAAATCAAGAGAAAGCGTTTTTTATAGCTTAGAAAGCTTTTTTTATAGCTATAATAATCAAATGTCACTCTAGTGATAGTTAAAACATACATTTTTTTCCCCTTACATTGGCAGTCACTTTTAACCCTCACACCTGAAAACTTAATCCAAAAGTACCTGTTTAAAAAAAAAAAAAATCTGGAAGGGGGTTATGGTATGATTTGCACGTTTTAAATGCTTTACCAAGATACTACACGTAAAGGACATTTGTTATATTGATGTTATTTCTGAGCTACAGACATAAACATTGTACTTGATTTGAATGGGTGTGCTACGCGTATTATGTTCTGCGTATATTAGTCTTTAATCCTTTCCCAAGCAATGAATCTGATACTATTGATCACTCAAATTGATGCTTCAACATTCAGTGGGAAGCTGCTTTCGGAAGCCTACACTGATCTACTGATTTTTTTTATTTACTTTTTTTTTTTACTAAATGTGTTATTCCCAAATTCTGTCTCTCAGATAAAGAAAGGTCATAGAATCAAAACCTATGTTTGAAAATTTTAACAATGCAGTGTGTAGTCTTTGGCCTAGTGGCCTTCTATGATGGAGTGACTACATCAGTGGACATGGGAAGGGCTACAGATGTCGTCTGTCTGGACCTCTGTAAGGCCTTTGACACAGTCCCCCACAACATCCTTCTCTCTCAACTGGAGAGGTATGGATTTGATGGGTGGACTGTCCGGTGGGTGAGGAATCGGTTGGATGGTCGCATCCAGAGGGTAGTGGTCAATGGGTCAATGCCCAGATGGAGATTGGTGACGAGTGGCATCCCGCAGGGGTCCATATTGGGACCGGTACTGTTTAATATCTTCATCAATGACATAGACAGAGGGATCAAGTGCACCCTCAGCAAGTTTGCAGATGACACCAAGCTGAGTGGTGCGGTC
>NW_008825562.1:942238-947502 GCF_000699105.1 Pygoscelis adeliae | reverse complement strand
GGCCACAAAAATGATCAGGGGGATGGAACACCTCTCCTGTGAAGAAAAGCTGATAGAGTTGGGGTTGTTCAGCCTAGAGAAGAGAAGGCTTCGGGGAGACCTTATTGCAGCCTGTCAGTACTTAAAGGGGGCTTATAAAAAAGATGTCGGCAACCTTTTTAGCAGGGCCTGTTGCGACAGGACAAGGGGGAATGGCTTTAAACTAAAGGGGGGTAGATTTAGACTAGATCTAAGGAAGACATTTTTTACGCTGAGGGTGGTGAAGCACTGGCCCAGGTTGCCCAGAGAGGTGGTGGCTGCCCCATCCCTGGAAACATTCCAGGTCAGGCTGGACGGGGCTCTGAGCAACCTGATCTAGTTGCAGATGTCCCTGCCCACGGCAGGGGGGTTGGACTAGATGACCTTTAAGGTCCCTTCCAACCCAAACTATTCTATGATTCTTTAAAAATAAATAAATTTGGAAAACCCTAAGTCAGTGACATGCTTTGTTAATGTTTTGCAAATGCCATATATACAGACACTGCTCTGTAAAGGCTTTTATGTTCCAGTGTGTTAATACTACTGAAGATGTGGAAGTAAGTAAGGCAATTATTTGTATTCCAAATGGTGAATTCCGTTACTGTTGGTGAGTTTTGTTGGTTTACCAAGTCTCAGGGAACTATTATGACTTCTCTAATATGGTAATGCTTTGAGAATTACAAGGATGAAAATACAGAGGACATAATGCAAAAACATTTGAAAGGCAGGGATTTTCAGGATTCACAAACTTGTGTTGCAGTACGTATTAGGCAGGAAGCAAAATCCTTTATTCAACCCGTTTTATTTGGTTTTGTTTTTTGTTTAACACCTAGGTCACTAGCAAGGAAATTATGGCTACTTCTAAAGATGCAACTCTTTTTTCAGTCCACCTTTTCTTTTGCACTGGCCTATGTCCATATGTACCTACAGTTCTGAGGCTGGAACACTTAATAAGGCTGAGAGATGAATGTCATTTTTCTTTTTTTGCTCCCATACAAACCCATAATATCACTTGGAATTTAGAACCCACAGAATATTTCATTCAAGTATGTGTTTCTGATTGAATGGTCTGTTAAGATTTGTTTAAGAGCCACCATATTTAAAAAAAAAAGTTCTAATCACTATTTACTGTAAATCTTAGCTTCAATTATCATCTGTGAAAGCAATGAGTAAAAGTGCAAAGAATGAAAAGGGGGAAAAAATACTGATTTTTGTTTCATGTTTTGCTCTTAGTCTGCTAACCCAAGTAAGACATTTCTTTAGTTGAGAAGACATTGACTAAATGTCAGTTGCCTGAGTTTTTTTTAAATAGTAGTCTTCTGATGAGAAACTAGATACTTAGTCTTGATTTTCTGTTTACTAGCCTTTTAATGTAACAGCGGCCCTAAATTTATTTTGTTTCTAAGTCTAGCATCTTAAACTTGCCTTTTCCCAGAGCTCTTGCTTATAAAAGGACAGTTTAGCTTTATGCTGAAGGAAAATAATAGTATTGTGAAGTTGATTTTGTAATTAACACGGTGATATTGTGATGTGCTGCATGCAGAGTCCCGCACTTGGGACTGGCTTAAACTGCTGCAAAAGTGTTGTCTTGAGAGCGGGAAGCAACTCTGCAGAAAACCCGAAGTCTGGCCTAATGGGAAAAGATGAGCAGTAGTGTGCCCTGGCAGCAACGAAGGCTCACAGCATCCTGGGCTTTATTGATAGGGGCGTAGTCAGGAGATCACGGGTAGTGACTTTTTTGCTCTTAACTCAGAATTTGCTGGGTTGCGTATGGAACATGGTGTTCAATATTCTGTACAAAAAATCTTTTTTGTTGATAAACTTGAGCAGAGGACCACCAAGCTGGTCAGGGGTGGAACACTGAGGAAAGGCTGATGGAACTGGGCTTGTACAGCCCAGAGAAACAAAGGTTTGGGGGGGGGCCTGTAGCAACCTTCCAATACCAAATAATTTACTGTAAAGGGGGAGCCAGGCTTTTTAGCAAAGTGTACAGCAAAAGAATGAGACAAAGGGGTTGTAAATTGAAACAAGGGACACTTTTTAACTGGATATAAGAAAAACAAATTTCACTTTCTTAAAATATGACTTTTTAATTCAAAATACATGTAATTGTCTTTTCCATAAAGTCAAAAGTGTTAAATTGTACCCAAGAAAAAAAGAGAGGAGACAAAAAATTTACCCTGAGTACAAGTATACTCTGAGAATACAGAGAATGTAAAGACACAGCCATGCTGTTGTTAGCATTCCAGTTCCTATCTTTCATTTCTATTTTTATATTTAAATAATATCTGCTAAACTACACTCAAACCCCACCTATTTTCCTTATCTTCTCATTATGTTCGTAGGCTTAGAACTTGATTTTTAAAGTATATATATTGATTCTAAAGATCAAACAGAGCTACAGGGTACCCATTGTGTCTCTTAGCTATTGAAAATATGGATAAATGTAATTGAGATGTGTTTCTTGATTGGGCCAAAGTAGTGAATTTGACACAGTTGTTTAAGATCTGAATGACTGTTTACTACAGGTTTTAAACAACTCAGCAGGTGCTAATATTAACTCTTGTTGATATGATGTTACTGTTGGTGACAAAACATGTTTCTGTTGTAATCTGAAGGCAAAATAATTTTGACCATTTAGAAGAAAAAAATGCTTTATCCACTTGATGATGTCAGAGAGATCAAAGACTGGAAATCCCATAGTTCTTGTTCACAGACAAATTGAAATGCATTTTCTTTTTACCATGCAGATGTTTAGCCACTAAATCTACGATTTTCTCAAGTTGGAGGAACTTCTATGTACATAACGCATTAAAACCTTTTAACTGCATACCATTACTGAGCATTATTTAGTCTTTAATCACTGAATCGGTATGAATTAAATTGCATTCTTAATTGCCTAAATACCTTATATTTTTAAAAGCCTGTTTTTCGACTACACTCATTTATTCTTAACAGGGTAATCCTTAAAGCTGAAAGGCTTGTATTAAATTGAACATCGATGGCAAGCCTGTCATGAGGATTATAGAATTAGAACTTCTAGTGATTTAGAGAATGAGAAAACAAATACGAGATTTTACACACACATTTATGTATTCTTCTTAAATAAATCCTTGATTTCATTTGTTGTGTATGTTGTAGCTTACTTCTGTATAAGAACTGTACTAGATGAGTTAGTAAGATGCGGTTAAACAAAAATCTTTACAGATATACTTGTAATACTAATTCTCTATTAAAAAGTGAAGTACACTGATCTCAAACTCTTGCATACACCTACTCTCTCTGTTGCCTTTATAAATAAGGGGTAATCTCTACTTCCACTAAATCTTCAATCAACTCATACATTCATTCATTACATCTGCATAAAAATGGAGAAACTAAATTGGATTTAAATTCAGTTTCTCCTTCTGTTAAGTTCATGATGTTCCCTTGCATATACACATGCACTCTGCCATAGGGTTTAGCCACAAGTATCTATGTTAACTTGGAAATTTGCCACTAGCCCTGTATTTTAACAGTTATTTCAGAATTATTTTTTTAAAATAATAAACTGGTTCTAGCAGTTAATGCACTTACATTAATGGAGAACGGAGGGTCTTATCACCTTCAAGAAGAGTAGTTTATTTCAGATCACTAAAAATTGCCTCTGCAGTTGAGAGGATAGTGAAAATACGCAATTACTTATTTCTTCACACTGTGCAGAGTTTTCATGCAGCTTTTCATAAATAAAACTCGGCATACTAAATTTCTGTTACTGACAGTTAGGATTACCTTTGCTTTTCTATTGTCACTTTGTATTCCAGTAAGGCAGGGCGCATTTACTTCATGTGTGTGTATAGAATTTGTCTGAAAGTCTTTAGGGTAAAGCTGCATGTTTTAGATTTTACTTCAATTAAAAAATGTGGATTATACAACAAGGAGTTTCTTTAACTTGACTGGTAGAAGTGCAAATTCTGACTTTCAGCATGCTGTCCAGCTATGCAGCATTTCAGAGGGATTCCTTTAGAAATCTGGCAGTGGGGGGCATTGAAGGAATGAACCAAATTCTGTTCAGTTTTATCTCTGTTCACACTGATTTTTTTTTTTTTTTAATTTTTTTTTTTATCACAGCGAGCATTCTCAACTGGTGTTGCTAAAAATCTGAGAACTTTAAAGGCTGTCCTCAGGTCTTGTTCTCAGCAGAATTAATTTTGCTTTAAAAAATACAGCATAGGGATAGGTTCCCTTTGTAATCTTAAATTATAAAGAATTGCAGAAATTTCATTTTTTAATAATGTTTCATTTGTAGGCAACCAGTATAGGTAACTTTTTGCTAATGAGTTTACATCTGCAATATTAACTTTATTTAAACATTTTACTAAAAAAAAAAAAGTTATATTTTTTCTCTTTTTTTTTCTCCTGTGTTCACTTTTTAGATTCGAGATACTAAATCATCAGATCAGAAAACAACCTTATTGCATTTTCTGGCAGAAATGTGTGAGGAGAATTACCGGGACATCTTAAAATTTCCAGATGAACTGCAGCATGTTGAGAGTGCAAGTAAAGGTAAGCAAATAGATAAAAGGTAATAGCTGTTTGCTTTGGTATTAAATACTTCCAACATTTCATTTTAGATTGTAGGATTATGTAACCTGTAAGCATTGATAATCCACCTGGATTTTGCTTTTCTGCTATTTATTGACCTGAGAAAAAGTGAGGAGGGAAAAAACAGTAATAAAGTAACTTTTCCTCTGAAGTAGGTTGTGGAAGTAATGCAGCATATTTCAGTGAAGTGATTTCACAACTTCTGATACGTGATTTTTGTAAGCAGTGTAATGATGATGTTTGGTTTACCATTAAGCCTTTGAAGTCTTGTGGCTTGAGAGTGAACACTCATGTGTGTGTACACGCACAGTATATTTCTCGTTTTAACACTTGATTTAACACCTGGATGGAGAATAACAAATATGCTTTCTAAAGTTCCCAGACAGCATATGAAATATATAGTTTAATTATATTATACAGTCAGTGATTAATACTGATTTTATTCTTGGTCAGTCAGCAGTATAGCCTGGTCAATCTGATAGAAAACTTAATTCATTTGTTGTTGGATTTCTTTTTATGTGAAATACGCTGTGCTGCTTGGTGCCCTTGTTGCTTAGCTGTGGAAAGCAAAGGCTGTGTGATAGTGGTTGATGAAGATAATGCAAACTGTTTTGTTTTGACTGGGCATTACTGATTCATCGGAAGATAAATACTTGGGGGAG
>NW_008825562.1:922824-942228 GCF_000699105.1 Pygoscelis adeliae | reverse complement strand
GGAAAGAGAAGGGAAAAGAAGTTGGATACACATTTCTGGTCGCTGTGTCCAGGTTTTGTCTTGCAAATTTTTGTCTCCTTTTTTTCAGTGTTATCAGTCAGTGTCTCTCTTCAATGCAGTGGTTAGCTGTTAGATACTTTTCTTTAATTAGGCCATCATTTTCTTTCAGTTTGTCATCTTCTATCTTAAACTTCGATCTAGTGGGAGCAGAACTCTTGTTTCCCCAAGGACTTAGGTTGATTGATTAACTATTCCATAACTTTGTTATTGTTCCATCTCCAACTTATTCACAGATTTATGTGATTGTCTTTGTCATACATTTTTTTTTGCTGTTTCTCAAACTTTGCAAGTACCTTTCCATGGGTTTTTTTTCTGCACTAAACTAAATTTTATTTGGATTGATTAAATGTCTCCATGCTTCACTTTCCTCTTTGCTGATGAATACGTCATTGGCACGAATGCCTATTGACAAAATGGAACTGATCTGTCTATATAGGGTTGAGGATGGTATTGTGTTTTCAGGCAGGATAGAGACTGAAGAGAACTTGTACATTACCATCTTGAATGTACCATGTGTATATACACACAAATATATATAAATAAAGGTGCATGCTTAAACAGCATACAGCTGGCTATTTGTATCTGAACATAGAATATTACAGAAGGAATTTTTACAATTACTATTAATTTTGCCATTTGCTGTCAACATTGTTTGTTCCCAGCCTGTGATAAAGATCCTCAAACTGATCTTTTTTTTTTTTTTTTTCTTCTTCTTTTCTCCCCCAACCTTACCCAGTAAGTGTCACTGGTCTGGCCAGTGTGTTTACAAGGACCTATGATAGAGTAACATAGTGTTTAATTTTATTTGTGCAAATAGCAGTTTGTCATCTTATCTAATTTCCAGAAATGTTTCCTACTACTTGATAATTCTTTTCTGGAGGCGATTTTTGTAAAGTTTAATCTTCTTCTTCCTGCATCTCTTGTTAAATTTTTTTACAAAGCCTTATGGTTTACCAGGCACATTTGATGATCTTTAATTAATTTTCTCCTGTGGCTAACACTTCACTTTGCAGCTTTGAGATTTTTATAGTTTCATTCAGCGCCTATGATGTTCTGTCAGTTGACTTGAGGAATTAAACCAAGAGAGTTAGTAAAGTTTAGTTAAGCTATAGCATCCAAAAGAGAGAAAGCATATTAATGGAGCAAAGTCACTAATAATCCTGATGCTTAGAATATATATGGAAAAAGGTTTTATTACAGTTAAACTTGTTTCATTCTGTAAGATAAAAGCTCATTACGTTTCCTATAAACAGCGCTGACTTCTTATCAGAAGCATAAATTACTGTTCACTTTTTTATGAGCAAAACTTGCCTTTCAGCCCTTCTTTGCTTTCTGTAACAAAGCAGACTTTTGGCAGAATAGACGTGATTTGTGCAACTTGCTTCAGCTGTTCCCCATGGTATTTTTTGGGTTTTGTTTAATTGTAATGTTCATTTGCTCTTGTCACGATTGGTCATTTTTTCTGTGTAGGAAGTTAACATGCTTTGTGTGGAAGAGAAGATTTTAAATTTCTATTTCTTGTTTGGTGTGTTATAAACCAGTGGTTTCAGGGATGGACGGTTATTTTTCCTGTAAGAGGCTTCTTTTGGAATAAATTGGCTATAGATATGAGGGCATTGACATCACTTAGTTATACATAAATAGAAGGAAATCTACCAGCAAATAGTATCTCTCTATGAATTTTAAATAAGGAAATATGAGCAAAACAGGTGACAGTCTGATTTCGTGAGATATATGCCTTACTTCTTAGGCACAAGGCAGCCTCGTAGTTTGAACTATACATAAAATTCCAACTACAAGACTTAACATGTTCAACACATTTTTAAATCTTGGGTGCATTTTCTCAGGTAATGTAAATTAAAAGCAAGTCTTGTTTTGCTTTAATTTTCATATAAGAATAAAGAACCAGCATCTGAACAACGGATGTATGATATTTTTTTTTTTTTAACAAATAGCGGATAAAGCATAAAACTGGATTTTAATATGAAAAGGTCAATGGGATTAGATGAACTGCCTGTGCATGTACTAAAATCTTCAATAATCTGATATTAGGTATAATAAAATATTTAATCTTTTTAAAGATGGAAGATTAACCTAGAGGTTTATGAAAAGCAGAAAATAAATTAGGAAACAGTTTTATTCTGGAAAGTATAAGCAAAGGTCAAACTGATTAACTGTCAAGACATTATTGGAAAGGCATTCCTTCTTACTTGAAGCAGACTCTATGAAAGGAAAACCAATTAAAAAAAAAATTACAAGATCGTGACAAACTGGATTCTTTGATGGAAGTGATATTCACTTACCTTCCCCCAGTCTGCAGTGTTCTCCTCTTGTTCCCCTACAGTTGAAACTATGCTAAGGCTTTATTCCTATTTGTACCCTGTTCTCTTTACTTGTTATCCCAGTTGCTGCTTTCCACGGTATTCGCTCTTACTATCTTATAATCTGTGATTTTATTAAACACCTGACAAATTCCCATCCCTTTCTACAGGTTCAGTCAAGCAAAAACTTCAAAACAAAAACAAGAGGTACCTTACTAAAGTCAGATAACAAGTTTGGGATTTCTAGACAAAATCATATTTTAAAAAGTATAATTTTGAATTCCTTAGAAAAGACACATATTTTTTAACTTGAAACTCCTCTAATTGTCAAACCTCCCAGAAATCATAAAAAGAAATACATAACATGTAAAATTAAGAGGAGGAACATTACCTATATATTTTATAATGTCAACTTAATTTCAAATTTTAAAAGAGCAACAGTTATAAATCACAGTTCATGGTTTAAACATCGTGCCTGTATTTAAAATAAAACATAACCATATCTTTATCAGTTGAACATTGTGTCCAGCTCCTCTTAAGTTTAACAGTTCTTGACATACTTATGTTAACCTGTCTGATTTGTCTGCCAGGAGTGGGAATTACTAGGCTATGTAGAGTCACATGAAGGTTTGTGAGCTTGTGTTGTCCCACCGGTGTTTACTTTGGAAATGGGTGGATATAGAATGCTGTTGTCTGTACTTGGCCATTGGCCATTCTGTGTGTTCTCCTGACATGTTGGGCAAGGTGAAGTGATACCTTACATGTATAGACGGAGTATGGGTTTTGGGGTTAGCTGAGCAGTTATGAAGAACTCCCAAGAACAGCTAAACTCCAAACGAAGGGCTGAGCTTAACTGTGAATGCAGTATAGATAATAAAGTCTCTCTCAGAAATAATGAGGGTTTTTTCTAGTGCTTAACATACAGAATTCTGTGCCTGATCTAAAGGTATACCACTTAATAATTCTTTTAAAGAATTGTTAAAAGAAACGCAGAGCATTCTGAATAAAATCAAGTAAAAGATGCCTTGGGGAGGTGAATTATGTCTGTGTAGTAGACTAGAAAGTACTAATAACAGGAGCACAGATTTCTCACTCATGTTGACACAAAAAATTTATTTCTTTATTTTGCAAGCATATGCTTCTGACAGTTGAGGTATTTCTCTAGAAAGGCCATTAGCAATCAGGACGACGAATTCAAAGCTTATATACGTAATATATTATTAAAATAATGTCAGAAAATATTAATTTTAAAATTCTGTACAGGTACTTCACTGTGATTTAATGCCATAATTTTAGAGTAGGGAAAATATTTTAAAACATTCTGTGCCATTGTTGCTTTAAAGTATAGCAATTTAAAACGTACTCATAAGTAGGAGTCATTTTTCTGTCAAACAAAAGTTTTATAGTTCATTGCAGTAGAAGAAACTGTGTTTTTACAGAGAGATCTGCAGTATTTTCCACCTTGCATGGTTTAAATTGCTGAAACAGATTTTGCCCAATCTGGCACATTAGTGAATATAAAATAGACAATGCCTTCTGGCGTGAGAAATTTAATGCCTGCATCTGTGACTTTTCTCTCCATAATAGAATCTGAAGTCGGCATTTTGCATCATAATCAAAAGTCAATCTTGCACTGTATAGTGACTTCTATCATTCTTTTCATTCACATAAACTGCAATACTGAAATGTCAGAAATTCTCTCGATGTGTTTTTCTGAACGTAGTAAATACACAGTTAGGTACATCAAATACTAGAAGACTTTTTTCACTAGTAACACTCCTGTATTTGCATATAGCATCGCCATATTGATGGTAGCTTATGCATCATCTCATGAAAAGTTTTTCGACAGGCGTGTTCTCCTCCATTGACAAGCGTCAGTGAGGAAGACAGGGAAGCAAAAATTTCACAGATAGTTTCTGTGTTGTAGTTCCAATGCACAATTTCTGAAAGAGAGCCTGTTGGAGACTCAGTAGGATTCTGGATTGGCTTACACTTTGCAAAATTGCTTACTAAATTTTCCCAGTCTGTGAAGATTTTGAGGATTTATTTAGTTGCTATCTTCTAATGTGTAATAAATGGTATGCAAAATCATGCTAGTTCTGAATTCTGAAGCTACAATTTGAAGCTACAATTTGGATTCTACATTAAACAAAGTTATTTTGTATAGCATGCATTTTAGGGATCCACTTCTCTCCCTGAAGTGTAAATATCAAGGGCAAAATTGAAGAATAGTTCAAATGACTCTCGTGGGCTGTTGCTTATTAATGAAATTGAAGCATTTAAGAATTTCTGACTGTAGTTAAACCAATTCAGATTTGAAGACTGCTTTAAATGACTTCTCAAATTATGTAATCCATTTAGAATTCCTTAATACCAACTGCTAGAGAGAGGTGGAAGCTACAAAGCGCACCCACTTTTTTTTTTTCTCTCCATATCCGCTCTCGAACTTCCACTTTCATTGATGTAAGAAAGGTTGTTATACCTCTGGAAGCATGGCTTGCACTTCAGTTTAATTGGAAAGACCGCAATCCTGTTACAAGTTGAGAGCCTGAAGGGAGGTCTGTTGGATGAAGTTGCTTAACACTTTCTCTAGTGAGTTTTTAGTAACAACAGATAGTTGTGTTACAAAAGCTTTGCTCCATCTCTTTCTTTGTCTTCCTTACTATGATTTTTGCACACATGCACCACTGAATATAGTACGCCATAGTTGGCACATTCGTTCACAATGAATTACAGCATGTGTATATCAGTTTGATATACAAACCAAACAAAGTTGGGCTATGGAGAAATAGTGACAGTGCAAAATATGGGCTTTTGAAATAAACACAGCAGAATTTAGCATGTTCAGTTAACAATTCCAAATCTGGATGCCATGAATAGAACATAAAGTCCAGTTGCTTCTTTCCTTTGCCTCACTTGCAATTCGCCTTATACCTTTGGCAGGAAGTTTTGCTTCAGTATGCTCATTTAATAGATACTGATTTTGTAATTATAAGCTCTGTTCCCAAAAGTTGAGTTAATTTTGAAATCTTGAAAGACATCTGTAATTAAACTAACATCAAAGTAAGGTGAGTTTCTGGAGTGCTCTGGAGGAAGATATCCATATCGCTAGGAGAATGCTACTGGACACAATGCTATTCTCACCAATCACCTCTAATACTTCTGGTTATGTTTCTGAAGTTGAGACATCTGTTTTCTAAAAGATTTTTATTTGTAATGTGAAAAGTCAGTTCACATTCAGCTAATAAAGCTTATATTCTACAATGTACTATTGTTTACAGTTTACTCAGTGAGGTAAACTTGAAAAGTTAGGTGAAAAGGCTGGTATTCATAAGAGTGTTCAGGGAAGGTAGGAGGTTGGCACACACAGAATTCATGCAGGTCACAAAACCAAGCATAACACTTGTCCGGATTCAACCAGAAGGAATCTTATGGGCTCAGAGAGTCTTTTTTCTTTTTCAGAAAACTGGTCTTCCGCTGCCAATTAATTTGACCTTAAGTAGTAAACAATTTTGAGTCAGTAATGAGTTGGATAATATGACCTGTCCAAACCAAGGAAGAGATTTCATGTTCTGATATGTCACTTAGGAGATCAATGACTTTGCACCGTGCTGGGCTTTGGAGGGGAGTTTTAACAACTTGCTCATGTCGATAGTGATAGTGGTAATGCATTTTGGGCTCCTAATGCATTGTTTGTCACTTATAATTGGTTCTTAATGTCTTAATAAGTTGTGATACATGCATCAGAATTATTCTTTTATTCTTAAAAGATGTACATAGGGACATAATTGCTGGAACTGAGACAAGCAGATTCATTCCCTAAACCAGAGTACAGTTCTGTACATATGTTGATATTAAACATAAGCTACCAGAAATTTCTCTTTTTCTTCTCTGGATATATTGAGCATTTCAGGATTATGAGCACTGTTTGTAATTTCCTCAGCTCCAGAGGAGAGAAGAAGACATGCTCCTCACGACGCTTCTGATCTTAGGCCTAACAGGCAATGTTGGTTTTTTCCCCACTATCTCACTTGTCAAGACAAGCTTGTTAATGACATTTGCACTTCAGTGCATGTAATATTTAAATCAAATTTCCTCACTTTAAATGTCAGTTATTGTTATTCTGAGAAGCTGAACGTCTGTTCATAGTTTGTACCCAAAACTTGTTTTTTATAACTTTTTAGCTTGTGTGGTAGCTTTTCCAGATGTGTACTTAAAACCTGTCACACTTTTTAAAAATTGTATCAGATATAGCTGTTTTCTTTCTGTGATAAGACATATGAAGATGTCTTATACATTTGTAAACATTTGTATTGTGATGATTTTAGGTCTTCATCACAGTTGAGATTGTGACCCTTTTTTGGTCTGGTGGAGTGTTTACTCCCCACCCCCACCCCCTACCCCCCGATAAGGATTGGTAAGTCTCCTTCCTTTCTCTGTATAGATGGAGACCAATATGCAATCTAGAGCTTCTGCACATACATGCCTCATTAAACACCATCTTGGACTGAAAAATAATTAGTGTCTTAGTCTGAATCTCTCATTAAACTCTAAAGCCAAGGGCTACTTGGGGCTGGGACTTGTTACAAGGTGCTCTTATCTTGGTTTGTGGTTCACCTCTGCTTGCAAACGGACAGGACAACAGAATCAATGCACAATTGCTTTGTCTTTGGTTAACTAAGATAATGATTTTACTGTAGAAGTCTGAAATGATAAAAAATAGCCCTCCTTCACCATTCTATATCAATGTTGTGATAAGGCAACTGAAATGCAGAGACCCTGCTGGTGAATGAAATTTTAGCATGCAAATTAGAAGTACAAATGCACATCTATGTGTGAAATGTGTCTGTTAAAAATTCTATTTTAAAGCTTTTTCAAGTTACATGTTTTCATTTACAGTACATTGTCATAATATATAAACAAAACATTACCATTTGGGCAGAGTTGGTGTTTTTCCTAAACTTTAAAAGATGTGGGGAAAAATCTGTGGAAGATTTACAGGAAAAAAAAAAAGTATTATGCATGATGTACTGATTGTTAAGCATAAGTAGTCTGTGTCAGAAAGCTTACCCTTTCCTTTGGAAGAAGAGAATGGTGATGTGCTGTAGCTAGTTAAGGATACTCTCTAGTTTTTTTACCTTTGATTGCAAGGCATTTAAACCTCCACTCCTAAGCATTTCTAACACTTCTTTTGAGCTTATGAACTTAATAATAATTTATTTTGCCATATTTGGGGGTTTGCTTTGAAATTTAGACACTGTTGGCCTAGATGTACTTTTCAATGCTGCTGCTTCTGCCTAAGTTCTGTTAAAAACACATGATGTTTATCTGGAAAGAGGAGTGTTTGCTTGTTATTAGTAGTAGGCTTGGTTGGATATAATCTTAAGAGTTTGTCTGATCCCACCTTTCTTGACTGTTCATCTAGTTTCTTCTTCAGAACTTCTAACGATTAAGTTCAGTGCCCTTCCTGGGAAAAATATTTCAATATAGAGTTATTTTTACTGTTGAATTTGTTCTAGGTCTATCACACTAGCACATAGTGAAGACCTAGTTTCTGATAAAGGAAATAATATATGTGGTATCTACAGTTCCGCCCCCCCACACCGCCGCCCAGTATTGAGGAGGAATTACGACCGAAGCCATAGCTGTACAATGCTTTTCATAATCATTGTTCTAATGCTGCATTTACCTTTTTAGCACAATGTTTTATCTGTATATCAAAGTGCGACAACATGATTGATCGTAGTTTGTGTTCTGTAGACAGTATAGCTGTGTTAGGAAAGATTTCTAGTATTAATAGCAACATGTTAATTACTTGAGAAATAACATGTTAAAGGGGGCTGTACTGTTTTCAAGTCTGGAAGCTGTTCAGCCATGAAGCTTGAGGTATGGGTTGTTTTGTGTGATACAGGTGTACTGTGGTATATATCACAGATAGAGGTATATATATGTTTGTGTTTGTATACACACATTTATATGTGTGTACATATACATACATGCCTGTGAGATATATGTATCATGGTACACCTGTATCACAGAAAAAATACATATGTAAATGTATACATATGTATACCTGAGAGATATTTATCACAGTATATGTACATATATACACACACATATATTATATATAGGCACATTCCAAGATACACATACATGTGTGCGCACACACACTGTGGTACTCAAAATCCTCAAGTAGGCTGTAGCAGCGCTGTTAACCTAACTCGAACAGAACATTTATTTTCTTAATAAATATAAACTTACTTAGTGGTATGAATTGAGTAATCAATGATCGTAATTCCTGCAGATTATGTACTTGCTCACCCATTTCCCCTCAAACTGTTTTTCAGACTTTTGTGAAAGACTACTTCCAACTGCCCTCAGGCAATAAGAAATAAATAATCGTTAGTATGCTCAGAATGTAGTTATGGCACAAATTCCGTCTAGACTTACAAATCCAGTAGTTCATTTGCTTCCTATAGACTTGCCTTTGCTTACTGAAGTCATTTATGTCATTGGCTCTCACTTTAGAGTTTTTACGAAATGTGGACATGGCCGTCCCTGTTTTGCATCGTGATCAGCGACCCTTTGAATCTATTATGCAAGAGACACTGCACCTAACCAAACTGTATCGTTCCACCCCTCGTTATAGGGGAGGACTCTTTGACACAATCTTATTTTGGAAAGGACTAGTCTGTCCTTTGGTACTATTACTGTATTACTGTAAATATAAAATGCTTAGCTTGACTGTGGGGACTAGCTAGCATTTGACATTAACATGAGATTAACTGCTTGTAGCATTTTTCTAGGACTAAAGTGGTCTACCAGACATTCACTAAGCCTTCCATAGCGTGCAGTCTGTGCAACTGCTTTCTCCAAAATAAGTGGATGGGATTTTTTTTTTTATGGAGGAGGAATTAATACAGGGAAAATAGTGAATTGATGAAAAAAATTATTACCTTTCATGTCAAAATGATATTGTGCCTTCTCTTCAATGACTGCAGATTTCTATTATAAATAAATAATAATACACAAAATAATCTTTTAGTCAGTCGTGGATTTAATGATGCATGATTAACTGAGCTTCTATTCAGTGTTTGTGCAGAGAGAATCTTGATAAATCTAGGTGTTTATATTAGTCTTCCACTGACATGAAAAAGAATCTGACAATATTAATATGCATAACTTCATATTCACCTTGTTTATATTAATCCTATACGTTAATAGTAATTCTGTGTGATAATGCTTTAGTTAGTTGAAACATACGTGTTTAATTTCTGGTATTGAATTTTTATTCTCTCATATAAATCCTTCTATTATAGTGGTTTGAGGTATACATGTTAAAGGTGCTGTATTTCTTTCCACCTTAGAGTTGCAGCAGCTCGCCGCAAGACAGTCTTTTCTTATTGCTAAATAAGGGGCCAGTCTGATACAGTTTGGTAGAAATTGAGAAATCTTGCTGCCTTTTTTCCTCTCCTTGGTCTTGAAGATGGGTCCATATATAGGTTTTTTGGTTTACATGTTTGGTTTTGTTTTTACTTAAGGCATAAGAATGTACGAAGGGGGACAGACCAGTGGTCCACACAACCTGATGCTCTGTCTGGTGCTGGCAGCAAGATACAGTGTTTAGGGAGAACACTGCAGTTCCTGCAGTCTGTTTCCCCCACCATCTGCGCATGTTCTCAGAGACATGTTACGCGTTACATCCCGGCCTATTCCTTTTGATATCTGTTTATGGATCTGTTGTATATGAATCTAAATAATCCTTTTCTAAACTTGTTTATGCCATCTGCCTCCACTATTCCCTGTGTCAGCAAATTTGACTTTCTTTTGACTTCTCAAGCTTTCCCATTTCTTAAATGCTGAACTTTCCACTATGGATGGAGGTCTTAATTCTCCTGTAAAGCTGTGAGGGTGGTGAGGTAGATTGTTGATTTGTTTTATTTTTGAAATGTGGCAAATATTTTATCTTTGCTGCTAATACAGTGAAATGTCCAGACTTCTTGTAGGCTGCTTCCTTTTTTTAAGACTCCTTATTCTAGAGTGTGTGTGGGTTACAGAGAGTTTCTTCTGGTTGTTGTTGCTGGTGGGTTTTTTCTTCTTTATCCTGTTTTTTAGTATTTGCCTTATTGTTCCTATCTTGCATCCTAGTTGGTTGCTCTCTGCTGCAACGTTAAATGGAATTTAATTGTAATTGCTGCTACAGAGAGGCTTTCCCAGTAATGGTTCTTGAACACTGCTTGTGTGCCACTGAAGGCCAAATGCTACATTTCATGTAGATTTTTAGGCTAGTTCTACTAGGATGCCTAATTTTCATGTGGAATGATGGGCAAATTGAAGGTGAACAAGCCTTTCTCTTGCGATCACCATCTTCGAGGAGTACAGTGATAGACACAGTCTTTTTAGTATGTGTATTTATGGAATGGTTTCAAAGAAGTAGCTTTTTGCTGCAAGTAGAGTTTATACTTTCATAAATTAAAACCTTGCAAGACTTCTAAGAAATTCACATGATTTTCCCTGAAAGAGTAAAAGGTATTCATGTTGCCTCCTCTTCACATTACTGAAGTAGTAAATATCTAATAAAATGGTTTATGGGAGGAAATGCAGATATTTTATTATAGCCTACATATATTTTTCCTGATACGTAATCTTTTTCAGCTTATCTTGCAGAACAACAGCTTCATAAATTGTTTGAACAGAAACTTGTACATTTGCCTGGGCTAGGCAAAAAAACGTGAACGAAAATGAATATTCTATAATGTTTTTTGATAATTCAGTGTGAATATAGAAGCTAGGTATGGGAAGCACAGCTTTTGAATGCGACCTTCTTGCTTGGATAGAGTGCCTTTATACTTTCAAAGTCAGTATGAACCAAATTAAACTGTTTTCTGAACTTAGTTTTATAGAACAGATTTACTGAAAACATTTTTCTTCCATTTTAATCACAGAGGCTAAGACTTCTTATTTGTCATTGCTTGCTGAATTTCTTTGCGCTTTTAAATTTCAGACAAAAATAAACTACTACTCTTGCCAAGCGGTCATGCATTTAAATATTTTCAAATTGCTGAAAAGAGTTAAACTTTCTGTTATGTTGCCTATTTACTTACCAGCTGCTATTCTTTTTACCAACACAATTATGATTTGCGTCCTCCTAATTTATTTTTCAGTTCTAGCATTTTACTTCAGTGCTGTTCGTCTCCCTATCCAACTATATAACAGCTTCTAAAAAATGTTGTAGTAATTCAAGTTCTTCAGTTCAAGCAAAAATGTGTGCTCCTTTTCTGACAATAATATCAAGTGATTAAACTAATGCAGCCATAACCTAAAAGCTTCGATAATGTTTATTATTCAGACTGCTTTAGTGGTTGATTTCAAGGTTAACTCTCAAATGTTAAGTTAATAGCTACAAGGATGCTGTGGTCAGTATAGATTTATTTATTTTTCCCCCCAGTTAATTTAAGCTTAAAAACCTGTATAATTTTAAGATTACATGATTAGTAGTTCCTTTGGTACCCAGTATAAAGTAGATAACATTGAAAATTAAAATCAAGATTGTCTGTGATAGACAGCTGTATTAGTGCCTTATGTGTTTGAACGTGCTTGTGAAAAGTTAGATCGGTGATGTTATGGCTGATATGAATTGGTACTTACAAGGAATATAGAATTAATTTTGTTCTGGGAACAGCTTCCTTATTTACAGGATTTTTATTTCCTGTGTTCTCTTTTTCAAGCCATCTTGAATCAAATTCCTGCTACTCTTTAATGTCATAGTCACAGCACAATTTTTTTAAATTACAAGGAAAGAGGAAAATAAACCATTCTTTTTAAAAAAAACTCTATGCAACTTTTGGACAGATGGCTTACTGTCAAAAAATAATAAAAAGCGGAAGCACCTTTAAAACAAAAAAAGTCATGTGCTTGTCTTGACTACACAAAGAGTCCTTGGGTTAGCTGGGGTGCAAATCTACAGTGTTGGCTTTGTAGAGCAGCTGCCTGCAGTCAATAAAGAACATTGACTGGCCAGTTACTGAAGAGTATATAATGTGCTGGATGTTCTCACCTCTGGTTCCACATATCAAAAGTTGTTTGTGGCACTGTCTTTCTAAGAACTGACCAGAGTATAAATTGCCTCGAAACGGAGTACTGTACTCAGTGTAGAGGAAGGACGTGAAATGGTGTAAATGTTACAGTGCTCTTTGGGGAAAGGTGGTGTTAAGGTTGTCTGCTTGTTCTTGAAAGCACATATTTGTAAACTATGCAAGAGGCGACGAAGAACAGAAGATAGGATTTGGTTCTAAAATGCATCTTTAAATTGAGAGGAAGTGCTTGTCAAACTGTTGTTTATGATTAAATTGAGAATGATAAGTGGACTTTATGGATTATGTCATAAAACTCACTATTATGGTTTCAGTTTGTTTTAACGTTACAATTTGGCCAGGGGCTTCTCTGCAGAGATTCTGTCACTGTTCATATAGTTCTGGAATTTCTTTGTGGTATGGCATTGCTTCACCATCAAAATTGTGATGTCATGGTTTCCAATAGAGATTTCTCTCATGATGTATCAATTAGTGTTTGTTTAATACAAATTACAAAAATAGCGGTTTACATTAGAATAGCGTATGACAGAGTAAGCAGTGTTTCATTAGAGTAGCCTCTCTTTTTTTTTTTTTTTTTTGGTGCTGTACTGTGAGTCCTTTATTTCTTTTTAATTATCAGTAGCTTATATTATTCAAATCTACCTTTGATGTTAACAGAGGGTTTCACAGATGTTGGTTTCTAGAAATCAGGTTAATTTCAATAAAAGAAAAATATTTGATCTTTTTTCCATGTCTATTCCTTAAATCATTTCTGTAGCTGAGTACATGCGTTAATAAGATCATTCATTTAACCAAGTACATGCATTAATAAGGCAAAATCTCTTTGAACCTTAGTTACTTTTTAATCTTTGAATTAGATTTAAAAGAATGAAATATTAGAATTTTTACCAATAAATTTAAATAAAATTGAATAATTTGAACTAATGGTAGAATTAAGTGGTGACATTTCAACATGAAATATGATGATTTGGTATATTACGTTAGATATTTTCACTTAATTTTTATTAAGAGTAGGATTTTTATGAGCAGTAATTCAGAAAAATGTGAGTCTAGTTAATGGAATCATTCTCCTCAAGACTATTTATACTGACATTGTTTTTTCCCCTTCTAATATCCTTTCTGGAATCTGGAAGCTTTTTACTCATTGTCCTTTTTTTCTTAGTTTCAGCCCAGACTCTGAAGAGCAACCTTGATTCAATGAACCATCAGATCCAGCGCCTAGAAAATGACATTAAGAATTTCCCTAAAACACAAGATGAACATGATAAGTTTGTAGAAAAGATGAGCATATCCTTTTTGCATGTCTTCATTGGTGATCTGAACATTCTGATCGTCTGGTTAAGTATTTACACCACTTGTAAGTTTTAAGTCCCCTCTTCCATGCTTTTATTCTAGTGCAGAGAAAAGCATAACAGAACATGCTGAACGTAAGAAAACGCATAACTGTGTATAGCTTAAAGCATTTATAATCAGACTCTCAAGGGAAGAAACCAGATAATTTTCTTGAAGTAAGTAGTTATAGTGGCTGGTCATAAAGATAGTATTATGGGGGTTTTTTTGCCTTAAAGCACGGTATTTAATGATAATTGTTGAATCATTTCAATCTAAAAAACTATCAGCAGTAGAGTATTAATTATTTTAGCTTCAGATATGTTGTTTTTTGAAGGGGAGAGTATGAGTTTTGTTAATAGTCTTTATTTTTAACAGATCATTTTAGAGAAAAAGTATTTACATGTTTTGTACTCAAGAGTGATTTGTCGTTTTATTTCTGTAGGGAGTAGGGACTGTAGGTTCTTTAAGCACTAGTAAGTAAAATTGGTGAGGTAATACCAAATGATGTCTTTCTAGCCTGTTTTTCCTCCAAAACTTTCATATATCCAGCTTCACTCTTGCTCAAAAGTGTAAAGTGTACTGTAGATGCAAGAAGCTCACAAAACTGTGAGAAAGACTAAGCAAAAGTCCTTTTTTTTTTCTTAAAATAAATTTGCAGGTTTTTATTTTGTACAAAGCACATTTCTGTATATGTGGAAGTATTTGGAGTATGGTACATGGCCAAGTCTAAGGCATTTTGTTCATTTATAGAAACTCAGATAGTTCACGTGACATCTATTCTTTCTTACTGCAGCCAGACAGAAGCCATGGTTTTGTGGGCTTTTCAAAGGAAAAAAAGGAGGGGATTGATGTCTAGAGCCATTCACAGCTGCTCATCACATTTAGTAGGTAGATGTAATGAAGAGGTTCTCCTAACTACTGTGTGTTTGGAAAGTAAGTTTTAGCAGGATTAACCATCTGAATGGATTCAGTGACAGAAATTCACAAGAAGATATTTAATATCTTCTCTATTTGGATTTATTTTAAGTTTCTGACAAAACTGCAGAAAAGTAGCTTAAGGGAGACAACTCATGACTAAGTGGAAAATTGCTTCTTGTTACTTACATATTCTCTTCCACCTTGTCTTATTTGCAAGGTTAGGAGACTTGCTAGTAATCACATTTATCAGTTCTGCTGTTAGGAAAAAAAAAAAGGGTTATTATTTTCCTGAGATACATTCATATAAGAAAATCCTATAGTACTGCCTTGTAATTGTCCTTTGCCTTGTCATCATGTGTGTAGGCTGAATACTGTCAAGTAAGCCCCACTTCTGTTCATAAATGAAACCAACATATTTAAATGCACCTTTTGCAACCATGTTTTCTCATTAATGCTTGACAGCTCTGTTTTAGAGGCGTTATACATTATTTTTCAGTTGTGTTGGGTAAATGCTTTGCCATTTATTGTTTTGCTACCTATGTGTTTACTGTACTTATAAAAATGATTTGCATCACTGAAGCGATTTGGCGAGAAAAAAGAGCCAAGTAGGTAATGTTTAGCTCTTTCTGCTCTGCAGTTTATCACCTGAATTTCTTAAAGAAGGAGGATCATCTGACAATGCAAGGGAGTCTAAAAAAAAAAAAAAGTACTAATGCTTTTTTGGATTAGCAAAAATATGAGGCTACTATGAAATTTTTGAAAATTAACTGTTGAAAGTCTCCTGGGCAGCCTTGCTTCAGTGCACATACATTGATATCACAGCTAGATTACCAGTTCCTGGTAATTAAAATAGGCACCCTGAACTGTAGATGTCTGATAGCTTTTATCACACTAGTGAATTTGGTGGCTTGACACAATAGATAAGACTGTAAGAAATGAACTGATTCTGCTTAAGGATTTATGTTTTCATAATTAATAGATGACCTGATAAATGGTGTTTTTCTTTTTTAGAAAGTCATCTCCAGTTATGTCAAGTTTGTTTTTGCTTATCATTGAATATTTATAAATTTTCTACACTCCTTTTTTTTTTTTTTATTAGATTGAAGAATAAATGTAATGGGGGAGGAATGACATCTTAGTCTTCAGTATGTATTTCTTTTGTTTCTGTCAGCTTGTTGAAGAACTGTTGTTGATAGCACATACTGAGATTAGAAAGCTAAAGAATTTCAGGCTGAACATCTCTCTAACTGCTCGAGTGTTTCAGAAAATTTGAGACGTGTCTGAACATAAATCATCTCGCAGTAGAGTTCTAGGATGCAAGAATTATACCATAATTAAAGGCATAGTTTCTCTTTCCTGTTCCTGCTAATAAACAAAGCTGTTTACTGGTAATTGTGGATGAGACTTTCTTCAGAGAATATGAAAGGAATATTGCTTGGTATCATACTAAGGTAGGAGATCAATTACAATAAAAATACCATTCATAATATTCAGAATAATAAAATTAATATTCATAATATAGATGCAAATGCTATGAAAAATTACTTAGTTTTAGGTTTTTAAACTTTTTTTAGCAAATAAGTTTTTGGTACTGTGAGTGACAAAAAGATGAATAGAAATTCTACTTATATTTTCAGCTAGGATTTTTTTTCTTGACCTCTTTCTAAGCAGGCTGAGTTGTGATTTCACTTAATCAGTTTATTTAGCGCATACAACTATTCATCTCGGTGCACACTTCTTGATGTAACTCTTGAAGGCTTAAAAATAACTTAAAACTACTTTAGGAATTAAATACAAAGGCAGGAAGAGTAGTACATTGCTATTCCACAACCTGTTTAAAAAAATTGCAGTATATCACAGAAGTAATATGTTCAGGTAAATATACCCCATGGATTAACAAACTTTGAATTAAAGCTGTTAGAATTAAATTCATATGGTTTTGACTGCAGTCTGCTAACTTGCTACATATCAGATGGTTATTTTTTGTTATTTACAAACTGGGAAAATGACTTGATGTTATCTGCATAGTTTATATTTGAAGTAAGACTATAGGCAACTAAATGAAATAATTTGGTAACAGAAGCACATTCAGTTCTGCATTACTTTCTTTAGAGCTGTGCAGATATTCACGTGAATTGGTTCTGTAATTGTGTCAGTGTGACTTCCTGCTTAAGGGTGTTTTGTTTTTCTCAGTTTATGATGATAAGGTTCAATGAATATAACAAAAGAAATTCAGATGATGTAGCTATAGGTTGATTGCCATCTTTCAAAAGCGATTAATAATTAAGATATAGTATGATCATCTGATTTGATTTCAAGCGTAATAGAACAGTCTCAGCAATTAATGCTGCTATCAACTTTCATACCTTCTTTTTAACTAAAACCATATATTTTATGACCGTATACGATCTTGACTTTACAAATTCAACTAGTATAAGTTCTACGGCGTGTAATAGATTGTACCAATGATTTTTCTCTTAAATATACATAATGATCTGGTTTGACTCCTTGTGGTTTCAGTTTCTAGCCATAGTGACACTTGTAAAACCTTTGAAGTTTTTTGGGACCTGTTTGTTTTTAGGTATCTTTTCCTCCATGTCAGAATTTTTATACTGTGATGAGGTTACTTAAATTTATCTGCAGAACCAAAGTGATTCACTTCTTTAGTTTAGGACTTTTTCCCCCAGTCTTTACTGGTATTTTTTTTTGTATGCATTTGAAATACTGATTTCAACTAAATACAGTATTTCAATAATTTTGTAGCTTTGTAGGTGTGAAGAGTAAAAAATATAATATCATGTATCTCTTTCCTACATCAAAAAACTGGCCCTGTTACCACCGTCATTGTAGTGGAACTTTGCGTACAATTAGTAAACACAGTTCAAACTTGCTTCCATGATCACTACTTGCTGGGACACAGTTCTGCATCTTGTGTGTGTCTATGTTGTTTGTAGTGGACACTGGACTTTTTGAGATAGCCGTATGGAAATACTTCTGTGGGATTCTGAAGTGATGTTATAGCTGCTATCTTGCTATCATGCTAGGATTTTAGTTTGTCAGCCTTATATTGGGATTTTTCTATCGGTATTTAATTGCCTAAGTTTTAAGGAATGCTCACAGCACTCTCTGAAGACTTTGGGATCATGAAGCTGACCTGTGTGGTTGGCCGCCAGAAATAGTTGATTTCATTCTGAGGATTACAACCATGCTATAACAGAAAGTAGAATATAGTATGGTTAAGCAAACAAACAAACAAAAAAACCACAAAAAAATGAGAGAGATTAAAATACTCTTTCTGTGGATTTCATGCTATATTAACTAACTTATGTGTGATTCTTGAGACAACTTTTTCATGATCTGATGCATGGCTAGAATTGTACTTCACTTGAAGAGCAAATTGTAAATAATTTAGCTTTAAATGTGAGAGGTTTCTTTTATAATTAGCCCAGTTTCATGCAGCACTGGGGAGTCTGATTCAACAGTTTAGTAAGGTAATTACGACTATGACAAATCTGGCTTTCACTCCTTGTTTTATTTCAGTGTTTGTGTGACTTTTTTTAAAATGGAAAACTCTGAATTTTATACTTACTTGCCGTAGGTGTATAAGCTGTTTTCTTTTTAGTGATGTTAAAACATGAGTGTCTAGTTGGGGATTGAGGAAGATATTCAGATTAATGGGGTTTATCTTTAAATGTTATTAAGAAAGATTAAAGACGAGAATGAAAAGCTATTTCGGAGGGAGTAATGGTAAGTTGTGCAGAGTTAACTAATTAATCTTGACTTAGAACTATAGATACATAAATAATAAAAAATAAATACCACCTCTTCCCCCCTCCCAACATGTGCACACACCCCCAGTGACAAAGATTTAGTCCTCTAGAAAATAGGCAGGAGGCAAATTTGTTCTGAGGGGAAGGGAGAAGAGGTGGCGCTAGGGTAGCAGGAGGGCGCGCTGTTTGATCACTGGCCATTACGTTCATTCTTTTTGTTATCCTGCTAGTTAGAGAGACTGACTTCTTGCTGTGTTGCTTTTAGACAATTACATAGTTTGTAAACAATCTTACATCAATTTATTTACATAATGTAAATAAACTGTAACGTACTAGTATGTCCTTAAATTAAGATTTTGTATAGCTTTTCTGTTTTTCAGCTGTAAGAGATACTAACATGCCTAATCTTGTTAATATCTTTTGCCTACCAGAGCAATAAATGGTGCCACTAAGTTTTTTTCACTGATTGCATACATGTGAGGAATTAGGTGTACTCTGCGCTGGGTAAAAAACTGGCTGGACGGCCGGGCCCAGAGAGTTGTGGTGAATGGAGTTTAATCCAGTTGGCGGCCGGTCACGAGCAGTGTTCCCCAAGGCTCAGTTTTGGGGCCGGTCTTGTTCAATATCTTTATCAGTGATCTGGACGAGGGGATCGAGTGCACCCTCAGTAAGTTTGGAGACGACACCAAGTTGGCCGGGAGCGTTGATCTGCTCGAGGGTAGGAAGGCTCTGCAGAGGGACCTGGACAGGCTGGATCGATGGGCCCAGGCCAACTGTATGAGATTCAACAAGGCCAAGTGCTGGGTCCTGCACTTTGACCACAACAACCCCATGCAGCGCTACAGGCTTGGGGAAGAGTGGCTGGAAAGCTGCCTGGCGGAAAAGGACCTGGGGTGTTGGTCGACAGCC
>NW_008825562.1:919725-922392 GCF_000699105.1 Pygoscelis adeliae | reverse complement strand
TCCCTGGAAGTATTTAAAAGACGGGTAGATGTGGTGCTTAGGGACATGGTTTAGTGGGCATGGTGGTGTTGGGTTGACGGTTGGACTCAATGATCTTAGAGGTCTTTTCCAACCTTAATGATTCTATGAATTAAAAGCTTATTTTTAAAGAATTGTAAAATTAAGGGAACCATGAATGAAAGAACAAAAATTACTGCAGATAAAAATTTTTCAAAGCAGTGTCTATTCATCTTATTAAATAGAAAAACAGCGATTTGTGAACTAATTTTAATTTTCAGAAAGGAACACCATTCATTAAAACAGAATCCTTTTTATGAAATAAAAAGCTGCCTTCTTGAAAGTCATACATTCTCACTTGATATGTGTTTATGCTCATAATTCTATCTAATAATGACTGTTGGCTCACAACTAAATATGAGTTTTATTAGTTCCTTACTTGATGTACTTCAGTGGTAGTGAAATGATCTGGGGAGAAGTCTGCTTTAAGTGTGTGTGGGACTTTTATGCACTGAGAATGTTAGATAATATTTAATATGCACTAAACATCAACCGTAATTCTCTTGTATGCACCACTGTACTGCAGAATCTCTTACAGCATGCCATTGGGGAAGAAACAAATACTGAATCAGAATCTCAGCATCTGGAAATGGCTGTGAACCTTTTTTTTCCTCTCATAGTGACTGAGCAGCAGGACGTCATTTACACACTGACATGGAGTGCTGAATGAATGTTAATGGCATTAACACTCTTGTCATCTGTTAACACTTGGGATTTCCTCCTAGCTTGTTATGGAAAAATAATTCACTTAAAGTGCTATGAGATGTCATTTTTAGGAAAGCCTGTTTTTGTTTTTCAGACAATTTGAAATGCACTGGTGCCTTCATTTCTGCATGAGAATGTACATACATATCTGAATTTGCTCATAACTAGGGGCTTCTCAAAAATAACCCCAAAGGGGGAAAATTTCTAGGAACTTTTGTATATGCCCCTACATTTGAAGTAACTATCTTTTGCCTGAGTATATTTGAACATGTGTTTAAATGTAAAGGCATTTTTCAGCACTTTGGGAACTGGAAAAGAGAACCATTAAATGATTTTTCAAATTCTAGGTCATGTGTAATCCTTAAGACAGTTTTATATATGTGCCTTTTCTTACAATATTTATATAAAGTTTTTGTTCTTGCTATCTACAAAAATGACATTTGAAAACACTTTCATTGGAAAGTGCAGTGGCTTTTTTAAATTTTTTTTTAGTTATATGAATGTAATCAGAGTGTTTTGTTACTCTTTGTGTTGAGCATTTGTTTAAAGTTAAGCCTTCTGCTTACAGTTAAAAACAAACTCTAAGGAACAGTCAGCAGAAAGCACACGTCTTAAGATGTGCTAGCACCAGGGAATAAAGTCTTGTTTAAGAAGACTTATGAGTGCATACAGTGGAAGGAAGTGAAAGACGAGTGATTTATTTTAGTTTAAGAGATCAAAATGTCAGCTGTTCTCTCCAAGTCTTACCTCAGAAAAAATTAATACTTGATTAAATGCTTAGTCAAGCAAATTTTGTAATGTTTTCAGCCATCAATTTAGACCTTCTTGATAATATAGAGAAAACAGAACAAATAACACTAAATTCATATTGTTTATATTGTTTGTAAATGAGGAAAGGCTAGAAACAATGAAACTTTAAAATCAAATTTTTTTTTCCAGTGGGGAAAAATGGACAACTCTAAGCTTCACTCAACTGTTTTGAACTTTGATTTATATGATTCTTAAGAGGATCAGCTGAGGCCATCATATGGTCTATTTTGTTATCACCCATGAAACAATTATCAATTTGTTGAAAGTTTAGCATCTTGCTTAATATCAACAAATTATAGTGAGCATCTAGTAGTAGTGCTGGTACTAAGCATTTAATGAGACTTCTCCTATTTGGTATTGATTATTTTAAAATGTATAATTTTTGTAGTTGTTTGCATTTAAGTATGAGCTAAATTATTTCTTCAGAAATAAACTTGTGATTAATTTAACTTTCTATTAGCAACATGCAAGAAAAACTGTATTTTTTTTTTTCTAAATTAAAATAGTAAGTGGAAGAAGAAGACGACTTTGCACTGCCTACTGAAGGTACAGCACAGAAAAGTAACCGTTTATTTGCTGTTAAATCTTTGGTTTATGGAGTTTTTTGTTTGAAGTGTATCTTACGTTGTTTCAATATCTTTACTTACTCGTGGTTTACAAGTTTCAAACCCAAGGAAAGAGAGCAGAAAAGGCCTTCTAAGGTCTTACCTTCCTGGTTAAGAGAGACATTGCAGTTGCCTTCTCAATGTGCAAGTATATGCAGTATATTGGAAGTACAGTGATCAATAAATAATTCTCTTCAGTTAAAAGTTCTCTGGTTCCCTTTCACTTTCTGGCTGAGAAGTATACAGCCAAAAACACTACATAAGAGGGAATGTAAAATCACCCTGTGTGCTGGCTCTTTCTGTGCTGATTTCCTGTTTAACTTCTGATTCTTTCAAGCCCATACGGGCCAAGGACAACTGCTGAAGTAGGAATGTGAACGGAATTAATTTTGAAGCTATGATTCTGTTGGGCTTCCTGTCTAATCACTTTCGTTTCATTGTTCTGTTCTAGTCAGAAGCATAAAATAACAGAAAAGGAAGTGAGAATGCA
>NW_008825562.1:895244-919699 GCF_000699105.1 Pygoscelis adeliae | reverse complement strand
AATATAGTAAGAGGAGAATGGAGAGTAGCCAGTGTATGGAAGGATGAAGATTGAGAATCCAGATTTTGAGATAAGGGGCACAGTGGGAGAATGACGAGGTTTAGAAATACTCTTATTAGCGGCAGGAAAAGTTCAATGTGACAGAAGGATGCAAAATTTTTCTTTCCACCTACACCCTGAAAGTTACAAATGTGTTTTGCTTCTTTTAAGCTATTCTTAGTATATGCTCAGTACTTTTAAAATGGAGAATGCTTTAAGCAGTAAATAGAAGTCCTATTATGCTGTACGTCTTCTGCTTTAAAATTAATTTCATACTTACGGTAGGATTTTTTTTTTCTCGTATCTCTTTAGAATTGCAGTTGTACAGATTAATGTGTAGGTCTGCTTTTCCCTGTAAGCAAGTTTTTATCCTGTTTGATGTTCAAGTTCTCTGGATTTCTGTTATCTTAGTGCATTTCCAGGTATATACGTTGTTCATGTTGGAAGGAACTTTTTGCAGTAGAATGTACATTTAAGTACTAGGAATACAATTTTTTTTGCCCCACTACAGACTTGGGTCGATTTGAATTCATTGTTAATGAATATTTAATGGATATTAAAATGCTCTTAAGAACTTCCACCTTCTGCTACATATTCTATAGGCTTTTAAGTAAAATTTGCATAGTTGCTTGATATGATGAGCAAAGAAAAAAAAAATCATGTGGTTGGTGTACATTAAATTTTGCATCTGGGACGCTCTATTCTAAGTTCACGTACCTCTAAGAAAGCTAAATTTGTGACTTGAGTATCAGAGTTGAGATTTCAGTGAGTTGCTTGGCTGCTTGACTGACAGCCACCAAACGTGTGTGCCCCAAATTTGCATTATTTTGTGTTGCCCCAAATGCAAGAAAAGAATCACTAAAATGCACTTTTGAAAAGGAAATCAACAGTATATCATTTTATGAGAGGTTACATTTAAAAAACCCTATCTCTGCACACTCGCATCATATTTAAATGGGTATGCTAAAGCAGCCAAGACATGCTTGATTAAACTGATCGTGCTTGTAATTCTTAGAAGTACATCTGAAGGTCTGACGTATTTCATCAGCATAGGCAGAAAATCCCACTTCTGAAAGCACTGTGATAGAAGATAGGAAGAATTAGTACATACATATAATCTGCTTTTCTTTTGCAAACTAGCAGCTTTTTTAGAAAATTCAGGGCATCAATGAATAAACAGTGTTTTCTTTTTCCCTTTTTGCATTGCTAATTGTTCAAGCTCATAGCATCTCAGCATTCTGAATCCTATTGAAGAACTGACCCTGCCAAGTTCAAAATCAGATTACAAGCAATTTGTGCTATGTTTAGTTACGTATATTCAATTGACATTATTAAGCTATGGGAAAAAAAGACTGCTATTTGATGGTTTTGAGCTCAATGCACTGAAGTTGTTTACTTCAGTCTTTAGAGAGAGTGTCTCCCCAGCATGTAAAATGATCTGCTTGCGAAGACTAGCCTTTTTATAGGTACCAGTTTAAAAATTAGATAATCAGCAGGTCAGAAATATGGCTAGGACCTATTGCAGTTAGAAGGCACAATATCAGAAACACATTCTGAAGATCTCAGTCCTGAGCAGCACAGCAGCACTCACATAGAAACAATCGCAGAAGCTGTAATTTTTTATTTTTTTAATTCTGTTGTTCAGTGACAGTCGTGATATAACTGTTGTGATACAATCTCATTGCCACTGAGAAATGTCAGTATGGCCTTGTGGCATTTACTAATCCTTTCACTTACCTAATTTTTCACCCTGAAAAAAAAAGAATTCCCCACTAAAATTGCTTTGAAATATTTGCATGACTGGTGTCACGTTTTGTATGACTAGATATTTGTCATGAAGGTCAACAGACATCATTGAATTAATATAAGGCTAAATATACTGTTTCCGCTGTGTGTAAATGTTCTGTACTTGCAGCACATTTTCCCATTGTGTTTGCTGTAATATGCAGCAGATGAAAATGTGAATCTTTGTACAAAGTTAACTTATGAAGTTATATTGCTGAAACAAGGCAAGTTATTTTACTATCCTAATAGAATGAGTCTCCTTTTCTGGTCATGACGGAAAACCGGTTGGGTTTGGTTTGTTATTTAATACAGTAAATGGTGGTGTTGCTAGTTGCTTTCCCAAATAAACTTTGTCCTAAATTAGTGGAAATATCAATCAATTTCTCATGAAACTGTTACAATCCTTATGGGAGTTCTGGGAAGTATTATATTTTACAATTTCAGAATTGTTATATGGGTTTTTATACTAGCCATTTTAAATGACACTTGATTTTCATTCATTTACGAATGTGCTTTGAGCATCCATGGTTATTAAGCTGCAACCCTTGTAGAATTAGAGAGACTTTCCAATTAAAGATGAGTTTAACCTTGTAGGAAAAAAACCTTTGATATCTTCCTGTTTGGTCAAGTCCAGTCTTCCTACTGAAAGACAGTATAACATTAAGTATATTTTCCTTAAACTGTTTCTTTGACTGAATAGGGTTGAGGAATGAAGGAAGTTTGAGCATGGTTTTAGCCTTCATATTTATGCCCTCTGCTTTATTTCTTCCGAGCAAATGTGATACTAAGAGGTATGTGAGAAATAGTGGTGGAAGAAACTGTCAACAAACATGCTATCGGTTGCAAATCTAAAGCCATCTCCTTTGTTTTACTACCACTCTCAGCTTTAATGAGGCATACTGAAGCTTTCTGGAATAAGTATGGGTGGTTTTGTGCATTGGTTTTTTTAATCACACAAAGTATGACATTTTCCTTAAGGTATGTTTAAATTCTGTATTTTCCTCTGTGGTGCACTATGCATCAAAAGAATTGTTAGTCTGTTTTTATTACATACCATCAAATAACAGAGATACTGTTGAGATATTTCATGTTGAGATAGGTAATGTTAATTGTTTAATTTGATACAGTCTGTGTTTTGCTCAGTGAAACAGAATTTGGAAAACTTTAAATTGGTCAAGTCTAATCTGGCAAGATTCCAGATGTTTATTTTTGTCCTAATACAAGTTTTTAATGATACTTTGCTGTGCTTTTGCTGGGTACCTGGCTTCATTTGCTTTTTTTATATTCCTGTATTTTAATATCTTTATGTTCCTTGATGAAAAAGGAATTCTGCATAGGCCTGCGTAATTGATCATGAGATATTCCATTATTTTATGAGCAAAACATGATATAAGCCAGCAGAGAGAGATTAGTAAATAATTGTTTCAGTGCTTGACCAGCTATGTGAAAATTGCTGATTTGCTTTGAGACAAGATTAGCCTCACAGACTACAGACTGCCTTAAGGGCATAAACAAAGGATGATGATAAGTAGCAATATATTTAGTAGAGTAAGGTATCAGTCAGGTTCTTCAGGGACTGGTGTGAAGTCCACTTTTATATAATAGTTTCAGGAAGAGTCCGTAACAAAAGGCAAACAGTGTATCAGCTAAATTCTCAGATAATGAATCAGTAAATAATGCAAGCACAAGGGAGAGAAATACCAAAGGGCCCTGGGAGAGTAATCAGGAATCAGGACATAATAGTGTGAGAATAACTCTGGAAAAGTGTGTGATACTATGTTTGAGAAAAATGGTAGTGGACGTGCATTCATGAGGATGTAGTTTGTTGGTAAGAGAAATTGTATGCTACCTTCTCTTTTTTATAAGGTTTTAAAAAAACCAAGAAGCAGACACAGTTGGAAATGCAGTATAGATCATATGTTCACTGTACCTCATAGAGGACAAGAAATTATTTTGAATTTTACTTAAGGGTATGTTCTTTATTTTGTTGTATAGAGAGAGCATTTTAAGTGTGTTGACCGCAGGTTTTTTTGTTGTGCTGATGTAGATACTAGATACCGAAGAAGTTAGGTAAGTTTGCAAATTGTTTTACATGGTGTTGAAAGTAGGGCTGTCAGCTTGGGGGGGGTATCACAGAAAGATACATGACTGGGCCTGGAGGGGAGGAGAGCAAAAGGACAAGCATATAGAGCCAAAAATATGAAAAGTGTTAGTAATTCATCTTTCTTCATGAAAAATCATGTGATTTTTCATAAAAGTGTTCAATCTATGAATTAAATGAAAACTTTGTGCTTAAATGACCCCAGTTATGTCCATTAGAAGCTTTTTTGAAGAGCTTTTCTTCCCAGATGGTAAATATACCTAGTTCATCTGGATTTTCAGTCAGTTGACACTCATTTTTTGTTACTTTAGTGTTGCTATTTAAAGGGCTCTTCTCTTTCCTTCTTGTTTCCCCCTTCATTCAGATGTATGCAGGAAGAGTTGAATCATCTGCAAAATGTCTTTCTGCCACATTCAACACAGAACGCTTTTTTTAAGATCTTTCCACTTCCTTTATTATCATACATTCTTTCTTTTCTTTATTTTTTTCCTATTTGATTCATCTTCCTTACAGTAAACTAAAAATGCCCATGGTGTTCCAGGTGATAACTACAGGATTATATAGGTATAATCATTACTTAGATTGAACTTGAAATCACCTAATAATGTGTCATGTTTTAGTGCATAATGTTCATTGCTCTTACAACCATTTGACATCAGTAAAAGAAATGACAAATCCCTTTGGAAAATGATCCTTTGAATTTTAACTGGTCTGGGCTAAGGTACAGTTTTTAAGTTAAGTTAATATTTAAAAGTACAAGAACTAGGGAACACTATAAATTAAAATAGTGTTATACAAAGCAGATTATCAATTTTCTTTCTGACAGTATATTCCTACCTTCAGATCTTAATTTCTTTTTAAGAATGAAGGCCCTGATGTGAGGGGACATAAGATTATATTGATTTCTTTCATATTGGGCTATACTATATATCCTGTGAACAGGACTGTGCAAACTATCTGTAGGTTCCATTATAGTAGGAATTAAGGAAGAAATAAATTGGACAAATGTTACAAATGGGGAGGCATAGCGATGTGCAACAGGTAGCTGTGTGGCAATTAAGAACTTCAAATAACTTATTTTTCTGATTTTTATGTATTGAAAAACATATATTCTGTAAATTACATAGTACAAGCTTTTGTACGTTATCTGTTTAAGTCTAGACATTGGACCATAGATTTGTTTTGGATTTTTTTTGTTTAATCCCTGAGATTATGTAGATTTACCACATGAGGGAGCTCCATTCTGTTCTGCTCCTTGAAGACTGCATCTAGAATTGTGCTTCAGAGCTGGTTCTGAATAAGATTGAGAAAGGATTTTATACAAGAAAGGAGAAAACTATAAAACGGTTGCTGAAATGCATTTTTAGAGTGTATGTTGGCTAACCAGTGAGAGAAGAATTTTTTGACAGTAATTTACACAGACACATGAAAAACTATATAGGAGGAAAAGCCTGCTTGTTTAGGAGATTCTAAAGAATAAAATTCTGTGAACAAAAATCTACTTAAATACATGGAAATCTAAAGGCTTCTTGGTTGTGAATAATTGCCTGAGGGAAACTGTACTTTCATCCTTAAATTTATATTAAACCAAGTTGTCCAGATCACTGAAAAATATCTTTGTAAAGAATTGTGCACTGCTAGAATGATAATTCATTAGAGATCCATTTTCTAAATGCTGTATGCTTATTTTAAAATCTGAGATTAAAGGGAGAGTGCACTCTAAAAATCCCTGGAGCTGCAGCATTAGATACCAAAATCAAACTGTCATGACACATTGCCTTATCAAAAATATTGGTGTTGATGGAACTGCTTTTTGCCCTCTACCCTTCTCCACTCAGGTAAAAGAAATTAAAAAAAAAAAAAAACCAACCAAAAAAAAAAAACCAAACAAAAAACTTTTGGAGAAAGTGTACTTTTTTTTAAAGCAGTGTGTCTGAGTATAAGAAACTTTCATTTCAGATCCTGATTGCCCTGTGATTATGCTCTTGGCTTTTCTCTCTGACCAGAACATTTGTTTAAGAAATAACCTTAAGTGTTTGATGGCCAAGATAGAAATTTGAGGGATTACTTCACTTTCCTGACTCCTCTTTGCTTTAATCCCAATCATTTGGAGCAAGGCTATTTGTGTGCATACGGTGGTGAGTTCCTAGCAAATAATTGCCCAAGAAGTTATGGTTACATATTTTTGGTATTAATATCTGGAGAGAAAAGAGGAGGGAAAGGACATGCACCGTTTTACTCAAATCATATATCATGTGTGGTTTTAAGTATGCAACTGGTATCAAAATACTATTTAGGTGCAAAATAGTCTCATTTTTAGAGTGTAGTCTTTCACTCTCATTTTCTCCTGCGCTTGAATTTGTGAACACTTCATTACAACAGTTTGCACTAAACAAATATCAATTTTAATAAATTTATTGTATGCTTTTTATCAGGTGATGTAAAATCATTTCTTTTCCTCCTTGATTTTGAACATTGAGGCTCTTGAAACATCATAGAACTGAACTTTTTCAGATTTCTAAAAACAAGAAAATGAGGACTTCTGACATTGCTGCATTAAAGAAAACCTAGAAATATAAGGAGTTGCTTCTCTTTTCCTTCCCCACACTTTACTAAAAAACTTTATCTAGACGAAGTAACTATCAGATCTACTGATTGAAGCTTGTTAAAACAGGGTACAACTGACAGCTCAAACATAGCTCTCTTAATTAAATCCAGATGAAGTGAGGAAAACCTGCATGATCAAAGAGAAAGTGAATGTGGTTGCAGTTTCTCTGAAAGATTTAGGGCACACAAAGCTGTAATTATTGTTTAAGGCATCTCATTGTGTGTTCCAAAGCTAATATCATATTTCTAGGAGTGGCTACCTTACCATGGCTTTGCTGAAATAAGTATCAACAACTAATTTTTTTTTTATTGTTGTTAGAACATTGTTTGTCAATGCTTTGTGTTATTTGAAACAGTCACATTTAATTAATTTGAAAATAATATGCAAAACAAATTTTGTAGAATCATTTTGCTTGTACTAGCTGAAATTTACTTGTTTTCTTTCTAGTTTTTATTCATCTAAACAGATTTTTATCAAATTGTTCTTCAGGGAAGGTATGCTAGAAATTCATTACTCTTGCAACATTTTCTGTTTGATATATTCTTGACTATCATGTCTTCTGTGTTGCTTCCTAATTAATGCATGAATAGTGATTATAATTAATTGATTGTCACCACAAAACATGAGAGAGATTTGAGTTTGAAAAAGCTACAAATACCATTCTTCATACTGTATCAAATTATTTTTAAACTAAAATATCACAAACGAGAATTGAGTTAAGAACTAGATGACTTCTGTTGTAAAAGGTGCTGGAAAGTACCTGCATAAAGAATATAGGGAGTGACTACTTTTCAGACTTCTTAGTATGGGTTTCCAGGCAAAAAGGTGATCCATGACTGTGAGGGATCTGAGCGAAGATCTATGAATTTTGTACAAGTATAGGAAAATAACCTGTAAAGCATTACCAAGCTGGAATAATAAACTGGAGAGTTCTTTACATTCTTCTGTAATTTTAGAAGACTCTTTTTGCCTTTCTTCTGTCCTGACATCCATTGTTCTAGCACTCCCATCAGTTACCCCCTCTTTGTGCCATCATCACATTGAGGTACGTGCTGTAGGTCTAAAAAGGCTTAAGAACTGTGAGGAAAGACCATGAAATATATAACCAATATACACTGAAGTGTGAAGTTATATCTATACCTGTATCTGTTTCATTCTTCATCTGATATAATCTTCTTGCTCTTTATTTTTAACAGCGCTCACAACTTCCATTTCAGAACAAACGGAACTAAATAGTCCACCTCCTTCATTCATGAATGGCGTTTTGCCATTCTCTTAAAAGGATGTTTTTCACCTGTCGGGCAGTGTCAGTAAATTCAATTCCTCTCAGCATGTTTTTGCAAAAGCAGTTTCAAAATCCTGGTGACTTCATCAGTGGAAATAAAGCTTTGTTTTTGTCAGGATGTGAAAGGTTTGTTTTGCTTTCAGTTCTAGAGCTTTTAGAAATTGTTTTAATCTTTCTGTCTACTGTTAAAAATGGGAGTATGGACTTTGGGGATGATTTCCCTGTTACAATTATGGAAAAAAACCTTAACTTCTGAGGTCATCAACTGTCTCTTTCTCTGAAGAAAAAATATACTAGTGTTTTTAGGTTAATTTAGGTTAATAACTAGCTCTAATGCAGTTTTTCAAATTTTAAGAAATATTTTTATTTAAGATAGACAAGATCTTCCCTTCTCTCTAGCCTGTGGCTTTATAAATGCTGCCTTTTATGTGTTCTGTTTGAGGAGCCAAGTGCTCTTATTTACTTTTAAAGTTTTCTTCTTCATGCTACCACAGGAAATTCCTAAATCGGCATTGTAAGTCTTTGAGCAGACTTTTCCAATATAAACCGATTTAAGAAACAGCCTGTGGATGGAGCTTTGTTCCTTGGACTGAATATTTTATAAAATAGGCCCTTGTTTATCAGTTTTTGCCTAGAGAGTTCCTATGGGACTTTTAAAGAAATGAGTGCTGATCTTTGCATCCTGATTAACAGAAATATAAATAAAAAGACAGTATTGAAATTATGTTGACATAAGCTTTCTCTTGTGCGTAGTAAAGTGGTGTATGTAGAATCAATGGAAATAGTCTTTTCATTACTGAGAAGTTTGAATGCATGAAAATCAGGAACTGATATGATTACGTAGAGCTAGGGGTAAGTAAACATTGACAGATTTTTCTAGTGTTTATCAAGATGAAAGTTTTATGGCCATTTAGGGACAAGTCAGAAAGCCTCATCTTAAGTGACATGAACTTAAGTGTGATTCTGCAATTTAGGGAGAAGGAGTAGGTCACAGCTAGCATTGTTATCAGATGGTTATGATCTTTCTGTGCTTCATTTTCATGAACACAAACACTGAAATATGTCTGTACACAGTGAATGCAGTTGTATTAAAGAATTCTGATAGTTAAGGACTTCTTCAGGTACTAATGTAATGAAGGCCAGGGAGAGGAATAGACCTCTTTGCTGTATGATAACTGAGAAGCAACTGTTCTTTTGTGTTTTGGTTGTTGGTTTTTTTTCTTTTCTGGGCTGTTCTGTCAGAATGCTGAATGATGAGGTAATTTGCTTTGTAATGAGAAAAAAATTCTCACACTGAGCTGCTTATGGGTATTTTATTAGTAAATCTTTAAGCTCTTCAGAAGTACATGATTTTGTGTAAACAGATTAAATGGTGCTCCTTCTATGGGTCTTGCTTTCTTTGGGTTCTAATTTGGGTTGAAGTGTATTGTAATGAAGATGTCTGCGATTTTTAATTTATCTCTTTTTTCCCAGAAAACAAAGGCTTTCAACAGGAAGAACAGATTAGGTATATAATTGTGATTATTAATTATCTGTGTATGCTCCAGAAGTCTTGTCTTCTGTGTAGTCACAGAGGTACATTATGTATGTAGTGTGAATGATAAAACTGTTAGCATCTGCCTGTTTACATACTGATAGCAGGTGAAAATAAAGCTATCAGTGTAAATGACTTACTGTTATTAAAGCTGAATTTCTGTCTTCAGCTAATAAGTTCTGTTTGTGTTTCTCCAGTTCAATTCAAAGAATGCTCAATTAGGAATGAGCTTGGAGATTAGAAACTAAGTGCACTGGTACATTCTTCATTAAGGATGACGACACTATTGAATCAAACTTTCTCTTCTAGCCATGTAAAACATATTTTTTGCCTACTTTGGCAGTTCCTTGATCCAGAATCCTGCTCTGAAATGTTATGCAAGAGTTTTGAAATGACGGAATGCAGTTTGTATGGTTGAAGTATTTTTAGTAAATTTTCACACTTAGTGGTAGTTGTTTAGAAATCATTACAAAAGTATTTGTGTTCTTGTTAAAATGTTTTTCTTTAATATTAGTTGTAGGGGGGGGGGGGGGGGGGGAAGTGTTTTGCCCTGTGAATAGTGTATGGCAATAGATTAGCAAGTCTACTTATGGTTTTAATTTCAGGTGATCGTGTCAAGGGATTACATTATTTTCACAGATGAGTTTGAAGCATGGGTTTGGTTCTTTTTTGTAAAGTCAGACAGTGAGTTGGATTACGTGCGGATAGGAAGTTAAATCAAACCTAGTGCAGATAAACTCAATTATTTGGTCCTTATGCTTGCTTTAGCTGAATTGTTAGTATCTTGTGAAATTCTGATGATGATGAGAATAATCCATTTGATTGAAAAACAAGTTTAAATAATAAAGACCATTTGATTTGTTGAAATAATGAACTATTCAGCAAGGTAATTTTAAAACTGGGTGTTTATAGCTCATAGTGAGGATTCTGACAACTGGTTTGTTCTTAGTGTTTTATGTTTCTCTTCAGCAGTTCCCATAATGTGATTTAATTTTGGCATGCTTGGACTGGGAAAAGCTATATTTGGGTGAAGTACAGTGTGTAAAACTCACTTGTAAATTTGGGATTTTTTTAATGAAGTTGCATTATATATCCAGCTTAGAGGGGAAAGAAATTATTTGAGTTGTTATATATTGGAGTTGAAATTACGTTTAAACAGAGTAACCAAAGCCTTGTTCATTTAGATTTCCCAGAATCACAGAATGGCTGAGGTTGGAAGGGACCTCTGGAGGTCTTGTCCCAACCCCCTGCTCAAGTAGGGCCATCTAGAGCAGGCTTGCAGAACTGTGTCCAGATGGCTTTTGAGTATCTCCAAAATTCCATAACCTCTCTGGACAACCTGTTCCGGTGCTCAGTCACCCATTTAAGCTCAGCTTGGCTGTTACTCAACACTTGATTCAGACTTAGAAATATAGAAGGCCGAATATGAATTAGGTTGTGAATTTTCAGTAAAGTAGCTTTAGGTATAAATGCCGACCCCTCTGTGGAAGCAGATTCTTCTAACTGTTTTCTGATTTCTTGCCTGCTCTACTGTACACTTAATTTCCTTTTGATGCTAATTTCTTACTGCTGAGTATGTCAAGTGCCACCTATGACTAAGGTTAATTTGCAAGCAGATCTGGTGATCCACACATTGATATTAGTAAAATGCAACATTTATGATGAGTGGTATCACAAATATTTTTTAAATCCCACTCTTGTATGCTTTATCTAATACATCATAAAGGCATACGAACAAAAATCAGCTGTTTTGTGATTATTTATGTAATTCATTCTGCCTAATTAGTTCTCCCCCAACTATGTCATTTTAGTCTCCCAACAATTTTACTTTCAAGCTTTTTGAATAGGCAGTTTTTCAGAATGTTTATTAGTTTTCCCACGGTGTCTGCAGTAACACGTTATGGATTGAGCTGACTGGCAATTAGTTAACAGAAGTAATACTAACTTCTATTTCTTCAAAACAGAAGAATACACAGTAAAGATAATGGACTGGTTTTATACAGTTGAAATGTACATACTCTGTGTTGGATTAATAACAAAGTTGTAATTTTATCAAAGCATCAACTATTGGTATGTTAGTTGTTCCAGATACATCTGTTGCTTTAAAGAGTTGTAGTATGTATGTGTATCTCCAGAATAACAAGGTGGCGTTATGATACGCGGCTGCATTCCCTCCTGCTTCAAGTACTGCTGACGTTAATTCCATGGTTCAGCTCAGGACAGGAGAGAAACATTCAAACATATAATTTGTCACGGAAATTTTAATAAGCCAGTTTAATTAAACTGTATTATCTGAGACACAGAACATTCTGATGGAAATTGTCAATTTTCAGAACAGTAAATGAGTACTAATGCTAATTTTTATAATATGCTAAATACATTGATTCTTTCCCTTTAGGTTGAGTATATTTATAAATGAGAACATCTTCCATCTCTAGTCCCAGTGGGCCTTTATTTTCTTTTGTCTTTGTGTTTTTGCTCTCTATTAGGAGTTAATCCATCTGTAGCATAACGCTAGCTGCCTCTTTCTTAAATGAATTTTTTTGTGTCAGCACAAACTTTTGAGAATCAAGCATTACATGAAAAAAATCTCCCAATGGAATGCTGCTTTCACCTGTTTTCAGCTTCCTGTAACCAGTAGCTGGAAGGACATCTCAAAAAGAACTTCTATTCAGTCTTTGAAATGCTTTTGGAAAGTGTTAAGAAGTTTCTGGCAGGTATCTCCTTGTTTGCAGTTCATTCTTTCTTTTTCTGGAGGTATCGAAGACATCAACTCTGTGGTCTGTTTGTTTTACTGTTTCAGACCTGTGGTGAACATCCCTTAAAATCCATTTTTATAGTGACTATATGCCCTGGAGAGGGGCCTCCTTAACTGCTGGAACACCAGTGCTTTTTTTATAATTATAGTTAAATTACCAATGTTTTTTCCACTGTGGCACATTTATTGTTGATGAATGCCAAGCTTTCAGTGTTGGCTTTCATTTTCGTTGTAAATGCTGACAGTAATAGGTGTTGCCTTTGGGCAAGTGAGTTTTTTTCTGTGTTCAGGTACTGTATTATTCAAGTTATTGATATCTGCTATGAATTTCACATCAATATGTTATGGTAGAAGTGATGACTTTCCCTCCAGCTGATTTGAGGCCTTTAGCCTTGATTTTTCTGATGTTTTTTTCTCATCTGTTTACATGGAAGAAACCAGTAGAAAGCGTGGAAGTACCATGGTAGTGGTCCTAATATGGACATAAAGAATTTAATTCTGCTATTGATGGTAATTAGTGATTCTTTATCTCTGACATAATGTGGTAGCATAGTGTCATGGTAACATTTGTATCCATTGCTTGCTTAATTTAGTGAATTAATTTAGGCATTGCACTGAAATGCCAGCAAACTGTAGTCATCTGGTCACATTTCAAAGTGTAAAAAAATCATTTATTTACTTACAGAAAAGATGTTTTCAGTCATTACAGCTGTACTAATAGTTACCTGTATTCTGATACTGACACTACACTTAATATTCTCACTGCAGAAATCCTTATCCATCTGGGTATCTGAACATTTTTTTTTTTTTCTCTTCCTGGTGGTGGTCATTGTCAAGCAAACCACAGAACTGGGTGGAAACTAAAGTTGGCATTTGTAATGCAAACACACTAACAAAATCCTTTAAAAAAAAAAAAAAAAAGGTGTGGAGGTTTCTCAGCCTCTCTTTTAATAGTAAGAAGAGACAGGAAAAAGTAGAATTAATAGATAACTGAAATTTGGCAACAAATGTTAATAAAGCAGTAAGGATAATGGAAGTTAATGGTCTGCATTTACCTGTATCTTTGTAATTTAAGACATGAAGTTTTCTTCTGTTATTCGTTTGCATTTTAATTGTCTTTAGACTTCTTTAGAGACATGGCATGCAGAGGATTTTACTGGATTGGATGGTAAAGCATATATTATTAACTATTTGGTACCAGTTACTGAACAGTGATTTATTTATTAATCTCAGAATGATGTATTAAAGCCAACGAAATAGGATAGCACTTTCAGAAAACATCTGTAAATTTTAAACTGAAATAACACTTCTTCAAAAATTCAAACTTGACACTTAAAAAATCTCAGAGTATTTAGGTGTACTTGCCTTCTGCAGTAGTATTAAAATGAAAAAAGGAAATGGATTAAAGGGCATAAACTTTCCTTTACCTAGTAACCACTAAAATAAGTATTAAAAAACTTCAGTAAGGATTGTATGTACAAAGTTGCCTAGATGGTGGTTAGATATGGTTCTGTTATCGTTGTAGTGGTGTATTTCCTAATCTTAGTAAAGCAATAACTCTCCATGTATTCAGATTTATAAACCCATTTTTCTTGGTTTATGTGGAACTTGGGGGAGACAGGTATGGTACTGAAGATGGAAAAATGTTTCCAAGTGGGGTGGTTTTTGTTTGGTTTGTTGTTGTTTTTTGTTGGTTTTTTTTTTAATTTTTCAAATAATAGTATTTACGGTAAAGTCTTGACTTAGAATTTTCTTACGGTTATGAAAGAAACTAAAAAAATGTGTGTCTGGAAAAACAAGCTTGTGAATAAAGTAATTTCTCTTAGTTGAACAAGCGTCTTTACACTTGATAGTTCTGTGATTTTTGTTTTGGTTCAGAATAGTAAGAATGAAACCTTGTTTACAGTTTTTAAATGAGCACTCATTAGAGCTTCAATCTATATTAATGAAAACTGTTGGAATTCAGTATTTCTATTACGCAAAGTTTTGATAGGTTAGATTTTTCAATAAAGTTTTTTCATGAAGTAGTGTAGGCAAGTATGGCTTTGCTTCTTGGGAATTATTGTATTGACTGAGTCTTTGCGATGACTTGAAGTAGTACATTTCAGGGTGATGTTTCAAGTTACTAATATAAGTATGAAGATTCTGTGAAGCATATAGAGTGTGACAAAGTAACTTTGTTAATATGACATAGTATATGAATGGAAACTATTGTCTCTACAGCACTGACTTGTTTTCTTCAGAATTAAGTAGAGTTAAAATACTCTGTTCTCTCTTTGCTCATCATATTCATCTGTCTTACCGACATTCTTTTGTCTTACAAGCCATCTGTTAATGGTATTTCTTATATGCAGTTTGATACTTATTAGATAAAAAATAATAATATTGAAATTACAGTATATGTTTCTACAGTGTTACTTTAAAATATATTCTAGTTTCAGTAGCAGTACTGTTTTTTTTTCTTTTTAGTGCTTACTGTTGTTATTTCTCATGTTGAATGTGCAACCTGAATGGAGAATTTGACTCCGGGAGCTTTGTCTCAAAGAATTAATTTCAGATCTGGAATGTTCGAGGGTTTTTTCATTTCTTTCAGACTTTTCAGTCATTTTTAGTATATTAATTTGGTTTTATATTATGTTGTATGAGGTGGTTTTTAAAGGAACCACAGATACAATTTGTATAATTATATACTTTCATATTTCTTTTTCCTAGTATTTTTGGTGAGTTGTTCAAGACAGTAAGTAGTCTGCTGACTCTAAGGCAATTCATGTTTTTCTAAAATTTTTAGACTGTGCTCAATAATTCAGTAATGTGCCATTATTGCCTATTTAATGTATTCTTGCCATTAAACTTTCATTTCCTTTTGTACAGTTAAATGTCATTGAAGACTGAACTGTATCAAGTTTGTTTTGTATTAAGATGAGCGATTCAACAGTCCAAGCTTGAAATTCTAACGGAGCAGGTTAAACTTCATTTCAATAAAACTGAAAAATATAGGTATTACTACTGTGTTTGCACTGGTATGAAACTATATGGGTAGATATTACTGTTTCAAAATCTTGATATTTATATATTAAGATCCATCACGTTGGTTTCTTCTTTTTGCCTTTCTAAATGAACATTATAAGCTGACAAAAGAATACAGCTGTTATGCTACTGAGGCTTTAATGAAGAAGAGAGGATTGCTTGGAAAATAAGTTTCTTAGGAGGAAAACTTACATTACATAAAGTTTTTGATCATACTTTTAAAAACCAATTTGTAAATGACTGTTTACATACCTCCCATCAGTTAGAGCAGGAAAATCCAAGTGAAATATTAGGCCTCTTTCCAATGGAAGATATTTTCAGCCTTGTTACTCTTGCATGTAGCTTGTGAAATGACAGTCTTTTAAGTACTCGACGGTATCCAAACACTACGGAAATGTTATGAATAGAATATCCACCTAAATTTCCTTTCTTTATTCTGCCATTTGTTGACTATTTTCTGAAGAATCATTTTTGGGTTTAGTCTAATCTCAAAAATAAATTGTATATACGATTTCTCTGTATGTGTCTTTCCCCTAATTAGTTTCCAGGTTGGTTGTTATTTTGCAGAGAGATAGGGATCTCAAAGATATTGAGTAATTAGAAATGTGATACTAGGCAGAGTCTCAAATTAGAGACTCAAGTATGGGGAAAGGTTGAAGCATGAGCTCTGCTGTATTAAGAATCAGAATCCGCATGGAAGAGAGTCATTACAAGTAAAAGCCACAGGGAGCTAGGCTGCATGATTTATTTTTGTAGTTCAGGGAATAACTTGTGTCTTTTGTTCTTGGGTTTTGATATGTACAGCACAACACTTTCATCAGCTACAATTCAGTATCAGCAGAACTAGTTTAATCGTGTACTAGCTGTTTTTTTTTTAACAGTGATTTGGGACTTCATATCTTTGTGGATATAAACAACCACAACAGAAGAAAACAGCAGACTGAAACTTACTTGCTTCGAGGCCAACTAATATTTCCCTTAGTAGCTTGCATCCTTCCCGTATTTGCAAATGAATTGTTGTAAAAATATTTTTTTCGTATAGGGGGAAAAATGCCACATTTTTCTAACTGAAAGGATTATGCCAAACGTTTAATGATGACTGCTGGGATGGAAGTCAATCTCAGTTTCACTTCTAGACTTCCATACTTCCTAACGGAAAAAAAGACTTCTGTTGTTCATGGTGTTTTTCTTACTAATAATTTTTCAAAGCTGTTTGTCAGTTAACTGGGGCAGGTTTGTGGATATGCCATTTTTATAAGTTCTGTGAGATTACGTAGTTGAGAGAGCGCCCCAAATAAGTGTACCTAGTACAGGAAGCCTGAGGCATGAGCTGAGCTATGTGGCTAGGCATTAAAGAATCCACAAAGAAGATGCATCTATAGTAAAAGGCAAAGAAAATTAGATGTCATACTATATAATTTTGTCATTGGTAGTTATGCATAATGCAAATTTTACAGATAAAATATATGTACATGATATGGGGGACATGACATCACTTGAACAGAGTGGGGCATTATAGTCAGATTCTTACAGCAATCTAATTTTCAGTATGTCTTTTCACAGAATGTGTTTTACAAAATTAATCATTTATTAGAAGGAAAATGTCCAAGATATTTGGAAATTTTATAAAGTCAGTAGTAAAGTCTATTAATGGCAGATCTTCACCATTGGAAAGGGATGATTTAATGGAAAAGTGTGCCACCACCTTATGTTGATACGAACTTGCAGGCATGTAAACATTAATACCTAAAAATGTCATATTTGAAAGCAGGACAGCACTAGAAAATTTTCTAGTTCTAACCTTTGTACTGAGTTTTTTCTTTACTTTTTTTTTACTGTTAGATTGGATTACATTTGAATCATTTTCCTTAACAAAACCTTACAGCTTTGCTGAGAGTGCCCGAGAACAATATGAAAAATTGTCCAACATGCACAACAACATGACTAAATTGTATGAAAATTTGGGAGAATACTTCACTTTTGATCCCAAAGCAATAACCATAGAAGAATTCTTTGGCGATCTGAGCAACTTCAGAACTCTGTTTTTGGTGAGTAATGTCTGCAAAACATTATACATAATCTTATTTCTTCTTTCTCCCAATTTTAATTCTTTCCTCTTCTCTGTATTTCTCATGTTATAGTTAGCTTCATGTTTTGTTCTATGGCAGGAAATTGGATGTATGTTTCCAGAATTATTTAGATTTTGGTCGCTGATAGCTATCATCCTCCAGTTTGTAACTTGCAAACTCAACTGTTAATGTGGTTGAGACATATGGATAATTAGAAAATATTTTTCCTCTTTTAAAAACCTTGCGTGTTGGTTGACGCACAACAAACAGGCATGATACTGAAAAACGTGTTAAAATCAAGACCTGAATGGATATGTCTACATTCATCTGGCTGATGCTTTAATGATGCTGTGATGCTAAGGCTGGGACTTTCAAGATGAGCTCTGTATTGCTGACAGAACTCATGAAGTTCACTTAGATGCTTATATTACTATTTCCAGTCATCCAGTGTGGTTGATGACAGGGTATGGCTTTTTTTATGAAGGAATTTAAGAATTTAATTTTAAACTGCTAGTTTTTTTTTAATGGGTTTAATGTCATTGTTCCTAGTGGCTGCCTGGAAGCCATAATTAGCTGCACCATAGGAAGTGCACAGGGAAAACAGCTGCCTAGAATGTCACATTGTGTCTCTAGAGAATATTAACATCACTTGGAAATACCACTGTTTACCATACAGCTGTGGCTCACTGCTCTGTCTGTTGCCAGTAGCTGGCTTAATTTGTCATGTAATCACAAGGACTTTCAGTTTCAGTGTGATGGAGGAATAACTACTGTAAACCTTAATTTTCATACCAAGTTTACTTTATTAGAAAACTTTCACTACAGTATATTTAACTATTCATTTTAAATTTGCTGAAATTATTCTTTTTTTTTTTTCCGTAAGCAAACCACCAATTCTTTTATAATTAGTAAGGATGCCAACGCATCCGCGTGAAGACTTGTCAAGAACAGGAATAGTCATCATGAGATATCTCAGTGCTTTTACTTTTTCATAAATCCAAGGTTTACATTTTCAAATGTGGATATCTGAATTTGGAAATCGACTCTCTATTGCAACTACTTGAAACAGACTTCAGACTGACAATGTTCAAATATTGTGATGAAAGTCTGTCCTCAAGTATGTATTTAAACTGCTGTGAAAGTGATAGGAGCTAGAGGGCAAATGTGTTCTAGAAGGCATGTTAGAATGAAAATACTTCCAATTGCTTACTTTTATTTTCCTTCCTTTTGACTTCCTGAAGATCTGGCTGATGGCATGTTGCTCTTCAATGGTTATAATTGAATTTCCAGGGAGAATATTTATAAGAGAATCATGTATTGCTATGGATTGCCTGAGTAATACCGGGGGGGTAGGAAAAAGTGATATTTCAGGTTTTCAGTGGGTAAACGTGAGAAATTAAATATGAAGTGCAACAATTCTTCTAATAATAAAGCTGGAATATTTTTGTGGCCTGTCCAAGTGAACCAAAAGCAGAAAAGAAGCTATTATGTGTACATCACAGTGCCAGGAACAGATGAAATTGGCATTGTTTCAGGTTTAGAATGAGTTTCTGTAAGTAATTCTGTAAGAGTGAAGTGTTGAATTCAGGAGTGAGGGTTTTACTGAATTATATATGAGAGATCTTCATTATGCAGCAAAAAGCTGTACTTAAGACTTTAAATAGTCTTAAGTGATATTGATTGATATATCAATCAGTGAGTGATATATATCACTGATATTGATATATCAGATATATCAATATAGTGAGAGATATTAAGGTAGTGATAATAATTTGACTGACTTTTCTCAGTGTCATGAACTTTGGACTATGTGATGTAGTGTTAATGGTACATGTTTTCATATTACGATTTCAGTAACACTTGTTCTTTTCAGTGTTTTTGCGTGGATATAACTGATTGGGTGTTGATAATTGTTTGGATAAGGAGATGAAATACAATCTAGCTGGCTACATTTTATCCATGTTTATTGATTGCTAGTTAAGGAGAGAGGAATTCTGTGAGATTTATCTGTATATCTTCGTACAGAGGGCAAATCTCTTGAGTTTCAAGGTATAATAGTTTTATATTTTCTACATTAACGTGTGTTCTATAGAAATAAATGGTTATTCCATCCTTTAGCCTTTAATGGCTATATGATGTATGGTTATAATAGCTAATGCTTTACCTATGTCCATTATTTTGATAACTTAAAGAACAAAGGGGCAAATGAAGAAAAATCTTGGATTAAAAGCACTGGTTATGAAGGAATCACCACAAGACTTGTGGTGCCAAAATTTTGAATGGACGGACATGCAATGCATTTTCTGATGATCTAAGTTCCACTACCTGCAAAGACAGAATCTGGGTTGATTTATGAAGTTTTTATTTTTAAACTTTCTATACAATATCAACACTATGTTGCTGGCTATCCATGTCTAAGTTCATGGAATTATGTTGGTTGGACTTCCAGAGATTATGTAGTTCGACTTTCTGCTCAAAGCAAGATCAAGTTAGAGCAGGTTGCACAGCGCCTTTTTCAACCTCTCTGGGTCCATTTTCCAGTGTTTGATCACACTTGTGGTGGGCAAATAAATAACTGAATATTTCCCATGTTCCAATTTTCATCCATCGCCTCTTGTTCTATCACTGTGCACCTCTGACAAGAATCTAGTTCTGTCTTCTCTATACCTTCCCGTTACATCATAGACAGCAATTAGGTCTTTGCAGAGCCTTCTCTTCTTACAGTTGAACAAACTCATTTCTCTCATCTTGTGCCTGTCATGTGCTCCAGCCTCCTCATTGTCTTGGTATCATCTGCTGGACTGACTCCAGTGTGTCTATATCTGTCTTATACTGGAGAGCCAACCTGCACACAGAACTGCAGATGTGCTCTTGGAAGTACCAGTAGAGTAGAAGAATCACTTCCTTTAACCTGCTTATTACAGTTTTACATAGCCCTGTGCGCATTCAACCTTCTCTGCTGCAAGGCCACAATGCTGCCTCAGATTCAGCCAGTTCCTATGAGGACCTTAATTTTTCTGCAAAACGGCTTTCTAGGATTGCATTTACATTTTATGTTAATGGCGTTTAGGGCTAAGTAGAAGCCTTGTAATGCAAGCCCATTGTATACAAAAACTCTAGAGGTTGACCGGAGGAGGGTTGCTTTATTTTTTTGTCTGTCCCATCCCCCCTGTCGTGTCCCCCCGTTTGCCCCCCCCCCCCCCTTTTTTTTTTCACTTGGTTGAATTTCATTAGAAGTATTTGTGAGAGTAGCCTGTCTAGTTTAGGTTTCAGTGCATCTCTGATGCCTGTACTTAAGAGGTGATTCTTATTTGGCCTGAATTGTCCTAATTTTTTTCCCCCAAATATTTTCTAATTTACCTCTTTTAAATTAGGTCCTGTTTTAGGAACATTTAGTGAAATACTTTATTCACATGCTTCCCAATCTAGATTGTTCAGGTGGCGTATTTAGTCACAGAAGAATTTTTATTTGAATTGAGAATAAATTTTTCTTCACTATGAACTTACTTCATTTGTACTTATAACAAAGCTCCAGAAAACCAATTCTCACTGTTTTAGGAATCTGTCAAAGATTAGGACAGTTCTAATTTTATTTTTAAGCGCTGAAATAGCTATAGCAATCAGAGTAATGAAGGTATTGAGACTGCTTGTGCAAACTACTGTTAATTATTATTTACACATAATCCTCTGGCTAATGCTATATACATGTGTATGCATCTTCTGCAAATACTTCTCTATGGATATGGAACAGTGGTGTAAATTGTATAAGCTACCGTAATCATTTATACTGAGAAATATTATCTGGGTTTTATTTGCCAGAATCTCCTTTACTTTGCTCTTTATATGTAAGTGTACAAATACCTGCCGCCTTCTGCGTACTAGACAGTACTCAAAGCAGACAGCAGATTTGCCTTGATTTTATTGTTGTTGTTATTTAATAGGAGGGGAAGAGGCTGTTGTGTAAGTGTTTGGCACAGTTAAAATGCTCTCGGTAGCTGAACCCTTTTCTTCTGCTAGATTTGATCTTGAGCGAGTAGGTTTTGTGTATTTTCAGCAGATTGTAACTGCTCTGCTTTTTTCAAATATAATCTGTCTTTCGTATTTTATTTATATACTAAATCAGTTTCAATGGACTTTCCTTTTAAAAATTTTGATACAAGGAGTAGCTATGGACAAATCAAGAGTAAGTGCCTCCTGCTAGGCACTATGTAGATGTGAACTAGTGGTCGCTTGTTACTGAGGATCACAATAACCTCACGCATACATTCTTACAATCCTTGGTATGAGATTGTCATGTTCTGATAACATCTCATCAAAACCATTCGTCTTGTGGTGTAAATACACTCAACAAATTAATATATTGCAAGACATTAATGTCTCATTACCTGATTGACATAAAATGCCTTCTGTGTTAAGGGGAAATCGTTATAGATGCAAACTTCTGTTACTTCTCCTGGCAAAAGTCACAATCGAGCAGGTGTTTCAGGGACTGGGGGCCTTTCTGCTTTTGGAGTTTCTACAAACCTATGCGTGGTCAGTTCTTCTTAGGAAATTTATATGATATTTATGTTTTACCTAATAATAACGAACTGCAATAAAATGATTTTCTAGGGTGGAAAATTATCCCAAAGACTAAGTCCCTGTAAATTAATCTAGTTTATCAAAACAGAACTGTCAAGCTCTGTATTCTGTTTGGAATATTAAACTTGCATTCCAAATAGAAAAGACAGACCACAAATAGTCTTTCTGAATTTCTGGAGAAGTAGGGCTAATTTCTTGCGTTGTTTTATAATTTTAGAAGGTGGACAAAAAATTTTGCTAGGATACTGTTCTAATGCTACAAGTTGGTCTAAATAGTTAATTATATCCATCTGATGCTATGGTCTTTAAAATTTTTATCTGTCCTTTTATCTTCTAAGCCTCTTTCCTTTTAAAAAAAAAAATTAAATAAGGAAATGAACTTGGACCATATGTATGATGTATACTAATTTAAATAGTAATACTTCAATATAAAAAAGTGAAATCTGAGGCTTATGTAGCTTAAGGAGACACTTTCTTTTCCTTAGCATCATTTGTGCTTCACTCAATTCACTTGTTCAGATATATACAGTAGTAGCAGTAGTAATTGTAATTAGGTCTTTTGAGAATTTCTTGACTTATTTTATCCACTAGAGCAGAACCTTGTAGACTTTAGTGGCATAAAGATTCTTGTTTAGGGATTTAATTTTTTCCAGACACTTGAGGAAGGCCTAGGACAAGCATTAAAAGTTCACAGTACAGTAATTCTTTTTTTCTATAAGGAAAAAATTACTAAAAAGAATTAAGATTTTCTGCAACATTTTTATGCTTGTGAGAAGTTTCCCGAAAGGAAAAAGACACTGAAACTCATTTCATCTGTGGAATTTACTGTAAAAAAAAAAAAAAAAAGTCTTAACTACTGATAAGAATTCAGGAGCAATCAGAAAAGACTGAGGATATACAGCATCTCCAAATATTCCCTAGAACATGCATATTTATTAAATTTGTCCAGTTCAGACTATTGTAATGCCTGCATGCTTTCTCTAAGTGGTCCCATTAACTTTTTTAGTATTTTGGTAAATGACTGAAGTATAATTCCAGACATTTTTGAAATATTGGTGACTTGTTTCTTCCCGCTTGTTGTTCTCCTGTGTTATTGCTAATGCCTGTCTATTGATAAAGCTTGTTTCTTCTGCTATTTTTAACTTAGAAGTTCAGAAGTTCTTCAGATTGCTGCTTCTGTTTTTGTTGCTAACATGTCTGGGGTGAACATTTATGAGCACAAGACAAATGCTAAGAGGGACATTGAGTTTGACATCCTGTTCAAAGCAGGGCTAGCGTAGAATTTAGTTCAAGCTGCATGGGACCTTGTCCAACTGAATTTTGAGTATCTCCATGAATTAAGATACCATGACTGTGGGAGACTGTATGGAATGCTTTGCTAAAGCCAAAGTAAACAACATCCACTGCCTTCCCCTCATCTACAGAGCCAGTCATCCCATTAGAGAAGGCAGTCAGGTTGGTCAGGCACAATTTACCCTTGATAAGTCCAATCTAGCTGTTTCCAGTCACCTTCTTGTCTGTTATGTACCTGGAAATGGCTTCCAGAAGGAATTGCTCTGTGATCTTCCTGAAAACAGAAACGATGGCTGGCTAGTGTGTAGTTCACCAAGCTTTCCTCACTCTTTTGAAGATGAGCATATTCTTTGTCTTTTCCAGGCATTGGAGATGTCCCTTGAGTCCCACAGCTTTTTGATGAAATAGAGGCCTTGCAGTGACATCAGTCAGTTGCCTGAACTGCTTGTGAGACAGTGATGGCAAAGGTTGAGATGCAGGCGACACAGAGTACCTCAGCCTCTGATGTTCGGTTCCGTCCTCCTTTCAGCAGCAGACCTACATTTTCCTTAATCTTCCTTTGTCTGTCCTTGTAGCTATAAAAGCCCTTCTCATTGCTTTTCATATCCCTTGCCAGTTTTATCTCCATCTGAGCTTTGACTTTCTTAATTACTTCCCTCCCTGAGCAGTCTTCCTCCTGGATAGTATAGCCATCCTTCTACTGTTCTATGTTTCTGTGTCAGAGCTCTGTCAGGAGTTCCCTGTTGAGCCAAGCTGGCCCCTGCCCCACCTCAGCCTCCTGCGTGGCAGGACGGGTGATTCTTGTGCTTTGAGAACGTTTCCCTTGAAGGTCAGTTACCAACAATGAATGCTTTACACATACAGCGTGTTTTAATTGATACTACGCTGTTCAAGATAATTGGCCTTTGTGAGCACTTAGAATTCAACATAGCCCTTCAGAAAATCTTGACTGGTCATCTATTGCCTTTGTACAATAGCTATTGCTTGTATTTCCCTTTGCTTAACCTGTGATTCTGCATATGATTCCACTATGTAAAAGCGAGAATACTGACTAAATAGGTTGATTGTAATGACAATTTTTTTTTCCTTTCACTTGCAACTAAGGATAAGAATATCTTATGTTATAAAATCATGCAATTCAGCTAGTATATTTGAAAAAGATAGAATATATATGAATGTTTTTAAAGATGAATCTAAAAGATTAACTTTACTCCCAATTTTCTCTACCTCCTCCCCCCCAGCGGCACAGAGGGACAGGGAATGGGGGTTGTGGTCAGTTCATCACACGTTGTCTCTGCCGCTCCTTCCTCCTCAGGGGAGGACTCCTCACACTCTTCACCTGCTCCAGCATGGGGTCCCTCCCACAGGAGACAGT
>NW_008825562.1:873237-894811 GCF_000699105.1 Pygoscelis adeliae | reverse complement strand
CCAGCGGCGCTACCACTGTCCCTGATGGGCTTGCCCTTGGCCAGCGGCAGGTCTGTCTTGGAGCCGGCTGGCATTGGCTCTATCGGACGTAGGGGAAGCTTCTAGCAGCTTCTCACAGAAGCCACCCCTGTAGCCCCACCGCTACCAAAACCTTGCCACGCAAACCCAATACAGCAAGTTGGACAGAAATAGTAATAAATGCATCTCCACTTAGTCCAAACATTCAGAAATTGTTAGGCTGAATGACAAGGTGTAGAGTATATGAGAAAAAAATTTCCTGGAACAGTCAATGTTGTTTTTTCATCTTTCGTTCTTCTGATCAAAGTGTATCAGCAATACAGTGAGATTCCTTTGGGTCCAGTTGTTTCTTTTCAAGTTTTTTTCCAACAACATTTTCCATATACGTAAGTTGTTAATTTGTTATCCCTAAACAACAGTAGGAAAGGAAACTATATCGAGGCAGTGTGAGCTGATGCAGTAGCTGACCTTCCTCAGTTTCTTTGTGAGACATATTGATTGCCGTTGGAACACTTCCTACTTTTCCCAGCGATAGACAATTACCTCAGAAATTGACTTATTTGTGGACATTTTGTTGTTCATTGTTTTATGTCTTAAAAACTGTCCAGATACAAAGTTTCCAGTCAAGTAACAAATTAATCTTTTGTCCTTAATTTTTATCAACATCTGTCTGCCTTCATGTGAGAGAGAATAATTATTTTTTGGCCTGTTCTATGATGGAGGAGAAAAAAGCACTGCGTAGTTAGGAATTCGCAGTCTAAGTGACACCATTAAAACTGGCCATCATATGATTGCAAATAGCCAAATCATGTAACCAAATGTTCCTTGTGAGCCATTTAAGTTCATTGAGCTGCAATATAGTGAATCAACCTAGAGATGCAGATAGAAGAAACAGTTTACTTATTTATTATTTTATATCTGCTCCCATTTTATCCCCCGTCTTCTCTAACCAGTTTTGCAGGTAACATAATTAGAGTCAAGGGTGTGGTGAGACAATGAAATAAAGTTTGCATCACTTTACCCCTCTACCTCTTGCAGTTAGAAATCTTGTCCCTCATGGTCCCTGATGGCTGTACTGCTTCTTGCTCAGTTGTGTTTTGTTCTGTTTTTTGGGTTTTTTTGTCCTAAGATTAGGCAGAATATTTAAACCTTTGAAGTGAACTTTTAACTAGATTTTTCCTGGTACTTGTATTGCCTCTGTCTATGTTTACTTCTTTGATTTTTGTGCTTAAGTATGTCTTGATAACCTCATTGTATTCAAGGCATATCACAAGAAATAAGTAAAGTACTTCAGCATGACTTTCCTTTGCAAATGGTAAAAAAAAGAGGGGGGGGGGGGGAAGGTGCATTTATGTTTGTCTTGGAGCTGACGATTACAGAGAAATTGAGTCACAAGTAGCAATAAGGGGTTTTTGTTGGATTGGGTTTTTTTCGTCCTCTTTGTGGTGGAAATAGTAGATCCACTGAATAATAATATACCTTTTATATTTAGGACTATTTTGAAGAAGAAATGTTTTTTAGATTTTATTGATTTAGTCCTTTCTTCCATTGAAAGTAAACACAAATTTCTATTGTCCTTGAGGACAATTGCAACCTGATACATTTTGGTTTGATGCAGTTTCAGGCTCTTATCAAATAATGATTAATCAGTTGCCTGAAGCAAGATGCCAGTTTGTTCTTTTCTGTTTTGGTTCTTCACTTTAACCTGCTGCCTCACAGAGTTTATATCAAATGATCTGAAATATTTTTAATCTGTCACTTTCTGAATGTTTGTTTCTGTTGGTGCTAGAGTATTTAAAAATATCCACCAAATCTGTCATGCCTACATTTGCAAATTGACATAAACTTCCTTTTAATCAGATTGTGTGCTTCGTGGAAGTTGTATGAATTAGATAGGAAATTAGATAGGATATGTTACATTAGATAGGAAATGTTCTTTTTTCTCATACAGTTCTTAAATGTTTCAGGTTTTGTTTGCTCTGTGGGCTCCCCCTTCAATGCAGACAGTCTTAAAGGTGAATTTTGAGTCTAAAAAACCAATGTTGTAATAATGCCTATAATAATTTGGGTAAAATTTGAAGCAGTAACAGGCATCTATGGGCATAGTTGTTATGAAATGCAGAGAAGCTTTTTTCCTTCAGTGAAGTGATTTTTTTTTTTTTAATCTGGTAGACAGTTTTATCAGTGGTTATTGCTTCCCTCACATTTGTGTAAATGCAGCCCTTTGAATAAGGAATTAAATCTTTAAATTACATTATAAATGTACTTAGGGAAAAAGGGTTGTATTCTAGTATAAGTAAATACTTAAGCAGATGTGAGTAACTCATCAACTGGCAGTGTGAGAGATGGGTTCTTGTAAAAGACTTACAAAAGGGCAGTTTATTTCATATCAACACTGACTATTGATTACTGTGTGGCTGGGATCTCTTACAGTAACCCTGTAATACAAGATCCAGAAAGTGAAAATCTCCCCAAAATTGTAAGACACATCAAGTGATCAGTAAACTAAACACTTTTTATTGGGTGACCACTACCCTGGTCTTTCAAGGTTTTATAAGATTGATGCCCTGTACCAGACATCCGTTATATTGCCTTAGTAAGAAAAAACTTTCATCACGGTGGATTCAGCATCTTGAGTATAAATGTATCTGTAAGAGCTTTTCTTTCTAATACTTGCTTGCTTGTAACTTGCTTCAAAGTAAACTTCAAGCTCCGTGACTCAGGAACATTTTTTTTCTGTGGCTTTTTTGGAATGTCCCTTGAATACAGCAGGTCACTGGCTACAATAATATAAATCAAGGACTATACAATACATAAATTAATACATAATAAACATGATTTACTATGAAATGCAATACATAGTCAAACTAAATTCCCAGCTTTCAAACTCACAAATTGAGTTTGTAATTCAGGAGTGGTTTCAAAGAAAGGCTGTATTTATTCATTGTTCTCCCTGGTTATTTGTCTGGGAATAGTTTCCCCCTTCTGCCTAAAAAGTAACAGTTCTTTAATGTAATCTGAAAGATAACAGTTTCTAGCTAGCAGGAAGCTATGAAAAAATAAAGAATAATGAGCAAGAAGTATTTTCTCCAGCAAAATTTCCCAGGAGGCAATATAAAAAATGAAACATTGTCCTTACTAACAGGCAGTATATCGCAAGCCCTTCTTCCCCCCCGCCCCAAAACCCCACAAAAAGACCCTTTTGCAAGCTCTCTAAATTCTCATCTGAGTGTATACATCTAGCTACTGCTGAGGAGATTTTTTTTTTTTTTTTTTTTAAGTCATGATAATGAACAAATCAGGAATTAGGTGTAGGCTAGGGAAGTTTATAAGTAATGGAATCAGAAGCGAAAGAATTCACATAGGAGCAGTAACTCCAACTTTATTAACAAGCTGTTAGTACTGCTAGATAAGTAGCTACTCTATTCATGATATAAAAGGGTGACATTTCTCTTGGAAGATATCCAAAAGATGTAAAAATAAATAATAATAAAAGTAATTAAATTGAACTGCAGTACACTGCATGTGCAAGCACTTAAAGGTAGGCAAGTATAAAATAACAGGCAGCATAGATGGGGTTGGGATTTGTTTCCAACAAGTCTAACTTGTTTTTGTGGTGACATGATTGCCCTTGTGGATGGGGTAAAAGCAATAGATGTCGTATTTCACGGTAGTGATGCCTTTGATCAAGTAATATTTTCAGAAGTAATACAGGAAAACATGGTCTAGAGGAAACTATGAAGTTAAGTTTCCTAATCTTGGTAAGGAACAGGATTAAAAACTTTTCTTTACAATTTTCCATTTGATAGTTTTAAACAGACTCTCCATTCAGTGCTGATGGCAGTGAGTCTAACCGAGTAATCTCATTGTTCCCAGGCTTTATCTTGGAAGTTTATAATATTTAAATGAGGATTTTGAATCCTCATTCCACTCTGGAAACCAGGCATAGTTTGGGAGTTTGACTGTCATAATACTTATGATGTGAATCTAACCCAGATGTTGAAAACCTCTTGTAAACCAGCAGACTTTATTACCTGCTCTAGGTGACTACCTTTGGCAAGGTTCTAAGTCGAAGAGACCTTTCCATAGAAGATGCTTACAGGCTACAGATGCTCACATCTGCACCTAACATATTTCTAAAAAGCTGTCATGAGTTAGAAGGAATCTGACTTCTCTCTAAAATCTCCACAAGGGTGTTTCATATAGTCTTAGCCTCATCATTCTGTTTGTTCATATATCATATTAAGGTAATTTGGTACTTTGAATCCATGTTTGTCTTAATTGTGATTTCGGATTGATCGCTGCATTATTGCATCTTCAATTAGCTTGCTGATGTTGTAGTAAATCATAGCTCATTCACTTCCTTAAGTTAATATTTGCTTGCTTATCACATTTAGGAAAAGCAAGCTAATAGAATTGGATTATTCTGTCAAAATATAATATGAAGCATGAAGTGGAAGGTGTAAGAAACCTCAAGAAAAATTTGCAGATGAATAAGCGTATCCCTTCAATGTTGGGGTTTTTTTCCACATTTATCATTTCTTTGGAGTGTAATGCCACACAACCTCTAGAACACTTTCTTCTGATCGTCCATCAGCCCTGTCTTGAAGGAAGCATGCAAAGTCTTTCAAACCCAGGCAGTTTTATTTTGTTATTTAAATACTTTATATCAATATTTATCAATATCAATATTTATCTCAGTTGCTGAGGTGAGCAGCTCTGGTGCCGGGATGATCCGCAGCAGAGCGTCCTAGCGTTGTGCACAGGGGGGGTTCCTGAACCGGGGGAGCTGAGAGACCTGCCAGGAGTTGGGAGCTCACGCGACAGTGGCTGACGAGACCTGGGTAGGGCCAGGACCAATGGCGGCCAAGTCCTCCCCCCCCATAAAAGAAGCCCTTAGGGAGTGCTAGTGACCAGGAGCGCTGCAAATAGGGTGGGCAAACGGGTGTGGCACATCAGTTTGCACGGCAGGGTGTGCAGGAAGGGTGCTGAAGCTCTGCCAGCTCAACCAGGGAGCAATGGTATCCACCCTGCAGAAAGCCATGGCCTCTCTAAGCTCTGCACCCACCATGACTGATGCAGCTTCCCAGACAGAGCTGTGGTGGGAACACGCTGCCACCCAGGTGTCAGGCTGCAGGGTGTGCCCTGCTCGTATGCCAGTACCAGGCGGCAGCAGTGAGCACACCTGTGGGAGGTGCGCCCAGGGAGAGGAACTCCTCTGCTTAGTGACAGAGCTCCGGGAGGAGGTGAGTGGGTTGAGGAGTATCAGGGAGAGCGAGGGAGAGAGGTAGACTACTGGAATCGCACCCTGCCTTCCCTGACAGGCAGACAGGACGCATGATACGGAGGATTCCCTGACTTAAGGGATGGGGGCAATGGCGACAAGTTCCTGCCCGGCGCGGCAGGCGCATCTCCTCTGTGACTACCCCACCTTCCCAGGTGCCTTGGCATAATAGGTATGAGGCTCTGCAAGTGGAACCGAACAATCATGAGGACAATGGTTCATCTAGTTTGGAGGTGTCGCCGAGGTTAAGTTGGCCTACGCCCTGCGTCAAAACTGCTTCCATAAAGAAAAAAAGATGGGTCGTTGTCATAGGAGACTCCCTTCTGAAGGGAACCGAAGGCCCAATATGCAGACCAGACCCACTTCTTAGGGAAGTCTGCTGCCTCCCTGGGGCCCAGGTAAAGATGTGAAGACAAAAATTCCTACCCTGGTACGGCCCTCAGATGATTATCCATTATTGATTTTTCAGGTAGGCAGCGATGAAGTTGCAACCTGAAGTCCGAGGGCAATTAAAGAGGCTTCAGGGCCTTGGGATGACTGGTTAAGGGATCAGGAGGACAAGTAGTGTCCTCCTCTATCCTTCCAGTTGCAGGGAATGATGAGGGAAGAAACAAGAAGAGCCAACCTATTGATTTGTTTTTCCTTGATCCAGAAAGATCACTTTTTTTGAACAAAACAATAATTCATCTGCTGTGGGCCTTTGTTTCTCTGCTCAGATTGTACCCAAAACGGCTCACATTTGTTTTTCTAGGATTTTTAAAATTTTTTTTTATAATGACAATAATACAGTTTTGTTGGTGTGTAAGTATATATTTCAGCTCTTCTTTTTCAGGAATAACCTGAATTAGGCATGCATGTTTATTCTGGTATCCAAATAATGATTTAAAGGAGCTATTAAAACAGTCCCAAATCTGTCCACTTGAGGGGTATTTAGTAATTATTCAAATATATATTGTTAAGTAATTGACATACAATATAGTTTTTCATTGGTAGCCTTGAACTTGATTCAGTAAACACTGAAAACCTCTTCCACCTTATGCTGCTGGACAGTTTTAAGTGTTTTTGCAACACAGCCGATTAGCCGGCAGCAAAACCCTTCTCCCTACCTGAATATACAACAGCAGCTACACTTGCCAAAAAACTTATTCTGTAATGGCATGCCAAAGACATTTCAAGTCACATGTAATGGCCCTGATGCATGAACCATGGAGCAATATCCCAAACATAATCTTTTCTACTTACTGTTTCATGCCCACCCATCAGGAAATTCAATTTGTCTGCTCTTGTTTAATACCAGCTCATTGCATCTCTTTTCCATTATTTTCATAAAGATAACAAGGTATTTGAATATGTTATCCTCCAAGAAATACTCAGGAAAGGTCTTTCTTTTGTATGTAAACTGATTGTTCAATCTGCTGTATTTTAACTCTCTTTATTTCTGTAGATTAACTTCAGTTAATCTGAGTTCGTTGTTCCTAATGAGTTATGACTGAAAAAGATTATTTTATTTTTTTTTTCGCTGGAACTTCACATATTTTGCAGTTGCAAGGCAAATTTAGGGAGGGCCTGAGGGATCACAGGCAGCCTTCATTATTGGTGCGTGACCGCTTTGTAGCCAACTGCATCTTTAATATCCAAGGAGATTTGTGCATTACAGTTTGTTTTCTTTCTTCTTGTTTTTAATAATTTACCTTTGAGAGTCTATTTACAACCATGTTGGTGTGTGAATATCTGTTTGTCTCTCAAAACTTAAGATATGTACAGAATGCAAGAGACACATTAATTTTTTATTTGCTTCTTAAGGAAACCAAGCTATAAACTGGCAGTCCTGAGTACAAGAGCCTTACTTCAGTGAATCCTAATAAACACAAGGGGGAACATCAAGCTACATGCCCCTTCAGCTAGCTCCCTTAACAAGAGGGAATATTCCTTGCTGAATCTATTTCTCTGCTAGGAGAGACAATAAATTGGTTTTGTTTTTATTAAAAAAACCAAACAACTCCACACTCAAACTTTCTCTAACTTTTAATTTACAGTTGAATTAGCAAAACTGCATGCTGTTGTACACCAACGAAAAATACAGGGGGTCATGAATAGCACATCAAAAAAAGGGGTTGTATACATTAAAATATTTATGAATGATGAGATTCACTTGAAAATTATTTCAGTTTTTGCATGCACTTAGATGTTTTGAAAAGACAGTATCTAGATGAATACTTTTCAAAATGTTTTCCAAAGCTGTTGGCAAGGCTTTTATTCTTAACTGTGGATTGCTTCTTGCTTTGTGACATTTGTCTGATTGGTAACTGTTATATTAGTTTGCTTTTATCCTTTAAGGAATAAATATAGTTGTGTAGTGTATACCTATGAACACCAGTATGTACTTTGTCACTGTTGAGCTACTTTGCAGTAACAAAACTGCTGATATTCCCCCTCCACGCCCCCTCCCCCCCCCTTTAAAAGCAATGCCAATTACAGAGCTAATTTTTTTAGTATTCAAACTGATCTCTACCTTTTAGTGATCAGGTAATTTAGCCTGCAAACCTACACAGAAAGGATATCACTGGCATTCGAAACTTAAGAGTAACCTGATAACCCGAAATAGCACTGTTCTGTATTAGAAGTCCACTGAAACTCAGGAGTTTGGAAGATAATAGGTATAGAGGAGTATAAAAGTATGCCAAAGAAAAGAGAGGTGAAAGCATGAGATGATGTCCAGACTTATTTTAACTTAAGGCTTAACTTTAGATTGGTGGGGCCCAAATAACACCGTGGTAAGGCAGGTGCAGAATCATGTTGCCTTTGTATTAGAAATTGTTAGGCTCGTCCACAGTCTGGAAGTCTAGAAAGTGAAGAAATAGTAAAGAATGAAGTAATCGAAGCCACATGAGAGAGAAAAATAACCCTTTGCAGTAAAACTGTAGAAAAGGAAAGTTAAAGGATTGGTGGTATAATTCAGGCAGAGCAAATGCTATAGAAACCACTATACATCTGAGTCAAAATTCTCTTTACCTTTATTTACAGCTTTGAAAAACTATGATCAAATTTGTTAGCAATATTAATTCAAATATAAAGTATGTTTATAAATACAGATGAATATTTATTTTGCTTTCTGCACATAACTTGAAACATCTGGGAGTATGTTCTTGCAAATGATTTATTTCAGGCTTTCATCCAACTCTGACTAAACGTACAGTAGTAAATGACATAACAAATAGGAAATGGTTAAGAGTCAGACTGCCTGATGGAGAGTAATAACAAACAAGTATGTTCCAGGTGGTTTGGTTCTGAGACACTTTATGAATGAAAAGGGATTGCATGCACTAAACGATGGTGATGATTCAGATAGATCATCCTTGTTCTTTTTTTCACAATATTCATTTTGAATTGGTATGTAGATGAAAAGAAGGTATGTTAAATTTCAAGGAATGTGGCATAAAACTATTTGGGTGGGTAGGAGGTTCAAGAGAATTGGGGATGGCAGGAAAGAATCCACTAAATACTAATCAGAAATACTAGGGCTGTTAGCAAGCACTTACCATACAGATGAAGCAAAGCTAAGAGCGGATAAGATGCTTTTTTTTTTTTTTTTTCTCTCTCTAGAGTAACCCTTTTATGTTGTTATGAAAATGCTTCTGAAGCTGTATGTGTGCAGTGCTGCATTGCAGTGTTAGTTCTGAAATGGCCGACCTAGGGACCAGGAGCCCCAGAGGCGTGTTTGTGTGATGCCCTGCTGGGGTTTCTCTCTCCTGCCTTGCAGAGTGCCCAATTTGACCACTGCAGAAAGTGCCAGGTGCTCATGCCCCTTTGCTGCAACCTGTGCCTGTTGTAGCAACAGGTTGTTTTGAAAAGCTCTGGTATTTCAGGTTAGCACTTAGTGGATTTTTTACTTGCTGTCCCCAACTCTTCCTTTATAGTCTCTGGAAAGAAACTATATGTGAAGATACTCTAAAAGCATTTATGGTCTGGAAGAAAATAAAATACTAGGAAATGTGCATTTTGAAGAATAATGGACAGGCCCCTCTGGCCTCTCTGTGCTTCCTGTGCTGCATGTGTTGGAATGGTGGGTTTTGGGTTTTTTGTTTGTTTGTATGTAGATATGCATGTATACGAAGGGATGGGTGTAGGTAGATGAAGATAGGCACTCTCGCACACAGTTATCAGTACTTTGTTATTTTACCGTTCTTCAGGAAGATTAAACCTTTCTTTTGAATGGCTTTTGTTTGAATCATCATTGGTAACCAGCATATTTTATGAACTGCAATCTGTATTTTCATATAATCTCCCTTCAGCTGGGACTTGTAGAGTCTGGCTCAAAGTGAATTTCCAGATAGAATAACTTTAGAGCTTGTTTAGTTCAGTCTACTGCAGTCTTCCTGTTAGAAAATGTGACAGAATCTATGATCTAATCATAGTATGTCAATGGCTAGTGGGCTACTAGTTCAGCCATGACATTTCTTCTTTGCTTTCTCTCATAAGATTGTGGGCATTTACTTTCATTACAGCCGGTGAAGTTGCAGTAAAATGAAATCTCTGTCAAGTGTGATTGAATGTGCAGAGACAGAACTGTCCAAAACCAGAAAGGATAAAACATTGATTTTCTCCTTTAATTCTCTTTTCTCTTTTCTGAAAGAAAAGGTGTTTCTCAGTGCGATTGGTTATGTGATGGTACAGCAAATGCAGTTCTTTGTCCAATTTTCAAGTGCATCCACAAGTAATGTCACTGGTAGCTGCGGTATCCAGCATCTCTGCAAAACAGCTTCAGCTATTATGGAAGGGGCTCTATGTAGTATTTTACCTCAGTATGCTCTTTGAAATGGCATATGCACACTGAAAAATGCTGTCCCTTGCTTGAGTGAGCATTTGGGAGTCTTGGATTACCAAATACTGATATAATTTATATAAATCTTAACCCTTAAAGGTGCTTTAGATAGGATTTTGGTTTGGAAGTGACAGTCGTCCGTAGTTCCTTCCTAGCATGTGTGCAGTAAGGTGAATAGGCATCTTCATTTTTACACATTTGAAATGTCATTTCTGAGGAATATATTGAACTGTGTGTAATATGAGTCTGCCCCAAATTTCTTAAGGAAATTTTACATGTGGAATAATAACTGATATATTGTCTTGGATATTTACAAAGACATCCCCAAAGAAATCTTCTTCTTTGTTTGTATTTGTGAACATACATGATTTTCCTAGTTTTAAGGCATGATTAAATTGTGTAGGAAATAAAGTAAACATTGACATGGAAACCATTTATCTTATGCCCTGTGCTTAGTAAGTATTTGACTGTTCAGCTTTTTAAGCTGAAACATCATTAATGAGCATGTGCTGTGTTAATTCTGGACATTTTTGGATCCAGTATCTTCTTTACTGTTGTTAGTACTTGTTGGACATGATGTGCTGGGACTCCCAAAATCACCTGGACCTACAGTACTTGTAGGTAGAGGATGCTAGTATACTGTGAGTTGGAGAGGAAAGGAAGCAATAAATCTGTAACTGTTGTGAATATAAATAAGAAAATTATCCCTGACGTTTATCAAGTCTGTCTGTGACATGAGGTGAAATTCCATCATGATGGATTTCAGTGAATTTCTTCATGATAAATGAATCTTAGGAAAGGCGAAACTAAGGAGAAATTTAGGATCTCAGGGAACAGCTTAAGGATATTCAAATATTTCTCCTCTTTGAGAGAGCAAGCAATGTAATAGGAGTTATGAAGGTATTTGTGCAAAGAAGTGGTGAGTAAGTGTAATGGGTTTGCGTGCCCAGGTGCTGGCAGCGGGGGGCTGCAGGGGCCTCCTCTGTGAGGAGAGGCCGGGGCTGCCCCGTGCCAGACACAGACGGTTCCGGCTGGTTCCGGATGGCTCCACAACAGCCCCACCGCAGGGCACAGCCGATCCCAGCAGTGAAGCTGGTGGTGCCTGTGTAAAAACCTGTTTAAGAAAGGGCAAAATGTTGTACGGCAGTGAGGAGTGGGGGGGAAAAGTGTGAGGAACAGCCCTGGGAGCACCAGGGCCAGAGAAGAAGAGGGGACGGAAGTGCTCCAGGTGCTGGAGCAGGGATTTCCCTGCAGCCCATGGAGAAGACCCACACTGGAGCAGGTTTATCCTGAAAGACTGTAGCCTGCAGGGAGGACCCGCGCTGGAGCAGGTGAAAAGCGTGAGGGGGAAGGAGTGGCAGAGAGGAACTGTTATGGACTGACTGCAACCCCCCATTCTCCCCCATCCCCGCTGCATCCCTCAGAGTGTGTGTGTGGGCATAGAGGAGTTGGGAATGAAGGAGTGAAGTTGAGCCTGAGAAGAAGGGGGAGGGGGGAGAGGTGTTTTTTGTCTTTGTTTCTCACCATCCAACTGTATTTTAATTGGCAATAAATTAAATTGACCTTCCTCAAGTGTTTTGCCCTTGACAGTAATTGGTGAGCGATCTCCCTGTCTTCATCTCAGCCCGTGAGCTTCTCATCTTATTCTCTTCCCATCCTCTTGAGGAGGGTGAGAGAGAGAGTGGCTAGGTGGCTGTCTGGCAGCCAGCCAAGGTCAACCCACCACAGCAAGAAATCGAGATTAACCTCCTTTGGAAAAGGAGGATATCTTCTAGACTGGATGGAGGCAAGACCATGGGAAGTGATTTTTTTGTTCGTTTGGTTTTTTTGTTTTAAGCCAGGGATGTTCTCTTACGTTTGCAGTTTTTAGTTTGGTAGGTTGTGTTGACTCAGATACTTCAGATTTGGAATTTTAATCTACAAATTCAACTGTTTTCCATTACTTTTGATGTGTTTTGTGTATGTAAGTGATCCAGACTGCTTTGGATATTTCAACAAAAATGTCTGAGGAATTGTAGCTTAAATTTTAGTAACTGAGGTTCAATTACTTGTAATTGAAGTCCATTATAGTGGGAACTTGGCTTCATCCCCACTCATCCCTCCTAACAGCAAGATACAGGTTTAAGTTAGACTTACAGTATTAATAGAAAAAAAAAAATACAAGCATGCTAAAAAAATTTGGAACTTTTTCATTCACCATAAATGCAAAGCTATTTCAATTTTCATTCTTCTGATTATCTAATAATGCTAATGTGTACAAATACTATGGTAAGTTATGTTCCCTCTAAGGTTTCTGAAGATGCTTGAAGCGTTGGGTGCCAGTCCCTGTTTTCCCACTCCCCCATTGGACATAAATACAGTATCTGTGCAAACAAGGTTACTTTTGTTATTCTTTCTAGTTTTCCTCAGTATATAGACACCCATGTTCATTTTATCTAATGCAGGAGGCATTAAAAGAAAACAACAAAAGAAGAGAAATGGAGGAGAAAACGAAGAGAGCCAAATTGGCAAAAGAGAAGGCTGAACGAGAGAAACTGGAGCGACAGAAGAAGAAGCAGCAGTTGATTGATATGAACAAAGGTAAGACATCACTTTTAGTGGAGAGATTTGTTAAAAGAAAAAGTAAGTAAGGAGTAACAAACTGAAGGCTATTCCTGATCAATATGAAAAATACTTGCTGTCTGCTTTGAAAGCTGAAAAAAAAGGTTAACTTTTTCAGTGAAAATTCTGTTTTGGTTTAGCTTACCTGATCCTGTAATTCCGTATCTGCCACTTAATGTGTAATGTTCCTTTCAAGGCGTTCTGTTGTGAATTATTGCCTTGTTTTCGTTTGTAGCAGTTAATTGATTTTTTTTTTTTCATATGGATTTACTTCCAAGAAGGAGTATCTTACTTGCTTTGTTAATTTCATTCTGTAAACGTCTCTATAATCGAGGTAGTGTGGCAATTAACGTCTGTCTTTTTGGGCTTGGAGGCTCCATGTTATAATGGATGTTCTCCCAACAGTCCTATTAGAAGCTAGAAAATCTGGTTGAGCTTGGAGCCTAAGTACAGAGTGACATTTCAGCATGATAAAAAGCAATGTGTTGAGCTTGTCAGCTGTGAGAATATTGTATTTTGCATGAGGCCACCCTAAGAGAGAGTAAAGCAAGAATGCAGGAGGAATCAGGTGGTCGTGATATTGATGCTGTGCGGATTCCCAGAAGGTTGTAAAATACAGGCTTTATTCTTTACCTCTTTGACTCCAGAAGGCAAGTAGAGGTGGTAAAAGTGTACACTGGATTATGCAAGAGATTACTTGAGGCTGCAATTTTTTGTTCAGTTTCCATGTGTTTGTGTTAATCTGCTAATCTGACCCAGCTGTAAAACACTTGTCCTTTTTATCCACTGAACAGACTAACAGGTACATACTCATGGCAAAATGCTGTTTGTTTTTTGGTTGTGATGAACTTTATGGAAGATGTGATGATGTATTAACTTTGTGTAAGGATGATGTTGCAGTAAACCATATAATTATGACAAACTAACATAGTAGTATGCTGGAGATTGATCGAATGGGGGTAAGTTTAGAAATAACACTGCCTTTCAAGGGCATATATACAGCATCTGTAAAGTCAGTTTATACAAGGATGAAAAATACCGGAGAAATACTAGACCAGGCAGACACACTCACTCCAACATATACGAGGATGACTGTGGAGGTGAACACAGAGCCATGAAGACAAGGTACTGGTCAGAATTTCCATCACTGATAATGCGGTAGTGCAGAAATACTGTCACGTAATACTTATGATGCTGTTTGGTGTCACATATATTTAGAATGCTAGTATTTCTGGCATATCACTAAATTTCCCATCACTAGTGAAAAATCTATGACTTGTGTGTGGACAGCCAGCCCTCAAGGTATGTTAGCCAGCCAACCTTCCATTCCTGTTTGGCAACCACATTTCTCTAGAACCTGCAGTTACACTTGTATCAATATATCTTACAAATATATCATCTATTTAAGCATTAATTTGCCAGACTGAATCATATTTACAATGGTTTCAGCAGGTTGTGCTGTTTTATCTTTCTTGACATAAGTATACAAGTGTCACAACTTTGTGGTTTTTTTCTGCTCAGAAATTTCACAGTTTAGATTTGGTAAAAATGGGCAACCCATATATAAACCTGCAAAAACAAGGAAGTGGACAAAGTGAGAACAAGTTTTATTTACAAGTGAAGAATCTTTCTTCTGTCATCACTATATACGTACTATTATATTTTAAGAAATCATAAATTAGATTTGCTGTTGTATTTGCTGATTGTGATAAATTGTTTTTCCCAATACTTCATTTTTTGCATTCTGAGTTTTAAAAGTGAATTTATATTAATGTACTGTAATTTGTATGCCATGATAGAAAACAAATTATTTATGTGGGAATCTTTTAAAAATTCTCGTGTGTTTGTGTACATAACTTTGCCACAAAGCCTCAGAGTTTTGCTATTTATTTGATTGATTTCTGTTGTTTTTGAAGTGACTTCCCCAGGGCTGGTTGGAGGGTTTCTGCACTGGTACCACAAATCCTATTATTTTTGGCCTTGCTTGAAGTGGCAGTGACGCTGCATGGAATATACTGTAGCATAAGTTTTAGTGAACAACTCTGTTGCTTTGTATAGATGAACTTTGTATGTATAAACTTATATATATATATAAAGTTATAAGCCTGCTTATAACTTTACATATATAAGTTTATATATATAACTTTATATACTGACCATGCTTAGCAGTAACATAGATACCTCCATATAGTGATAGCATTTTGCTTTTTTTTCTGAAAGGCTTTTCCTATCAACAGATGCAACTAAAGTTTAATTTTGCATTATACTTCTTTTTTACTGAAACTGCAAATACGTGAATAACTGTACATGGCCAAATGCACTGAAACTGCCATTTAAATAACTAACGTTTCTAAACCAGTGACAAAAAGTTAGTTTAACACTTCTAAAATATTTTTTCCAATATTTAATTATATTGAAATATCCATTTCACATATTACAACTCTATTGCCATGGTAGGAGGCAAGGGGATCGCTCCATCCACTGGATTCCACAGCATTGTTACTCAATTAACTGTTTTTGCCAAGTAACTACTCTTTTTTTTCTTGATACATCTACTTCTGCATGCTCATTGCTGCTTATATAAATAGTTTGCAAATTTGTCTAAGTGAACGTGACACAGAAGACTTAGAGGAAAGAGGCAGATGTCCTCTCAAGCTGTCATTTTGACAAGGTGATTTTCACCCAAAGGGTGTTTTAACCTAACTCTGTTTCAGTTATTTCTCTAGCTATATCTTAAAGAATAAAATTCTAACGCATTGCTACAGCCTTTCAGGTCAGAGCAATAGGGTTCCTACATTTCCCAGCCTTTTAGTGTGTAGTTCTATAACAAGTATTTTTTGCTGTTACCTGGTTACGCAGCTACAACTTTTTTGTGGCCACTGGCAAATCCAGATTAGAATTAATTAGAATTAATTAAATATTACAATTACTATCTGTTCCTTGGTGTAACTGAGAGAGCAGAAAACTGCAGTGTGGCCAGAATCAAGGACTGTCCTGTATAATTCCTAGTTATAAAGTAACCTTAGAGTTGCCAATATTTTAAAGACCAGGTTACTCAGTGTGGTGTTTTGTGCTTTGTGTAACTGAGAGGCCACGTAAATGCTGTGTGTAAACTGATATAAATCCTGCTAAACATTCCAAAATGCGTAAAGATAAATGTAAAAATATAGAAAAGCTCTCAACTCCATATAAACTTTAAAGTGATTTACAGTGGACAGCATCGTACAAACTTAAATAATTCTAAATCTTAAAACACGTCCACATTTCAAAAATACAAATTTTTTTGATGCAAAATTGAAAGTGGGCTGATAGGTGAAAAAATCAACATACACTGTCTAATATAGGAAAATACAGTAGGAACTTATCCAACATGTACGCTTCTCTTTGCCTCAAGAAAACTTCATTATATCAACGTGTATTATGTTTTGTAAATAAGCACAGTAATACATACAGAAGGGTTAAGTGGTTAAACAAAACTAAATATTAAATGAGACTAAGATCTTCTGAGCCTGTGGTTTATCTTGAAGTCAGTTCTATTGGAAATTGTTTCTTCAGTTGTAGTCAATGGGTTTGGCATTATTTGGGATAAAATTGTTGATACAAATGAGCTGTTTTGGACGGAAAAGGCTGTGTAATGGGTTGAGTCAAAGGCAACTTTTGTGACTTTCTATAAAAGCAGTATGATGGACAAGGCGTTATGGAGTACTCAATTTATGGAACACCTCAAAATGTCTGAGAAATATTTTCAGAATTTAACACCATTTTCCCCTATCTGTGACATGCTCAAGCAGTTTTAGAGGAAGCTATTAATATCCATATAAAAGTGGTTGTTTAAAGACTGATTAAAAATTACAATTAAAAAAATCTTATCAAAATTGTTAGAATTGGTTGAATTTGGCTGAGAAGTAAATTTTTTATTTTGACATGGAATTCCACTTTTATTTGTATTAATGTTTTTCAGAATAAATTTTAAACTCTTCTTAGTGAAAAAGTGTATTTCATATATCGTTGATTTAAAACTACACCTTAAAACAATTTATAACGAGACATGTTGTTTAATATTAAAACCTCCATTTTAAAAATTCTGTTAATATGGATTTCCCATTGTGTAGTACCTGAACATCTCTCACTGATGTGTGGTGCAGTCAGTCTGTAATACAGTCAAAGCCATAGCAAGATGGTCTGGCAACCGTTGTACTCTGTTACTTCCAGACAATGCTAGTGTAGGGTGGTCAGCTCCATCTCCTCAGCTGTAGCGGTAGGGCTTGGGAATATTTGGTCCTTTCTGGTGTTCTTTTCACTCTGCTATTACTTATGCATCTGTTTGTTACGCTTCCCGGACTAGAAAGGTACTTCTGTTTGCCTGTTTTCCTGGAGTTTCTATGGAGACATAGAAAGACCTAAGTGACTTACCCACATGCCTAGAGATCCCAAATTTCAGTCTAAATCACAAACCATTCTTTCTCATTACAGGAGAGGAATTCTGTAGGAAAAGGGCTTAACAGTCCCTTCTCTTCTTTAGCATTCACTAGCACTATGGAAAGAGAACATTCTTTATAGCTGTTTTTCAGCAGTGTTTCCTATTTTTTGAGAGCTGTAGCAGACTGGGCTACGATACATTTGTACGTAGTCTTTCATGACTTCCATCTGATTTAACATCTGCAAAATTCTTGCAGCATTGCTTCCATGTGCATATCTGAACAAGAGAGAGAAAAAAAGAACTGAAGACAGCTTTCTAGGAGCTGAAAAGCGTATAACAGCAATTCTGATGCAAATGTTATTTAATCAGAAACAGTTTTGCTCTTCATTATATCTGATTACTATGGCAATTAAAATCACCTTTTAACTACCAGTATTAGGATAAAAGATAGAATGAGCTTCCTCAGTCCCAATTAGTATTGAATTAATTGTTTTGAAGACATATTAACATTCTCCCCTACTGCAGATGAAGATAATGGAAATTAAGTTCTGTGCTAGTGGTTGATGGATATTCCTACTTTCCCTTTTCAAGTACTCTTATATAAGAATTCATATGCTATTTATTCAAACTGGTATGTACTAGTATCAGCAATAATTCTGTTGTGTTTCCTTGAAGTGTTGTTAGACTTGCATTGACCATTGCAGGATACAATTCCAGAAGGTTACTTTTGCTACAGTTTTCTAATGATTCTGTGCTTTCCTGATTGTTATGTCTTCCTTCTATGTCCTTTAGCATAAACAGAAATCCATACTAAGTTTATTACGAGATACATACCATTTTGTACATGTCTTAGCCTTAATCCATTGGATTTATGTATTGGCTATTGATCGCATGGGGTACCTGGAGTGATAAAACTCGGGGCTTACTTACAGATTATTAGTCTGTGGTGCTGGATGCCAGTGAGGCAAGTGTTACAATTCCTTTGGGAAGTCATTATCTTTCATATTGATGTCGGTGGTCTGTTTGAATATGCTGCACTCTTCCTGAAATAAAATATTCACAGAAAAAAATTGGATGGAGATTTACATTATGCTTAAATGTGAGCATCTATAGAACCAGAATGAGGTTCGATTTTTCTTCTCCGAAGCAATTATGCACGAGTTGCTCAAAATTTTTTAAGATCTGTTTATGTAGCAGTTTGAAGCCATCTTGAGAATGGGGGGGGACGTCAAAATTACTGTAAATGTTATTAATATGGATCAAAACCAGCTCAAGAGAAATGCAAATAGATGTGAGCATGGACAGGAAGTTAGAAAGAAATTACAACTGAAAATTTAATCTCACCTTTTAAAATTTTGCACTGGAAAAATTTCTGTTTGTTTGTGGCATATGGTACCTTCCAAGTAAACTGGTTTAATGAGTTAATTTGTCGGGGGGGGGAAAGAATTATTAGGCTCTGAAATCTGAGGTTGGGATAATTACAGGTGAAGAAAGGCAGAAGAATTGGATTCTTTTCTCTTAAAAGTAGGTTTCTTGGGGACTATTTACTGAACAGTAACAAGTGTTAACTTTGGATGGTTGTCTATGCAAATTCAACTTTTCCTTGGAGAAAGTATTCTTATTTCAAAAAGTTATTGTTGTTAATTTTGAAAATACCTGTAATATTCTTTATCTCAAAGTAATTGCTATGTAACATTATATTCATATATTTCATAGAACTTCCAGTGTTAAAAAGCATTTCTGAAATAATTTAGTTGATCAGCTAACTTTTTCTGTACTATAAGGCTTGTTCAGGAATCAAATAGCAAGGAGGAGAATTGCATATAGAACTATTGTGAAATGGAAGTTTATTTGATTGTAATGGCAGGACAAGTTTGGTGACTAACTTCTGTCTTAGTGGAATGATTATGTTTTTCTGTGGTTGTAGTATCTCATTTCTAATAGAACTGTTAAGATGCTGTCTTCACAAGAATAGTTTTCCCAAATTATGTAGGAAAGAATATCATGTTGAAAACCCTCCCAATTGTTTAACAGTAGTATACATAAAGTTAACTTCATAAATTAAATAGTGATCATTTGCCAATATATATCATAATAGATCTTCACTAATAATTTTCCATATAAAGTATTGAATAATGAAATGTTATAACACTTTGAAAAATGTTAGCGCAGTTTTGTACCCCAATACAATCATTGTATTTAAAGGTAATTTAAAAGGCTGATGATAAGGCAATGTATACTTAAAAGGAAAAGTTCTTTAAGGCACCAAAGGACATTTATTTCAATGATAAAAGCCTATTTCTTCTCAAATGTAGAGGTCTAAATTAACTTGAACTTTATGGCGTTGATTTTAGTGGTTCTTTGTTAGTTGTATAATCAGACTTTCAACTTGAAGTTGCTGGCCAGTGGTGAGTCGTGCAATCCACTGGTAGAAGATTTAAAAAATTCTAAACATATTGCATTTCATCTTTTAAATGTGCAGCAGAAACAAAGACTCTGCTTCTGGATTTGTATCCAGAAGATACATTTTTGTTGAAAGCAGAAAGTACAAATATGCTTGGGTTTTTTAGACATTGCCAGATGGGCAATAAAGGTAAAAGTGTGACTTTGCAGGTCTGGAAATTTAGAATCTAAACCTAGAGAGACATCATTCGGTGTCATATTCCATAAGGTGAGGGCCATAATGTAGTAACATTTGTCTTGAGAGTACAGAATGTTCAACTTTACCACATAAAAGATGATTTTCAGAGAGCCATCAAAAACTAAAAACAAAATATCTCTTTAGACAATGAAATACTGTAGTAATGAGAAACTGTCAGCTAGAAACTGCAGAAAAGTCAAAGAACTGATAGTTGGTCTGTACCAGTATAACAAAATAGGTAACTGTATTAATGAGGAAATTTATATTCAAGGTTGGGCTCTAGACTATAAGTAAGTTCTGAAATGATGTGTGGTTTCTGCTATCTTCTGTATTTTTGTAACAATATACTCTGTAATAATTATTGTTTTGAGTGAAGTTTTCCGTGGTTGCAGTAGGACTTGGCTAGTCAGTAGTTCCCAGGTAAATCCTGTGACATATCAGGGTCAACAGTAAATTTCCTGTTGGAAACATCTTGGGTTATACATTCTAAATTCTGGTGCCTGTGTTATATTCAGATTCCATACTTGTCCAGTCCACCTGAAATTGGTTAATCATCACGAACAACAACGTAGGTTTCAGAGCCACTTTGGAATCTGTGTAGAAAGGATTCAAAAACATGGACAAGTTACAGCTTGACGTTTGCCATGGCATTTTTCTTTGTACACATTCTTAGTAGGAAAAGTCCTGAAATCGCATGCTTGACTTTCCAACCCCTATTGAAAAAGCTAATTCACAAAAATGAAGTTTAATAAAGATCCTTTGAAGGAATATTTAATTTTTTTTTCAAACTGGATGTATTGTGAGGTATCATGTTAATAAATGAAGTTTGGCAGTTTAGTCTGAACTAATTGCTTCCCTTTTTTTGAGATTAAATGTGTGATAAAAGTAAATGTACACTGATAGGGCAGTCAGGAGCTGGCCAAGAATTCTGTAAGATGAAAGATAATTGATTATCATATGCACACGCAGTTATTTTTGCTCTAAAATAAAATGTATTTTCAAAAAGTTTTCTTTCTTGCAAACTCTAAAGGTCAACTACAGAAGTTTTATTTTAAAAGGTAGAAAGGCTCATATAAAGCAATTACTGTCTGATAAATATTTTGTTATGTGTCACAGAGAGGTTTCTTTGTTACCTATTTGACTTTACAGTTGTCATCCCAAAATGAATTTAGGATCAACGTTGGTCGCTTCTGGCTCTGGCACTGAAAGCTGATATTTTTTGTGGTGTAAATTACTACAGTTAGCTAAAATTGTTTTGGGACTTGAAATAATTTAAATATAAATTGAATGCTGTCACTACAAGATTAAAGAATAATAGTTAAAAAAAAAAAAATCAGCAAGAATATGTAAGAAATCCTGATTCCTCAAAAGGAGTTCCCAAGACTGGTTTCTTCCCTAAAATATTGGAGCAGTTGTTCAACTATAAGCAATTTTTAAAAGAAAATTATTTTCTAATGCTAAAAGCATTGATGATTTTGTTCTGCCTTATGTATCTGCTCATCATATGAATTAGAAGTTGCTTAGTACTGTAACTGAAATGTAGCCTTTAAACAGTAGTAGAACTTGATTACAGATGCATTTAATTGTTTAGGTATCATATTGTCATTTTTCTTTAATTTTTTTGAGCTGCACAATCTTTTCCTTCCCACATAGAGGCAATGTCTTCCCATTTGTTACTAAGTAATCCATGTTAAAGCCTATTTTTTTAAGTTTAGTGAAAGTCATCCTTGCAAGGGGCATAAGTCCATTCAGAATGAGGCCCCAGGGGTAATGCTGATGCATTTCAAA
>NW_008825562.1:852897-873209 GCF_000699105.1 Pygoscelis adeliae | reverse complement strand
TTGTGACATTTTCTGAAAATGAAAAAGTATGCACATTTCAAAAATTGTTTTCAATAACCTGCCAGTTCAACAAAGCACGTTTTTTCTCATTCTGTTAACTTTATGTAAGCCTGAGATCAGGTTATCATAAACAATGAGCTTAATTGGTATGAAGCAAGGATTTGCCTTGTTCTGTAAACTGACATGAGGTATAGGTTCACTTATCAGTCATACTGTCCTAACTTGCTCTCCTTTAACTGAAAAGTAAGTCATGAGATTGTATTCTAGTGCAAAATGCCGATGAAGACTGCTTCCTGAAGATATTTATTATGCACGCAAAATGAATTTAGCAAATGAATAAAATGCAAATATATGAGGAGAACCCAAAAGCACACTTTCCAAAAGACACTGAAAACTGACTTTTTAAAGTCAATATATTGCAATTAAAAATTCTGGTACTGATTATGACTAAGAAGTCTTGTTTAAAAATTTATACAGGACACACATTAGACTTATGAAAAGTACTTAAAAGTTCAAAGCAAAACAGGGTGGTGCAAGATGTGAATAGAAGTATAATTTTGAAACCATTTGGAGAAGCCGGCAGGTAGACAGCATGTGTTACCTAACGTGGTATTTGACCGGACTCTTTCGTAAGGGCCTAAATTTATGAAAAGATTCCTGGGAAGTTCCTGTAAACTTTTGCCCAAATGGCTGTTCATTACTAATCGTTCGTTTTTATTAACTTCGATTAGGTTACAATTAGTGTATTTGTAATAATAAGAGTACAAGATGTTTTGCAAAGTACATGAGAGTATTGCCTTCACTGGTAAATGAAAGTGCACCAGTAAATATATGGGCCTTCCTGTAGTAATCTTCACCTGTTCAGTGCAGGCAAATAAAAGGGAAGGCAGCAAAACGCTCCTGAAACAAGAGCATGTTCCCAGGGCCTCTCGGAGCCTTAGCTGTGAATCTGAACTGAAGAAACTAAATAGATAGGAGGTGGATCATGTTTTGGATGCATGGGCTGAGCTCTATTGTGGCTTCAAGTGAAGTGCAGTTTCTGTAGTCCGTTCTCCTAAGTAACTTAAAAAGCCTAAGCTATTTTGTTGTTTCGCTTTTACCATCAATAGTGCTACCCCAGTTCTTATATTTCATTTAAGAATAGTAGTAGTTATTGGAGGTTTTTGTGTTCTAATCCAAATGGCCTCCTTTCTAGTGCGAACTAAAAAAGCAGTCATCATGAAGGTCCTGAAAAAATCTGCTAGAAGATAAATTATCATCTGTCAAAAAGGTAGATTCCTACCTTTTTGATAGATGATAATATGCTGAAGGCTGAGGTAAAACTTTGTGCAATAGAGGCCACAAAAAGAAACTGAAATTGGTCTCACCGAGTTTCTAGTTCTTCCAGTCTAAATCAGAAAGTTATGTTTCTGAATCCCTTGTCTAGTATGTACTGAACATTTTTGGCTGGGAAAAATGTGACTGTTTACTTAGTGCATGGAAATATAGGTGGCATTTGGAGGCAATGTTTAGATAAAATCTCTTCCAAGTTTGCTTTAAGAACTCACTTAAATCTACTCTTCCTTTGTGTTCTGTAATGGAAGCGGGGGGAAGGAAGTTTAAAATATTTCAATACTTTTACTCAAAAAAAAGAGTAAAAAAGGAAATTATATATTTTAAAAATTCTTTTAAAAATAGCTTATAAGAAGTGAGCTTGGCTTCAGGGAAATTGATACTTGTCTTCCTGAAGAAGGTAAGGACCTATTTTTAGAACAATTCAGTGCGATTGTTTAGAGGAGAGAAACTAAAAACTCTCATGAAGTTGAAATCATCAGAGCCGGCCACTACCACAAAAGCAAGTTCAAGAATGCCTACTGAATCAGAGGCAACCCAAGAAGTTAAATATTCCCATCGTTATGTAAAGTCTTTGAAAGAGCTCTGATTTTACGTAAATTTGTCATTCAAGGTTCAGGTTAGGCCCTAAACAGAGCACTACCACATGTTTTCTAGTGTGATCTTTCAGCATTGCTCTTTTAATTGCAAGAATGACTTTAAAAGCCTCATAGGCTACAACAGACTAAACATATTTCAGTTTCCAATATGAAATTTTAGCAGCAGTTATTTAAAAAAAAAAAAACCACAACCAAAACAAGACAGTAAAACCTATTGTCCTGGCTCAGCAGTAGCTTTTATTGCTACTCAGGCTAGCAAAAGAATGATACTTTACCTGTGTATTTTTTGTCAACTTCAATGTTCATTTTAATGATATGAGTTACAAATAGAAAAGAACATATTTTGCATTTAATATCAGGAGGTATGGATGTTGGGGTCTCTTTTTGAGGTTTAGATGAGATTTGCCGGGAACATTTGTTAAAGGAATGTAATACCAACAAAAAGGATGCTAAATCTAACTTAAGGTCATATTTCATAAGGTGCTAGCAGTGATAGCAAAGGGAAATATTTTATCTTCATCTCCATGTTGAAATGGTTCCTCTGTTTCAGAGGAACTCTGTTGAAACACAGAAAATGGCTACAGAAGCAGGTGAAGGATTGTGTTTGCTCTGTGAAAAATAAGATAAAGTAAACATTCTTCATCATTCTCAAGTGTTTGTTTTCTACCTTTATAACACAGTCCTCATGGTTAATTTAGCAGCGTACAGATTATGCTAAAATAAATTACCTACCTATACTGATGAATCTTAGTTCTACATCTGTGTCAGATATAGTAATAATACAGTGCAAGAGCAGGCTGTTTCAAATAATTATTTTAAAAAGCGAAGGTACTTTAATTCTTCTGCTGTGTTCCAGAGGTAGGTTAAATGTCAGCTCCATATACTTGTTTGTGTTGGGTAGAAGGCCTGATGTGTTTGAGCTTTATCTCTGGACTGTGTTAACTGCTTGAACTGTTTTTACGCAAATTCTCATACAGCGAATACAAGCAACGTAAGGCAGACAGAACAGCAAAGCATCTTGATTATTTTTTTTTTAACATTTCCTATCTTAAGTACTTGCCAAAGAGAGATTTCCATGTAAGGAGGGTGACAATTAAAAAACTTAAATGTACGTACAAAGCAGAAGGGAGACTCAGTCAGTGATAACAGGACTTGTCTAAAAGCATGCTTGAAACTTTTAGTCCTTCACGTATCGATCATTATTTTTTTAAATCTTTATTTTATGTTTTACAAAGGGAGGCTTAAGGTTTGTGTAATGCTATTGCCGTCTTTCCTAGAATAGTATTGCACGTGCAAAGGCACATTTACATTAATTTTACCTTTTCAGAAAATGTTTCTTTTCCTGTCTTGTTTCTAAATATTTACAATTGTAAAGTTAATATTGTAATTCCATCTCCACGTGCCATTTGCTGATGGATAAAATATAAAGAATGGCTTGAGTTTGGGACACGTTATCTATCTTTGGAAAGCTGAACTTCAAAAATAATGTTCTGGAAATAGATTATATGCTTTGTTTCGATCTGGTATTTTCTTCTTTGGGGAGTACTTCACATGAGAATTGAACTGCTAATTGATTGTAAAGTTCTGAATGCAGTGTGTTACATGAAGAAAAATCAAGACAGACTAGTCATACCTGATTGTACACTTTCTAATATATTTTTCCTTGATAAATATTCTAAACAAACAATTATTATTTGGAAGGACAGTTTTCCTTGTAAATATAGAGGTCATATCTGCACTAGAAGACAATTGAAAATAAAAACACTTGCTCAGAAGTAAGGGCTTAGTTCACACCTACAGATAGCCAGGAGTTGTATTCTTCACACTGTAATTTATGCAGCAACCTAAGTGCCAATAATTGGTTTCTTGCACTCTCATTCCCCATTTCGTCACGTACCCTTTTTAAAGATACACCATCAGTAAGGAGTTGCAGATTGATGCTTTAGGTACAGTGCATTGAAAAGATCATGTGAGTTATGCTCCTGCTATTGCCTGTGCTATATCATATAATTCCTTTCAGAATTTTTTGCTTCATCCTTAAAATCTCTAGACTTCTTTATTCCCACAGTCTTGTTTGGGAATATGTTCTAAAACATCATTTTTGATTGCAGAGATACGTCCACTAACTCAGCCTAAATGTTTTCCTGTTTGCTGCTGTACCAAAACAGCCCTCTCTTGGGGAAGTTATCTGCTGGGATGAGTTTTCTCTCTTGGGACTTTACAGATTCTAAGCACAGAAGGAGGTCGTCATACCTCTTTCAGTGCCTGCTTTATGTAGTCTAAAGAAATAATGCTGCCTGAGGCATTTCTTGTTACGATCCACTCCTCTGGTTATTGTAAAGGTTTTTCTAGTTGTGATTTGTCTTCTGTGAATGCTGTAATCAAGCTTGTATACCACTACTACTGGAAATAGAGTATGCTGACTTTTTAACATGCTGATCAATATTGGTAATTCATCTTTATATTGGAGCTCTTGGTCATTCCCTAATGAAGAGGTCCTGGCTTGCACCTGAAGTTATACAAACTCGTTATATTTCTATTATTTTCACTTATTTTATTATTCGAAATCTTACGCATGTTCTGATCTTATCTTCCAAAATGGTAGTATTTCCGATTTGTATGTCATCTGTTGTTATGGCAAATCCACTAATTAGGTTTTCAGAAAAATTCAACTGATAAGCTCTCAAATGTTAAAGCTTCCTATCTATAAACAACCTTTTGTTGTTACTTAGCCAGATATTTTACTAATGACCATCTTTTGCACCTTCCACTAATGAATTAAGCAGCCATTATATCAAATGTTGAACACCAGATAAATGAGAGAGAGAACTTTTCTAACCAAATGAAATGCAGTATAGTGCATTAACAGAAACCATAAGTTTAGTCTAATATCTTTGGCAGAACCATAATCTCATAATCTTGTGTTCTGATATCTTCAGAATTTGTTCAAAAGGCCTTTCATACTGCCAGGTGAAGACTATCATACTTTTTTTCCCCCAGGTAATGTTTTGGGGTTTTTTGTAAACAAAGTCTACATTTGCTATTCTCAGATAATAATAATAATAATAATAATAGTAATAGGTATTTGGTCATTTCAAATGGCACATTAATTTCATAGAGATTTGCAATTTGCTTCCACATCAATGGAGAGAACGTTGTATTAGCTGTTTTGGCATTACTCATCCATGGTCATTTATCTATCTTGTCTTTGTTCCAAGGGGTAGTACTATTTATGTGCATTAATATTGAAGTGAAAAGTTCACTCAGTTCGACTGTGTTGGGATTATTATACATCTCTTGCAGTAGTCGCTGTCCTGTTGTAATACTTTCACCCCTCACCCCCCACCCTTTTGTACATCCAAATCTTCAGTTTCTGATGTAATTTCTTATGGTTTATCAAATATCTCCTTTTTTGAAATTTGCAGTCTAGTTCCAGAGTACTAATGTTTAGAATGTCATTTAACATAAAAATCTGACCACAAATACTAAATGCTTATTATGACCAGTTCATCTAAAGCCTGTTGTTATTTATAAAAGCAAACGTAAAATCCAGAGTATTGCTTTTATACGCAGCAAATTTGTTTATAGATGCACGACATGACTATTCCTCACCATTCATAAGTGGATGGAGCTTATGACAGTCTTTTTTGTACACAATTCCATGTTATGGCCTACTATAATTCCTCCTTCTTTTTCCCTTCTTCTGTTCTGTTTCCTGTAACTGGTCAAAAATTATGAAAAGTTTAGGTATCTTGATATTAAGATTGCCGGCTCATCTCAGATGTGACTTTATTTGTTCACTGTATCGTATCTTTTTTTTCTGTGCCTCTCAGCTTGCTTGGGGCTCTTCAGCAGTGTAAGAAGCAATAATATTGGTCTATGGAAGAAGAAAGTTCTTTTTGTCTTCATGATTTTCACTGAAAGTGGCCACAATCTGTTCACTAACACTGGTCTAAATTGTGGGACCTGTGAGAGGACGAGTCTTACTGTAACCTCCTAAAAATGCACCCATTTTCAAAACAGACTGTAGTGCTAAACCAAGTCTGCAATAGAATATTAGTGTGAAATCCAAGTGAAAACAAATCGAGCTTGCAGTTAACATATCAAATAATGATTAAGAATTTTTTTGCCTTTTCAGTTCTGTTTAATACCTATAGTGAACCTGGCTCTTTGCTAAGGCTAATCAAAGCCTCATAGAGCCAGTCATAAGATGGAAACAGCTTGCAGACTTTTTTTGCATGCATGCATACATTTGCTGTCTCTTTAATGCTTGGGACCAACTTGGAAAGGAAAGAATGAGGAAGAAAATTGCTTGTTCCAAGTGAAACTCCTATCCTTGTGTACAATGGAATATATCTGAAGGAGAAATAAGGTTTATGTATTTTATTTCCACTGACAATTTCTGTTGGAAATAAGTTTCTCAGTTTAGAAACTTCTGGTAGTTTTTGTCTTTCTGATTTGTTTCTACAAGTTGCTGTAGGTAGTATTAAAAAAAAAAAAAGGGGGCAAATCAAGGAGATAGCTGGTAATATGTGAAGTACCTCAGCAAGAACTGTGGGGAAAGGCTGAAATTTCTGTGGAATTTTATTTATGAATTTTAATGAAGGCTAACTGAAAATGCAGTTCTTTGTCCAGTTCCCACTTAATCACCTGACGACTTTGATTAAGATGCAGTGCTGAGATCAGACCTAGCATAAATTTTACTTTGAGGAGTTAAAAATCTCATCACTGTGTTCTACAGCTTCCTTAATTCATGTGTCTTTATGTTGTATATTTTGGTATTCCAAAAATAAAGTGGTTTTTAGCAGTTGCAGTAATTAGCAGGTAGAGTAGCACGCTCAGCAAAAAAGAAGTGGAAGACTGCATAAACATTTATGAAGAACTGAAGGATTTTTGTCTTTTTGAATAAACTCTGTCAACTCTTATTTTTAATGAAGATCGAATGATATTGTAATTTTTCTATGCATAAAATATTCTAATGTATTAACTAATTTTATGTATTACAGTCACATTCATTAAATGTTTCAGACAAACTTGGTGTGTATTAGTTTGGACAAAGTGTATTCACAGAGCTTTGATTTAGAAAATAAATTTAATACAGAGCCAACAATAAATCAATGAATAAGCATGTGTAGGATAAGGAGCACAAAGAAAAATAATTACGTTGTGTGCTTTAGACAAGATTCTGGCCTTGTATATTTGAGCGTGAATCGAGAGAAGCTAATTTACTTACATATTTTGCAGGAGCTTAGGTTTTTTAAGGGGTTTAGATGGAATGTAATTAAAACTGGTATTTCAGGGTCTTCTGCTGGTTGCTACTCTTGCTCTGCTCTCTTTCATCTTACTCTGGAGAGAACTTTATGTATGTGTTGTATATTATACATAATGGTTTAAATTACGTTGATGTATAATTTAAATTTATCAAGTAGTTACACTGATAATCATCATGTAGAAATTTGAATCAGATACTGTTTTAGGATTGGCGTGCTCTTATATCAGGTCTGGATTTAGTCTACTAACTCTAAATGTAATAGAGAACTAGGGCAGAATACCTTTTGCATAAATAAGCTGCTTTTAAACTTGAACATTTGAGAGCTTGAATGTGCATTTAACCTCTGCACTTTGTGTGAGTCATAAGTGTTTTACTGTAGTATAAATCTTTTGCATAAAGTAATTATCTACCCACTCTGTGATGGGGAAATTTACATTAACTTGAAGTCTGAGAGATGTGAATAAAATGTCCACCTACCTGCTGAGTCTAGTCTATATTTTAGTTTTGGGTTATAACATGGACATGTGAACAGAAAAAGAGGCATTCATCAATAGTTTTGTAACATTGCAGTTTTTTCACTTCTATTTCTCGTGCTGTTGAATGCTGCTATCAACTGTTATTAACAGACTGAAATGCAAAGGAAGTTAAGGACTTAAATACATAAAAAAGAAGTAATCTTTCTACCCAGATTTCCATAATGCACCATAAAGTCCAGCAATTTAAAGGCTACAGGTTAGCTTGGATATGAAAAAAATAAGAGAAAGATTTAGCAGAAGTAGAATTCAGCTTTTAAGAAATGTTATGCCACTTACTTTCACGGCGTGATTCTCCCCTCTTTGTTCTTTCCTTTCCTTACCTTACTTCGCCTTACCTTAAGATCGTCCATGGTATACTGTTACATGTGTAGCATATGGCGTATGTATCCTTGCATGTTGTATAGATAAATATTTTTTTTCAAGGATTTAACACATTGTAATGATGGGAGGCAACATATAAAATATTTGCAGTACTACAATATTTAACTTTGTGCCATTCAGTTTAATCAGATTTTCCATGTGCGTTGATTAAATCAAAAAGAAATGACCTGTTTCTACTTGGAAAGTCTTAAAAGAATTTAACAGTGAAACAGCCGTCATTCACCAGCAGCTGTCTATCTGCACCCTGAAGATGTCATCAATAATGCACAAGATAGCATCTCTAAGTTGAAAGAACAGTAGGATTGGCATCAATTTTGCTTAATAGACCATCATACACAAACTAGACAGTGATACCTGAAGCACTGACAGCATCCATTACATTAAAATGTGTATGTCTCTTATTTGGAAGCGTTATGCAAACTTGACAACACTTTTACTTTTTTTCTTTCTAAAGTCTGATTTCAATTGCACTGAGATTAATATTATTTTTCTCCTATTCTCAGAGGGTGATGAGACGGGAGTGATGGATAGTCTGCTTGAGGCCTTGCAGTCAGGAGCAGCATTCAGAGATCGCAGGAAACGAACACCAAGAGGACAGGGTAAGATGCTTTCTGAAAACTTTTAGTTATGAACTGAGTGGGCAAAAGTTGTTTTGCAAAGATATACCAACAATTTTCACTGAAAACCATTGAGCTACTCTTGGTCATTGAGCTACTGTGAAAACTCAGCATGCTCTTTGTGATCATAGATTTTTAACTTGATAGCTCTATCTCTAGATAACTATGGGCTCTAAGATATGGCGAGGGTTCCTGTTTGTTTGAAATGGCATTTAAAACATTGCTGCACAAAGTATGTTTGTCTTAATCTTTCAAACCATAAATATAATTAATTTATTGTAGGTGGCACCATGGAAAATACCAGCTTCTTGCATCAGTAAGAGTTTGGGCATATAGCTGATAGTCTTTTTCAAGCACTGGTCTTAGATATGTTCTGGTTTGGTTGGAAGCTATAGTGTGTGTAGTCATAAAAGACAAGTTACAATAAAGTAGCTTCACTTTCTCGAGGGAGACAACAGTATTGTACTGGTTTAGTCTGAACAATTACTGCTTCCTGCAAATTTGGTTTTGAGAAAATTTGGGAGAAGGCTAAGCAATTGCAGTGTCTCCTCCATTCACTTCTCTGCTTATGATATGCCAGTTGCATACAGTTTGTGAACTGCATTTATTCTGCATTTACTTTTCATCAAAGCTCGTGGTAGTATACTGTATTTTGAAATTTTTCATTTAAAACATGTCTTACAGTAAAAAAATACAGTCATAAAAAATTAAAGTTGAAAAATCTTAGCTATTTGGCATAAAATCAAAAGCTTATGTTGGATATGTACTGCTAAAGGTTTGGCAAAACGGAGTTGTCTTATTTTATAAATAAGCCATGTATATCTACCTAATCCTTAGTGAGCTAGGGTTAGATTCATGTTGGCTGATTATTTTTTTAGAGGAACAGAAGAGTAAAGGCAAATTCTAATACCCTCTTTCATCTAGCTAGGAAAGATGGTATATAATTATTTTTAATTTGCCATATGCCTGATCTTAGGGAAAAAATAAAAGTAAGTTACATAATTTGTTCATACTAGGAAATGAATTCTGCTACAGTTCCAGTATCATTCTTAATTCAGAGCTTGTTTCTACTCTCAGATCAGAACTGAAAGAACTCCTCGATCAAAATGTATTTTTTTCCATATCTTGAGAAATATCAATGTGAGAGGTGGTCTTTCTGTGTTGTGACTTGAGGAGAGATTTGTCACCCAATGGTGACAAAGAAAAGCTTCCCAGGGACCAGAGGAGATTGTGCAAAATCTGCGGCAGCTGAGAAAGCCAAGGAGATGACTGAGACCAGGTCCAAAAAGCAGTGACTCCTCTGCAACAATAGAGTCAGAGCTAATTAAAAATCCCTTTTATTTCTCTTCTGTCTCATATAGTCACTTTCTGTGTGTTTGAAATTTCATTGTGTCAATTTATATTCTAGTGGGGTCTGGCTTTTACATTTAAGGAGTTGATTGACTTTGGGGAACTTCCTGTGAGAAAAGGTCTCGATAATCCGTTTCTGAGCTCTGGCCAACTGTAAGTCTTCTCATAAGTGGATAAGACCATTATGTAAAGTTTTCAGGGGGTATCTAAAAATTTAGACAGGAAGCAATAAATGTTAGTCCCAGTCAAGTATCTGATTTAAACTATGTAAATTTTCTCATGTGATTTAGTAATGTACATGACATCTAGTCATAACTCGTCTACAAACCAGAAGATACTTAAAAATATGGCTATGACATCTCTAAGCCGTGAACTATAGCATTAAAAAAGCAGGGACCATATTTACAAACTTCTGTATCTCTCCTTAAAAAATTGAAGGGACAATGACAGTTTTCTTATTGGTACTATCAATAGACTCCAAGTGTTCTGGAGTTTCATCCAGTGAGATTTTTGTAAACCGTTAACTCCATGCCTCTTGTGGTTCACTGGAAGGAAGAAAAAGTAAATAAAAGCTATGGAAAGAAGAGGTTGGAGGATTTCTGGGCTTGCTGGGTCATTTGGTTGTGATTGGCAAGCATATAGGAAATGGTATAGTACTGTCTATACATGGTCCATAATGTAGGATTTTTCTGTACATCATTGATAGCTTGCTGCACTCTCTGTAATCAGCATGTATTCTTAACACACAGAAGAGAAAAAAATAGGTGCTGCTGTTTTGAAAGTCATACTTGTATAGCAAAGTTTTGAGCTTGAACTTGTCTTGGTAACCGTCATGGTCTAAGAAAAATTGTTGTTTTCTGCCTGTTTGGACACAGATTTCATTTTTGTGCGTCCGTTATGGCTTTCTCACTCGCAATATCAGTAGTTTAAATCTAGTGAGGAGGAGAAACGACTTTTGCTTGCTTACGTTTTGCAGTTTTATTAATTACTTGGTAGCAGGTAGCCCCTACAGAAAGCCTAAAAACAAAACAAACTAAAAAACCACAAACAAGAAGATGCCCCCAAAAACCACTCAGCAATACAGTAAGTTCACTTGCGTACATTTTCACGTATGTGCTCTCGATCTGTCTTGTTGCAAACTTGCTTATTCTGTTTGCACCTGCTCAGGGTGAAAATGAAAACTATAGAAGGTTAGAACCCTCTCAATGGTTACAACGAGTAGACCATGAAAATTTGGCTTTTGTTGTATTTTCCTTCAGTGGTTTCACAGAGTAAATTTAACTCAAAGGAGCGAACTGTAGCATCACTACTAGTGGCATTCTTGAACAGTTTGACTGAAAAGGGAAAAAACCCACAACTTTCCAAAAGAAAAACCTGTGCAATGGCATGTGTTCACTGCTAGCTTTAGGTGAGTAGGTTGGATCTAGGAGGGAACATTTCATTTTGGATAACACAGCTCTAGTTACTATAGGCCTACAGCTACCCCAGAAGAGTGTCATTCTACCAAAGATACCTGTTCAATTAGCCTTTTTTACAGAGATCACTGGTGTACCTTGTAGCATATATTTGTGCTTACATGGTCATGTCTTTAAAATATTTAAAGAGTAAGAGACAGACTAACTGGGTAAGAGATAGAGATAGGAAGGGAATGGTGCTCTGTTCGGTTAGAATGGCAGCCCTACGCAGAGGGAACTACTCAATATCACAGTTTTCCTACTGGGCAAAAAAAATTTTGGTGAAATGTACAGACAGGTTTGAAAAAGTAAAACTCATTTAAAATATGTTTAACTGCATTGGTTTTTGTTTGTTTGCTAAGCCTGTAAATGAAAAGCTACACTTTAATGGGTTGCATTATAACTATCGACTTTTCCAGTAAAAATCTTTTTGTTATCAGGTCATGGAAGTAATAATAAAAAATTCCTGTCCTCCTCCCCCAGTTCTTAATTTCATTGTACTCTTATGTATTCTTTGTTATGTAGACTTTTCAATGTGAAAAAAGTGTGTGGTTTCTCTCTCCTGAGCTCATTATTGTATGTTTATTGTTTCTAGCTACTGGATTTTAAGTATAGAGTTTGTCCTTTCAGTAGATTGTTTATAGAGACTATAAAATAATAATTAGGAATTAGTTTCTAGAAAAGTTGCTTCCTCTTCCAAAAATATACTTGCTTTTTGCAAGTTTGCTAATATTGGCATGAGAGTATAATAAAGAACGGTATTAGGTGGCATTCATCACGATACCAGTTTAAAATGTGTGTCCAGCACTACTTTTACACTAATTATCCCTGACCTTTTTTTCTGGCTTTGGGGTATGATATTATTAAAGACGACTGATTCAGGAATATTTTCTCTCTGATATTGGTTTAAGCAAACTTCTGCACAGAGCTAAACATTCTGTTAGGGTTCTTTCTGTTAAGCTGCTAAATTTTTTGCCATGGAATTTAAGATTATTTTTTTCAGAAATGTTAACAACTAGTACCCTCTCCTATATAGCCAATCTATTGCAACTGCAGTGATAATACGTGCTATTATTTCTGTAGTCTTTCACTACCAGGAAAGCATAGGTATAAGGAACATGCATGCGGGTTCTTTCTGCTTTAGATTTCAGTGTAAAGTATATTTATCAAGTATTTAATGTGGTCTGTTAGTACATGTGTTTTGGGTTATTCTTTTAATCCATGCATCAAAATCAAATCAGTGCAGTGAGATGCGTAGTAGGCACTATTTAGGAACTTCTGAATTTGATGTTATTGAGGGTTCCTACACTGTCATTACTATTTCCATATTAGCAGTACACCTTGAGAGTGAAAAAGAAAGAATGAACCTCCCTTGTTCAGTTTTAACATCTAATTTGAATCTTTTATGCAAACTATCTGAAGTACTGCCACCACTTCTTTAACTTCTGTAAGACAAAAAGGAGTTGAGGCAATGGAATATTACTACTTTTTAATGACTTTTGATGATTTTCAGATGGTGTTCAGACATTTCCTTTAATTTAAAATATGCTCTTTTAAAAAATAAAAAAAATAGGTGCATATTTTACATCAAAGTTCATTGACCAACAAAAAGGTTATAGTTTTAGAAATTTTGTCTTATGCTTGAAGGCATAGCTATGCTTAAAATTAAAGGCTGACTTCTATGTTTACCTTTGCATTGAATATATTAAATAAATTCTTGAGAGTTAGTTAGGTTTCTGGGTGCATGATCCTTGTTTACCTAAAACACATTCAAATAAAAATCTTCAGTCAAAGCATATCTGCTTTACTGAAAGCATTGTGAAACATTTTGTATGTGGCAGTTTTGTAAATAAACTGATTTTTGACATGCTTACATCTGTCTGTGAATTGATGAGAAGATTTATCAGTGTTAAAATCCAAAAATGTGGTAGGTGCACTTTTAACAAATCATGATTTGTGCTCAGCTGGAATGGTGTTTGAGTAGCCTTGTTTGCTGTCTTTCAGTTGAACAGTGTGTCATTGTCTTTATCATTAAGTATCTGTTATGAAGTTAGAAATATCCATGATGGACTGTAAAAATGCTAGTCTCAAGTTTAAAAAAACAGTATGTATTTTAAATGTATTTGGTAATCTTTTTAAACATCCCGTGGTAAAGAACTAATATTCCTATTGTTATGTTCAGCTAGCATCTCTTAATCTTTTGTTATTTTGTTATTTTACTTTGAGAAGTTGAGTGCTTAAAAACATGTTTTGCTATCTCAGTTATATAATGGAGGTTTTTTGCTTACAGTCAGGAATCGTGGACTAATGAGACTTACACATATGATCTAAGTGCTTCGGAATTATCACAACTATAATAGCAAGAGCTAAACAAGGATCACCAAAAAGAAATTTACTGGTTTTGCCATCAAGGCATTATTGTGAGATTTAAGTTTGCTTTCATTGCTAAATATAAGTATGGGTTGTATAAGGAAAATCTATTTATAGTACCATTCAAATCGAGTCTTAGCAAATTACTTTAGTCCAGAGAGCTCCATAAACAGTCCCAAAGCTATTTAAAAATAGGTAATTGCGGTGTAATCTGTTTTTACTGTGCATGCATTTTGGCTTATGATTTTTGTAATTAAAGGAGTAATATTAGATAATGTATTATTCTGGTGGCTTAGCATGAAAGCAACAGCTGTAGTACGTGGGGGTTTTCCTTGGCATTTCAGAGGAATTCTACTTACAAGCAGGGTGAAGGAAAAGTGGGGGAAAAAGGATCTAAAGCAAACGTTAACCTCCAGGCTGCTTAGACTGGATTCTCCAGGTTTTTAGATGGGCAACACCCTTCAGCATAAAGGGAATGAAGAGGCTCTGAAAACACCTCGTGGCCAATAGATGTATGGACATAAAGACAAAAATTCAAGAATTGTGTACATTTGAATAATTGTTTTCACCTGTGTTAATTACCCTTCTCTAGAGCAAGTATTGAAGATTGATTAGTTGTCTTTCAAATTGATTCGCTGATCTTGGTATGCATGAGATTGTTCACATGTTGACATAGAAGGTGTAAAGTACTTACGAATGTTTGGTAAACTAGACAGACGTAGAGAAGTGGTATTGTGAACTCTAGACTTTGCATATATTGCTGCTGCTTTGTCTAATTCTAAGTTGTTACTTGCCATTTTAAATTTTTTTTCTGAGACGATTTTTTCTGAATAAATGAAAATATGCCATGAAATGGCAATGGCATATAGACATTCTAAAAAATGTCCTTCAAAAAGATGGTGCTATATAATTGTTACTAATTACATCTGAGTTTGTCATTCATCTAAAGCATTTAATAACTTACACAAGACTAAGGAGAGTTATGTGCCCCTTGCCTTTATTAGTGTAAGTGCTTCAAAATGCATTTCAGCATAGTATGAAAAGTATTCTTTGTAAGTTCTTCTGGAAAAGCGTTATGTAAAATTCTACACTGAAAGTATCAGAACACTTTTCAAGTTTTAGTATTTTAAAAAATTAACACTGGTGTTACTTTACTCATCAAATTGTCCTAAGATCCCAAAATATAAAGTTCTAAATTTTTGTGACTTAAGACATAGTAGAGTGCCTGTTTCCTTTTGAAGTAAAAACATATTGCCCATTAATGATGATGAGAATTACATGGAAGTACTGAGGATTATTCTACAGCCTCATGACATACGTAAGTTGCATCATATAACATCTGAGCTTATGCCAGCCAGTTGCAGGACTGTGCCAATTGCCTCAGACATTGAAACTGTTATATTTCTTTCTTCAAAGTTGTTGTCTATTTCATCATAGGACTCTGCACGTACCCAGAACAGCTACAGAGTTCATACAGAGTGTATATTATGGAGTTTCTTTTTCTGGGAGTTGACTTGGCACAGTTGCTTCTGAAGCTTTTAAAAGCCTTTAGAATTCCAAAAGCCTTTTTGAATGTCCTATGTTGTGAAATAGATTTTTAGAACTAAAACAAAGCTTTTCTGAGAACCAGAGAATTGTTCATAGTAACAAGGCTCTCAAAAAGTCTAATCCAGAAGGAGGCTGCCAAGTTCACATGGTAGAATTTTGTATGAGTTGGAAGTCACTCAGTTCTGAATTTTTTTTTTTTTTTAATTCACACTGAATCTGAAAACTGTTCTATTTTAATGAGGTATATCTTGCTAGGTGTTAAGGCCTACATTTCTAGAGATGTATAGCTGAGTTTTGGCTACATCTGTATGCGGTAGCTGAAGTTAGAGAAACTACTTTTATACATAGAGAAAGGATATTCATGCATTCATTTACCAACTACATGAGTAGTAATGAATGATATGCAAGGCTAACTTAATTTGCATTTGGACATTTGAATTTTCTTTGTCAGCGCTGATGCTGTTATCATGCAATTATTGTGAAACACTTCTATTTGAAAAATTTTCTGTTGCAGTACTGTTTACTGAGGTAATGCATATTGGCTTTAATATTTTAATATATATACATAGTGAATGGAAAGGAAAGGGATGAAAATCAGTGTTGCAGTGTGTGAGTTGGCCGCAGATTAATTTAACTGTCATTAGGTCAAAATGGTTATTTTGCAGATAGAGATACTTTCTGTTCCATTCTGTTCTAGGCATGTAATATAGAACTGACAGTCCTCTAACCTCAGCATGGAGAGACTGTCCCAGGTTTTTTACTAGTGGTTGTCATCTTGACTGTAACAACTTAATTAGTTCACTTTCTGCAAAGACAATATTCACTCTACTGGTTAGGACGTAACAGAACAAATCACGGAAATTCTAATTTTCTTGTTGGACTATCGGAAAAAAATGAGATTCTCTGCTCAGCATACCCAAAATAATAGTGTTTAGTTACAAAGTACTGTTATCATCTTAGCAGTAGACACATAGTAGTTAGGCAGTTATGTCATTGTGTGAGAAGCCAGAATCTCAATTGCTGTATGTTGCCATAACTCTTTTTACTTTACTGACTTTTTTAGTTCAATAACCTGTGACAGGTTAAATTAAGAATCTAAACAAGGGTGTCCAATGACAGAGGGACAGGTAGAGGCCAGCAGTCCCTGTTGGAGAAAGCGGCTAAAAAGATTTCTAAAAAATGATAGAAAAGCTCTGCCAAGAGAAAGGGGTAGGAGGACACTACATATGGACTTGACAATGTAACCCACCAACTTTGCTTTTTTTTAAATACTCTCTTCTCTATTTACCTCTACATTTTAAGTCCCTGATTCTCAAAAAAAAAAAAAAAAACCCAAAAAACAAAACAAGTCAAGGTACAGACTTGTACGTACTGTACCATCTTTGTCTTAAAATTCTCCAGCAACTTGTTCATACATTTTTACAGTGCTTTATCTGAAGTACTTTTGCCCAGAAACCATAGTCTCTTATTTTTCAATAACAGTAGGTTCTCAATGTTTTAAACTTCTTATCTGGGGGAACGTTTGTTAATAGCAGTCTAATGGATTTCTGCCTGCCCACCCACCTCACCCCACCCCCTTTTATTCTGAAGTCAGACAAGTGACAGGTTTAAAAGAGAGGGTATTGGTGGTATTACTCTGTATTAATTGTGTTGTCTTTATCTGAAAATCTGAAAGCTCTTTATAGAAGTGGGCACTACTCCCCCTTCCATCATTTAACAGATGAGTAAACAAATGCTGTAGTTCTGCCCTCTTTCAAAGCTAGCATACCCTAGCACTGGTGCTGAAAGAGCAGTCTTGCTCTGGCAGCTTATTTTTTTTTAAGCTTGTAATCAATTCAATGATTCAGTTTCACTTTGTGGCTAGCCCAAACCTTTATTTGACTCTAGAGGGTCTGTTCTTCATGCAACAAGCTGTACATAAGTCCAGAGTATATTGCAGGCAGAAGCAGGCTGAACAGCCAGCCAGTCTGAAGCCAGCTAACTACCAGTCTGTTTTCTAAATGCTCTTTAGATTTGACTAAGGCAATGCTGATCCCAGCCCAGTGAAGATCTTTGGAGGCTCTGAAACACTGCACTAACACGGCTGTGTTGGCTTCTGAGTGACTTGCAGTGTAGCAAAGGCAAGTTCATCTGTCTGCAAAAGACCCAACTGGCATTTCTTTCATTTTCTTTATAATAGTTGAAGGAGTAAAAAAATCTTGTATGTGTATCAAGAAAATAAGTTAAAAAGCATTAAGTAGTGTCCTTTTTTAATCAATCTTTTAGGAATCCTGAAATTGTATTTGCATGTCAGTTTTCCTGGGGCTTAGTATGGAATGATGCATTATAATTACAGTGGAACTAGAAAAATCCCTCTGCAGTATTCCTAGTTTAATGCATTTTTGTATACAGAAATACCTGGAAAGAAAAAAGTTGAAATATTCAAACCAGATAGAACTGTGTAGTTCTCCACTATCTAGGAAAACATTCAAACTACTGACATGCATTGGGGGAAAATATAGCATCACTTCCAGTTTAGGAAAGGGTCATATGCAGCATATAACATTCTTAAAAGCATGGCATTAAATTCTGTCACTACAGTGTTTAAAGGGGAAAAAGAAGCTTGTAAGAAATCTAAAAGTTACTGTGCGTGTGTGTTTATAAAATCAGGTGGAGCTCCTTACTGTTCAGTTGAAGGAATCATTCTAGATAATGAGTTTGCTTAATCTAAACAGAGCGAAAGTCCTTACTGAGGGGCAAATGTCGGGGCAAGTGACAGAAATACCTAGAATAGGCAGTGTTGTCTATAACTGCGGCAATTATGAGGCTTGCTGGATACTGTGCTTGTTACAGACCCTGGGCAATTGCTGCATATCGTGTCCTTTTCCCCTCTGGAGCAGACCATGTTTCTGGCTCCTTATAGCTTAAGTATCTTGCTTATTTCTCGCAGAGAAAGAGAAATCTTGTTTTATTTATGTTCAGCTTGTTCCTTGCCTACCTTGTTGAGATTTATTGCATGGTGGGTTTGGTGATGTCTTTGTAATGGCCAGCTTCAGCAGCTGGTTGAATGCCTTTTTTAGCTAAGTCAGCTGAGACTAATTTGAGGGTATTACTATTTTTCTTCTCAAAAGTTTCACCAACAGAGAAGAAATGTTTTTAGTTTTTTGTTCTACATAGCATTCAGTAGGTTAGTTTTTGGGAGAGCTTAGTTTAGGTGTAGTAATGAATCCCTTATAAACACTTGTCTGTCAATATTTTATTCTGTTCACTGACTTGTGTAATTCTCATTTAGCTTAATTTTTACAGAAGACTGTTTCTAGACAAACATTAATAATTTCTGATGGAAATATGCTGGAAGTTATATGATACTGGTCAAGTTTCAATGTTCCTACTAAGATTTTAATGCAAAAGAGCAATTTTTAATGTATTTTTAGCATACTGTAATGAATGATTAAGCTACTGAACTGGAGAGTACTATTGCAAATACAAGATCAAAGAGTGGAAGTCAATGACAGACAACAGAAAATATAATGAAACAGAAGAATTTGCCTGTGAAAAAGTATAATAGTTTAGCTGAGGAAGCAAACTAGTCTTAATTAGAGTTTTAGATAAGACTTTATATGATCTGTGTTATTTTTTTCTGTGCTTAAACTTTTGCTATTATTATGATGTTGATTAGAGGCATGCTACCAAAAACCGTACTTCGATTTTTATAGCTTATTACAAGTGGAAAATTTTACCAATTTGGGGGTACAGATCTTGTAATACCAGCTCGGCCTGAATTTGGTTACTTTTATGCTTCTAGGGATTTTGCAGAAGATAATTTTAAGGAGGTATTTTGTGTATTGTCAAGTTGTTGGCTGGTTTTACACTATGATTTTTTTTCATCTTTCTCCAAAGCATCTTTGGCCATTCATTCATAATATATTGGGCTTAAAAGACTACAGGTCTGACTTTACATGGCAATGCACTTTGTCAGATTACGTTTCCTGCTGTTGTGCTGCAGGCAAGTTTAAATTTCAGGGGGCATATTGAGACCTAGTCAATCAACATTTTTAACACAACTTCATGTCACTGTCTCCATTGCATTTCTGAAACTGTAGCACAGGTGGTTCCTCTAATTATTGTGCATTATTGCCTCAACATAATGTAGCTGAGCTGTTACCTTTGTGATATATGTAGTTCCAAAATTGCTCTCGCATCCTAAAAACTGTAAGTGGTAGCTAACTGTAATACATTTGTATTGCTAGATTGTTTCATTTTGAATACTCTTACATTTTAAAGGGTGCTACAATTAGGGTGAAGTTGTTTTTAATGATGAATAAAAACAGATGTGAGATATTGATGATGTAGGTTAATAATAATTCTAATAGTGATATATTTTCCAAATAAAAGAATGATCTAGATTCTGTAAAAACAAGACACCAACCTTGAAAGAGTTAGTTTTGTTTAGTCCTCTTCAAAACATACTGCAGAAGATAACCTTTGATATGATTTGTTGTGTTTGTCTCAGTAGAAGATCTCTGCATGTTACACTCCTGATTTCTTTTTTGGAGGAAAAAGTGATATAGGCTATAAGATTTTGTGAGAATATTATAACTAGTTGATCTATCAGTGTGTGCGTTAGCTCATCCTCTTTTACCCTCTCATGGGAGTATATAACATCATAATATTGTTATTTAAAAACCATATACATACTGTACAGTGTCTTCCAGATGGATGACTAAAAATAAAGATGATACTGGAATTCTTCAAGTTAGATCTTGTATTGGGTTTGCGTGGCAAGGTTTTGGTAGCGGAGGGCTACAGGGGTGGCTTCTGTGAGAAGCTGCTGGAAGCTTCCCCTATGTCCGATAGAGCCAATGCCGGCTCCA
>NW_008825562.1:805247-852316 GCF_000699105.1 Pygoscelis adeliae | reverse complement strand
CTCCCCCTGAGGAGGAAGGAGCGGCAGAGACAACGTGTGATGAACTGACCACAACCCCCATTCCCCGTCCCCCTGCACTGCGGAGGGGGAGGAGGTAGAGAAATTGGGAGTGAAGTTAAGCCCGGGAAGAAGGGGGGGGTGGGGGGAAGGTGTTTTAGATTTTATTTCTCATTATCCTACTCTGATTGGTAATAGTTTAAATTCATTTTCACCAAGTCGGGTCTGTTTTGCCCGTGACAGTAATTAGTGAATGATCTCTCCCTGTCCTTATCTCGACCCAGGAGCCTTTCATTATATTTTCTTCCCCCCCCATCCTGCTGAGGAGGGGAGTTATAGAGCAGCTTTGGTGGGCACCTGGCATCCAGCCAGGATCAACCCACCACAGATCTATATTATATCTGCTTCTCTTTTTCTCTGTGATGTCTGTATTTTTTTTTTCTTCCATTTTCTGTTAATGCATTAGGTATTTCTTCTGTTGTTGAAGAGGATTCTATTTAAATAATTATAAGTCAGGTATATAAAATTGTACAACAGTGTCTATGTGCCTGTAACTCCATGAATATATTACTGTAGCCTTTCTTAATTTTTTCCTACAGATTTAAGTTACAAAAAAAAAATAGACATATCACACTGAAATAGGGAAAATGTTCAGTTATTGTGAGGATTTTTTTTTCATTTTAAAGTGAACAGATTTCTAAAATAACATAATAGAAGAAAAAAAAAAAAGATCTTACTGGCAGCATTCCCGCAGGAGCTTATCTTCCTCAAGTGTTTACAGTGAGGTTTTTCTTGAAGACCCTGGAACTACAGTGATATCATTGGTGGCTTATGAGACAATGCCCAAGGTAAAACTTCAGTTCACCGCTTATCAGGGGATGTGTGAAGGCTCTTGGGCTGAAAGGTTCGTTAGGTTTGTCTATAGAAGCTGTCAGTCAGACTAAACAGACAAGAGAATGTATTTGGGTTTTTTCCCCTCAGTAAAAGAGGGAGGGAGTAATAGTCCAACTTTAAGCGGGTACAGCATTTTCCTTCTGTAATCAAGTTACATTGTCAAATTATGTAGCTTTAAGCTCTGCAAGAATTATGGCTAAAATAGAATTGGATGGAGGACACACAAAGTCTTTATGACTTCATAGAGCAGAGTTTGAATTAAGTTGATTTGAGAATAAAACCAAATTTCACCATTACTGGGGGCTGATTAAAATCTAGCAAGGTGTTGAATCAACTATTTGGAAATTAAATAATTATTTCTTTACAAAAAAAAAAAAAATATATCTGATTCACTCCTGAAAAAAATATTTTACCACTTTTGTCAGACATCCCAAAGACGCTTCATAATTTCTTTACGTGTAAACACTGCTCATTACAAGGTGGATTTGACAAAAGTGTATTTTATTTTAAAATCTTCTTTACTAGAGTGAAAACCTTAAAGGGAGATTTACCAAAAGTTTCATTTCTTCTCCTGATGGACAACCGCTCTGAAGAAAGCTAGAATTATATTTATGGAGTCTTTTGAATATTTTTTTTTTCTGTTGAAATAAGATAGAGTCTATTGCTAAGGAATATACATTTCAGAAAAAGATTATATCTCTTCACTGAAGGCAATCATGATTTTCTTTTAAAGCAGTAGCAACATAACATCTAAGTGAAGAGAGTTTGAATCTATTTCTGTGTTGTCCTTAAACATCTTAGAAAAATTTTTTAAAACGTATTGTTAAAGACTTTGAAAGTTTTGTAGCAGTGAGGGGAGAGAATTTAGGTTTATGTATAAGCTTTTAGAAAGCTGTTTTAGCAGTTTGCTGGAATTGCATTGCTGTTTATAGCACTTAAGGTTAGAAAAGTATTTGAAAGGATGAAACATTCAAAGACAAAGCAATCTAACGTAACATAAAACCTGTAGAGAAATTGCTTGTCATTGTATGGATCCAGTCCAAGGCCTGCAGAAATTTCTGTAATTTTGGCCACGTAAAGTATAATGGAAGATAAAATTATATCATGAGAGAGAAAAAACATAAAAACATTTTGTACTCAATGGACTATCAATTGTCAGGTATTGAAGACATATTAGGAAGACATGGTGCACCACACAAAGTATGTGTATGGGTGAGCCTGTAGATAGGGACTGATGTGAATGCATAGCTGACCTTGTCATTTGATATTAAGGCCACACATTTGCAAACGGCACCTGTGTATTTAAATATCCACTGAAACATTTATCTCTTGCCATATGGGGGGTAAGATGGTGTGTGTGAGAGGGAGTGTACATGCACATATGTACAGATTTGCTGGTAAAAATATCCTGAACAGCTTCACTACACTATATTCTGTTCTTTTTTTGTTTGTCTTCCAGAATAGCATAAATGATGTGGGTTTTTGCTTTGCTGGCATATCACAGGAATATTTAATGTTCAGAGAGCTTTCTGAAATTGTCTGTATGACTTTTTTGCACCGAAGCTTCACATAATATCAAGATTGTTTTTGAATTATCACTGATAGTTTTCTAGATACAGGTCATTAGATGCCATTCTTTGTAGGTTTTGTTCTCCTGCAGAATTTTGGCAAATAATGCTCTGTAATGTCCTGCGATTGTTCCATACTTGCTTTGTCTACATACCTGCAGTATTCTTTTCTTTCAGGAAGAATACAATAAGGTCTCATAAGTAAAGGTAAAACTTAACATTAAATAAATCATTATAGAGCAGGGGAGATGACTAACAAAACATAAATCACCTTGTGTTTCTTACTAAGCAATTGCTCATATTCTATTTGAAACCTCTTAGAGCACCACATTTATTGTACTGACTTACAGACAATTCTTTTGTAGTCCAGTGCCTGATTTTTGGAGTGCATTCTTCCCTCCAGATGTCAGTAGTAACATCTTCAATATAGTTTTCAATTCTCTTGTGTGGCTAGCATCCCTGACTTGGAAAAATCTGTCAATATTTTCAGGAAAGCAAAGCTTTGAATTGTCAAAAGTCTCTATAACTGGAGATAAAATTTGATTTTAAAAAAACAAACAAACAGGAAAAAAAAAAAACCCAAACAACAAAAACCCCAAAAATCATTGTTTAGTCCCTTCAGCTCCTGGAGGTATCATCTGGTCCGTGTCATGAATATAGTCATTAGCAAACCCAAGATGATAGTTGCAACATGACAAAAGTAGTCTAGAATCTGTTGAAATTTTGATGTATCTTGGAATTTTCCGTGTTCCCAAAACATGTCTCCCACATCCTGCAGTTTCTTTACAGTTTATTTGTATTGAAGAACAGAAAGATCAATATAAGCTTGGATATTCATGTCTTTTGTTTCAAAGATGCTCGTGTGTGGAAAAACTTTAAAATGTCTCAGAGTAAAATGCAAAGGTTTACTCCAAATTCTCTACCCACTAGCTGTCTTTCAGTTCTGTCCTCTTTTAGTGATGTATACTGGAGAAATTATCCTAATGCTGCCAAAAGATCAAAACATTTCAGAAAGGAAAATGGTACAAGAGGATTCTTGAAGTATCGCTAAAACATCAATCTGAGAGAAAAGTTTTTCCAAAACATTGAGAATAATGCGAAGTTACTCTGAGAGTTACATATATAGAAGTGTATAAAATCTGGTCTACCTGGACTTCAGTAAGGCCTTTGACACCGTCTCCCACAGCATTCTCCTGGAGAAGCTGGCGGCTCACGGCTTAGACAGGTGTACTCTGCGCTGGGTCAAAAACTGGCTGGACGGCAGGGCCCAGAGAGTTGTGGTGAATGGAGTTCAATCCAGTTGGCGGCCGGTCACGAGCAGTGTTCCCCAGGGCTCAGTTTTGGGGCCGGTCTTGTTCAATATCTTTATCAATGATCTGGATGAGGGGATCGGGTGCACCCTCAGTAAGTTTGGAGACAACACCAAGTTGGGCAGGAGTGTTGATCTGCTTGAGGGTAGGAAGGCTCTGCAGAGGGACCTGGACAGGCTGGGTCGATGGGCCGAGGCCGAGATTCAACAAGGCCAAGTGCCGGGTCCTGCACTTCGGCCACAACAACCCCATGCAGCGCTACAGGCTTGGGGAAGAGTGGCTGGAAAGCTGCCTGGCGGAAAAGGACCTGGGGGTGTTGGTCGACAGCCGGCTGAACATGAGCCGGCAGTGTGCCCAGGCGGCTAAGAAGGCCAATGGCATCCTGGCCTGTACCAGAAATAGTGTGGCCAGCAGGAGTAGGGAAGTGATCGTGCCCCTGTACTCGGCACTGGTGAGGCCGCACCTCGAGTACTGTGTTCAGTTTTGGGCCCCTCGCTACAAGAAGGACATCGAGGTGCTGGAGTGTGTCCAGAGAAGGGCAACGAGGCTGGTGAGGGGTCTGGAGAACAAGTCTGATGAGGAGCGGCTGAGGGAACTGGGGTTGTTCAGCCTGGAGAAAAGGAGACTGAGGGGAGACCTCATCGCTCTCTACAGCTACCTGAAAGGAGGTTGTAGCGAGGGGGGGGTCGGTCTCTTCTCCCAAGTAACAAGCGATAGGACGAGAGGAAATGGCCTCAAGTTGCACCAGGGGAGGTTTAGATTGGACATGAGGAAAAATTTCTTTACTGAAAGAGTGGTTAAAGATTGGAACAGGCTGGCCAGGGGAGTGGGTGAGGCACCATCCCTGGAAGTACTTAAAAGACGGGTAGATGAGGCGCTTAGGGACATGGTTTAGTGGGCATGGTGGTGGTGGGTTGACGGTTGGACTCGATGATCTTGGAGGTCTCTTCCAACCTTAATGATTCTATGATTCTATAAAAGTATCCGTGGATTTTAATTGCACGTTGTCATCTTTAAATAGCATGGCCATAACTTTAGACTGCTAAGGGCTTTTTTAAAAGTTACTTATAAATGGATAGTAGGTACAGTACATTTAGAAAATATTGTTGGTACAGTTTCTGTTTTCTAGCATAAAATACTTTTGTAAGGCTTTGGACTACCAGAATTTGAATATGACACAGCTTATTTTCACTGAAAGTGGGAGCTTTCCTTAAAATGTTTTGTTTTGTTTTTTTTTTTTTTTCTTCCAAGGATTAAGGAGGAATATAGTAGAATAAATGACAAAAAGCAGAATTGGAAACAATGCTCAGACTTCCTCAGACTACAGCTATACAACATTTTTAGACAGGTCTTTAAAATTTAGGCCACAATACATTTCCATGTTCTTGTATATAACTTTATTGGTGTTATAAGGAGTGCCATGAACCCAGATGCATGTTGGGCAAAAGGCTGCTTCTGCTTCAGTGTTGTATTTTGTGTTCCATTCTTCTATTTATAAAATACGAATTGTATTCCTTCTAAAAATACCATGTATTGCTTCCTAAAACATCATTTTTGCTTGTAAGTGAAAACAGTTTAATCCAATAGAAGCAGTCTGAAAACAAGAAAGAAAAAAAAATTGCAGCTTCAGGTATTAACACGTTGCATTTAATACAGAAGCAAGTAACACTGTAGATCACATACGTAATTGTTTTAAGTTTGTAGGAATGTTTAGAAGTAGTTGAAATCCTGAACTCAATTATTTGATTACAAAAACAGTGACAAATGGTGACTGCATCTGAACAGAAGTTCTGTTTCAAAAAAAAAAAAGGCACTAATCTTTTATCTACAAATTAACAGCTGGTGTTCTGTAAAGATTGTATCAGAAATTGAAATACAGAGAGTGCTCCGGTTTATCTTGCTGAAAATGAGCTCAGAAATTTGGTGGTTGTATTGATGTAGGTGGTAAAGTGATGTGATCCTGAGTGATAGTAAACAGAAACAGTAGAACTAGGTACTTGAAAGACAAGTAAGTGTTGTCAAGCAAATGCAACATTATCAGTTGAAGTATGTGCATGCAAATTATGATACCTTATACCAGAGTGACCCTTACGCTGCTAACCACGATTCACTTTTAGAATTGTTGTGGGTAGTAGGAGAAATAAGATCCTCCTTAGCTTGAAAAGATTTTGTTTTTCTCTGAAATGCAGAGAGAACTGAGGCTGCATATTCCTCCTCCTTTCTGTAGTCTTTCAAAAGAAACAAATGTTAATCTGTAAAGAGCAGATACAGAACTCTTAAATTGGACAGATATTCTCCCATCACATCTTTTGTTTCAAGTGCAATCTTGACACTTTCTCTGCTTAGCCAGAAAGCAGCACCACCTCTACTGTTTTGTATTTCCTGTTCTTTTATGAGTGCCTGTTTCACAAGGCAGTAACAAAGAAAGGAGGACATTCAGAGAAGTCCAAGGCAGAGTTATAACAACAACTCTCCTATGGTTACCAAGCACAGAAGATTAATGTTTCTTCTTTAACATTTCTTGCATTTGTTGTGTATACTCTATTCCAACAAGAACGCTTTCATGCCACTGTAAGCTGAAAGATAAACATGTTTTTGTTTCTTTAAAATTATTTTTTATTTTCCAAAAGTGTTTCTGCAAATCTGATTTTAGATTAATTTTTTCACCAGATTTATCTTAAAAATTTGAATTTTTTTTATAATGTTCTTTTCTTCAAGTGAAATTCCTGTTCCCCAATATTTTTTTCATAAATTTAGAAATTGATATAACATACAAAAGGTACTGGAGAATAAGATGTGTATAGGACTGTGTAACCTCTTGATTTCCACCTTCAACTCTAGCAGCATAAACTTTTGTGTGTGTGTGTATATATATATATACACACTTTTTTTTTAATGTCATCTTTTTTAGAAGAGACTTCATCTTGAACAATTAGGATAAAAAAAGTTGCATTTGCTCTTTCTTCAGTTGAAATTTTTATGAAGAAATCTCATTTAATAGCTTGCTTTTACTATCGGTATTTCAAGTTAAGTATGTGTAGTATAGGGTTTAGCCTTTTGAAAATTATTCAATACGAATTTACTGTAATGATGGGCTAATTAGTTAAAGTTCACTGAGTTTAGCTAAACATACAGTGTTTGATTTAGAGAGATAAATCTGTGGTCTGTCAACCTTTTCAGACATAATCCTACTTTCAACATTATCTGACAGGTAGTCAGCCCATCAGGCCTGAGGATGTGCTCCAAAGCGGCTCATCTCTTCACTCTTGACTAGTTATTTATCTTATGAAGCGTAATTCACAACTGGCATATGGAAAGTGGGGAGGACCACAGGAAATGTTCCAAGCCTTCCTTCCCTTCTTTCATGCGGTATGAAATGGGTTGTAGATGTGGCTGCAACTCACATTTCTGTGTTTCAGGATTTTGTTTCCACGACAAAACACACCCAAACATAATCTGTTTTGGTTAACGTAAACTATCTCTTAGAGCTGTATATTCTGAACTGTGTATATTTAACTGTGCTCTGTTATAAATAATGTTATGCAAGAAATTTTTGTTACAAACGTTTTTTAACATTTTGCATTTTCAGGATATTGTATAATTCCAAAAGATAATCTTAAAAATGTCTTCAGAAAAGAGGTATTCACACTCTTTAGCTAAATGAGGTTTTTTTGATTCAGCTGGTAATCTAAGGCATCTGTAGATTTTATTTTATTTGAAAGGAAAATGATGAGTTGTTTCTAAGTATCTGTTGCTGCAGGCATACGGAAGAATGAGCTTAAATCAATCATTTACTAAAGACTGTGTCTCTGTCCGTTGGTCGATATAAGTCATTGAAACCTGGGTACATGGTCTTCAGGTTCATGTGCTGATGGATGCAACATGCTCACTTGATGAAAGCAGCTTTCTTGAGAGAGAAGTACTCAGCAGCAAACCCTTTTTTCATTAAGCTGCTTAAGTAGTTTGATCCAGAAAGAACTTGCTCCTTGGCCATAGAAGAGAACTAAGTGTTTAAAAAAAAAAAAACAAACAACAAAAAACAAACAAAAGGACCCACAAATGTTGTCTTTAATTCCACAGAATTTTCTAACAATTCATTGTAGAAGTTCTAACATTTTAGCAAAGAAATAAATTGGAAGGGACACAAGGGGAGAACCATTATGGTTTAAGGAGAAAATGACCTTGTCTGGATTCTGGTTTACAATTAAAATTAATTTTAAGCAAGTGAATAACCGATCTGAATAACTTGTACAAATTTAAAGCTTATTCTTTAAATATTTGATGGATCTATAGGCACATGAAAACTGTAATAGAGACCTTCAAAATTGAACATACCTCTTTCTTGTCTACAAGTCTTTTAATCCATATTTGTGTTTACTATGTACTTAAAGAAGTCCATCTTTTCCCAGTGCATGTGCTGTTAATTTGCCTGTCATCTCTTCCATTCATGGCCAACCTTTTTACCCTATACAGCAGAGCTTGCAATTGCATTCTCCTTGGTTTTACATTTTTCTGGGCTAAGCAGAAGCAATGGAAGCCTTTCTGTGCAAAACTCAGTCACAATAAAACACTGTTTTATACCAGAAACATAAAAGGAAAAGTAATTAAAAAAATCTAACCACACTTTTGAAAACTCTCCAAACCAGTAGTTTTCTTACAACTGTAGACTATACAAATAAGTGGTAGTGTGGACCTCATCTTTCTTGTATAACCCCATTTTTTGTCCTGAAAATGTTAAACTGTATTTTAAACTACTATGTATATTTGTACTTTTACTGAATCTGAGAGACTGGTACTGCAGGTCTTCACATACAGATGAAGTTACTTCTTAGTTATCTGTTATATTAATTACAGTATTAAGTGTTCTTTTTTAAGTGCTGTATTTTGATAGAAGAATAATGGGTGTAAGGTCTAATCATATTTTCAGAACTAATCTTCTGGATCAGTTTAGTTTGAATATTATACTGTTCTATGTTTGCATGCAGGTATGCAGTCTTTATATGCAGAAAAGTTCAAACTACTTGGTCATAATATGTTGGGGAGGGGGGGGAAGTTATTTTATAAATGGCAATCACTTGATACTGCTTTTGCTTCACCTGCTGGGAATCTGGCTGTCCTACTAGAAGAATCTTGGTCTTTCATGAAGTCATCTTTCCAGATGAATGAAATAGTGTAAGATTTTATTTTGCTGTAGCCTCATGCCTTTTAAATGTCAAAGTAATAGCATGTATGAAAAATAATTTTAAATAGAATTGTCTGTTTGGAAATCAGTTATAGTCTCTTTTACATAATCAGATTTGAATACTGTGCAGAAAAAAAGGCATGATTGCCTTCCTCGAGTAGAATCTTTCAAAGTGCTAAAATAGCAAAGGCATCTGAAGTCAGGGTTCAAGTGATGTCGTTAACAGTTCTGGGGTTTGGCAGAAGGGTCTAGGAAGCTTTCATAGCACTTGTCCATATGATGGCCACTTGGTCCATATGTCCATGGATACCACTAGGTGGTACCATTAAACCTCCCTTTTTGAGAATATTAAAACTGAGTCACAATCAAAGAGTGTTGTCAAAGGACCTAAGTAAAGAGGGGTTTTTTGGTTTTGTTTTTTGTTTGTTTGTTTTGTGGTTTGGGGTTTTTTTGTCTGTGACTGCAGAAATAAATTCCTACCTGCTTGTTGAAATTGTTTTCACTAAACTAGGCAATACAGCTTTCCTATACTGCCACCGAGACTATATATACTGGCAATAATGCAAACTTTCAGGTGTACTCACTCTGAAGGTTTTTGAGTATGTCTCAGTTGCGGTCTAAAATCCACTTTCATAGTATGTAATCAGTTCTCCAAAAAATAATTCAGGCTTTTAGTATAAACTGCAGTTTTTGTACATTTTTGAACTAGTAGTGTCAATGAAGGAAAGCACTAAAAATATATTTTTCAAAATTATTTTTTATTTTTATATAGCTTAATTCTCTTAACAAAACAATAGAAGAGTCTTCATTGGAGAAACCATCAGTTTCAAACTATGATTGTGAATAAGGGATAAGACCTTTTTTCTAATTTGCTGTGTTTGCTTGCATTGTCTTATACTTGAGCTTTTATACATGGATGCTTTTATAGAATAATTAATCTTTTAGTACTGTCACAAGGTCATGCTAATTCTAGCTGCAAAAACCTGAACCATATTACTGCAAATGGAGATTTGTTGTGAAATGATACAACAGCAGTAAAAAACTATTATTGCACCTTGAAATTGTGGAACACCTAGTAATGGAAACAGGTCAAATTTGTTATTGTGCATTTTTTTCATTAACAGTAATGATCATAATAAATGATTAGCAGAAAAGAGAACTTTTATATTGATTATGATTCCCTATCCCATATTTTATCTTGTGTCTTTGACTTAGCAAAGGTGAAGCTTTTAATCTTGGGATCTACACAATGCAGCTGCAGGACAGCAGGGGGAAGAGTTTGGTCAAATTGCCACTGCAACAAACATCTATAAAACAAAACAAAAAAATTTACATTACCAATGACAAATCAAAGCTGAAAGTTTGCCTTGCCTGTTGTCATTCATTGCCATTCATATTTAGAAAGCAGACTGCTGTGATAATTGATTTGATGGTCCAGCTTGAGTAGAAGCACTTCTGGGCATAGCAGGCCTCAGAGATGCCAAAAAAGAAGAAAAGGTGGGAATGAAATAATGCACTACTTTCTCCTCAGAGGCATGTGGCCCAGTTTTTCAGAACAGAAAAACATGCTTTAGAAGAAGGAAGAAAAAAAACTTAGTAACTCAGTAATAAATATAAAAATGACCATATAGCCTCAGTCAGATAAAAATAGGCATTCAAACAGAGACAATGAGTGTACGTATTTTACTGGCAGGTGAATAATAGAAGAATGCTGTGGAAATAATCTGATTTTTAACGGACTCTGTCCATAGGAGTACCTTTTTTGCTGTTTTTTTTGTGTAATGACAAAAGAGGTTCCCTTCCCTAAAATAAAACAAAACAAAACCCCCCCGAAAACACCACTTAATTTTTTTAAGCTTTTCAAAGATAGTTTTGGAAGAAGGAAAAGAAAGCAATTATTGAATTTGAAGGCAATATATGTGCTTGCATTATCTGAACTCCTCTTGCGTTTATTTACTTCAAGTAATAGGCAATAATGAAGCTTGTCTCTGTATTTTTGACTAGGGGGTAGTGTTCACCCGTAGCCTCCTGCTGATATGAATAACTTAGGACACTAAAGTGCCAGTTGAGGAAAAAAGTAGATTAAAAAACTTTTGAATGCAATGCTTGACCTCTTAATCATGACTGCCAGCTCAACTGTGCACCCTGTCCTCAATTTAAAGAACCAAACAAAACTAGATAAAAGACGAGAGCTATCGAAACACAAAACTGTAATCAGAACTGGTTTGTCTTTTGAGTGATGCTTATTTACTTGCAAAATCAGTGTGGTCCCTCAACTTTACTGAACTCTTTGTATTCATAGTCTTAAATCTTTTATACACTGCAAAGCAGAAGTAACTGAAATTTAACAGTGAAGATTAAAAAAGAGGAGCTTGATGAAATAGCAGGAGGTTGTAAGTATGCTATTCCAGGTCATATATAAATATTACTATCTCTAATTTTCTACTACTTTTGGAAGTACCTTGCCTGCCTTAATGAGATAATAGTTGGTGTAGGCATGCGAAATACTCTAGACATATAAAGGAAATTCTGTAAAAGACACGCTAATTTATTAGGAGAGTATTTCAAGTTTTCTTGTTTATCTATTATGACTTTTAAAATTCCTCTTTTATATATTGGAAGCAGAAGCTCGGAGTTTGATAATCCATTAAGCATCCGAAAGTGGGATAACCCGTATGTCAATATTCCTTTGAATTCTTTCTGGCTTTCTATCTACTTATCTATAAAAATTTTGAAGTATCAAAACACTCCATTAAATTTATGGATAGGAAACTTATGGCATGAAATATGTGGCATGAAATGTGTTGAATGATCTACACTGCTGCTTTTAGATCCTTTCTTGCTGTTTGAGGAGAGGTAGGAAAATGAAACACAGATGCATCAGAAAAACTGACACTTTATGAAGACTTAATAAAGGATTGACTGGTCTTATTCTCTGTGACTTTCTTCCTATGCACACGCAGAAACAGTTTAGTGCAGTATAAAATGGCCTACATGTCAAATAAGCAGATTTCAAAATTCATCCCCTTAATATGATGTATATCCAATTTCCGCCTCTCTCCCCTGGTGCAAGGAAATGAAGATGGTATCTGACCCTTAAAAGGAATAATCACTGCCCAAATGTAAAAATTTATGTCCAGGACCCCTGATCCTTTTTGGCTGTAGTGGAGTATCAGCTTGCAATACCTAGTTCACTGCCAAATTCATTACCTCTCATCAATATTTAAGTTATTCCCAGTCACTTTTTCTATTTTTCCTGGACTTGTACTCCCCTTTATATGTTTTTCACTTTTCTTTACCAGTTGTTTTGTGTTTTCCGACTGAGAAGAAAAGAAAAAAGGGTCTAGCTCAGGAAAGCTGAGCTTTATCAGCTTTATTCCTTTATCTCTCTCATACCTGTCTTGTGAACATCTGTAGTTGTTTTTGCTTGATTGAAGAGGGATGATGATGAAAGAATTAAGTTTTGAGCAGGATTCAGTCATGCTGGTATCACTGTGCAAATGAACCATTACCTGTGATCAGTCTGAAATCCTGGCTATGTTATTTTTATATGAAATATTTTAATAAATATGTATTTTTACCTGCAAGGGAACCTCATTTTGGTAGAAAGCCAGTGTGCATATTGAGATCTTTTTAATTTTTTTTTTTATAATAGTACTGCCTCAGTTTAAGGGTTGCATGTTCTGCAGCCTGTCTTGTCTTTCAAGACTTGCTCTACTTATCACTGGGATTTTTTTCCCTGCTATGTTATCCAGCTGATGGCTGGCGAAGGCTTTCACTGCTCTGTAGAAAGCTGTAGGATTTCAAGCATGGTATCTGTTCTGTCTCTAAGAATTTTCAGAAAGTCTCAAAACCAAATGACAGAATGACTCCAGGGGCAGCGGTATCTTTGCATTAAAGCAGTCTTATTATGTAATTCTGCTGCCATTGTACTCATTAACATTTCTCTGGAGTTGATTCAGGTTACAAGAAGTAATTACATATATGCTTGAGTTTTTATGATAAGTATATAGTGTCATCATTTGTATTACATTGCTAGTAATCATATGGTCATTCTTAAGTATGATCTGATATTAGTGGAGCATACATACATACATACTTCCCAGTATTGACTTCTGCTAAGTCATTAGCAGAAACACTTATTACAAGGTATAAATGTGTATTGAAGCGCTTTTGTGCAAATGTATTTCTACCTATATAAGCACACAAATTCTGCAATATATTGCAGAACAGAGTTGTTATCATGGTTTGTAGATGATCACATTTTCCACAGATAGCCTAGACAGAAATTATTGTCCCAAAGTACACCCAAAGTTTTATTTCAACAATAAAACCCTTGCAATCTGCTATTTCAAGAACTCTAGGGAAGCAGGATATACTGTCAACTAGTTAGAAACTGCTCTGGCATTCTAGTCACTCCTAAAGATAAAACTACCCTTTCTGAAGACTTGCAAAATACTTGAAAATTGTGCTATTTGTCCAAATCTCCCTTTTTGTCTTTCATGCTAAAGAAATTTGGAGAGAGAGAATATTTCTCATATTTTTGGGGAAGGAAGAAGGTATTTTGCACAGGAGGTCTAGTTGTTGGCAGCTGTTAGAAATTGATTTGAGTCTTAATGTTGAAGTGAATTCTTAGTCTAGAGATGACTAGTTACCTCATCCATAACTATCTGATTACCTAGGGATAAAATTTATTTTGTTGTTACGTGTCCATGAAACATGTTGATACTCTCTTTGCAGCAGTGTATGTTTAATACCTATAGATTATTTCTTTTTCGTAAAATCTGAGTCTCTTGCTCTCTACTGAAAATGTTGTTTCCATGCCTTCAAAAGGTTTTATTTGCTTAATTGAGTGTTGTTGCGTTTCAGTGGATTTTATCATTTAAAACACTTCAACACCACAAGTTACATCCTCTTTTTGAGCTGTCCAAAAAGTAAAGAAAAATGTATCTTCATTATATGAAGCTATTTTAGAGTATTTCTTGTATTGTCTGTTAACAGTAAGCAAGAGAATATTCTATATCGAAAAACTGCTGTATACAGTAATTTTTTTCTTACTGTATTCAGTTGTACTTTTAAAGGCTGTAGATAATTGAACTGTAGCATATAACTACTTCTAATTTCTTTGTTGCTCTCATGAAGATAAATACCCAGTTGTAGATAAATGCTGTCATAGATAGACAGTAACTAAAAATTATAACACATCTGCCTACTTATGTTTGAAGGAAATGCTGTTTGTATATCTTCTCAGAAGAAAACTTCTCTAAGAAGTCTTGGTTTGAAGGTAATGCTGAAGTTCAATGGCAGGTGGTATGTTTGTATTGTTCACAGCGAGCTAGAAATGATGTAGCAAGGAAGGTGGGACTAGTGGGAATTGAAGAGTTCTCTTTCAGTTAGGAGAAATTCTTACAGACAGCTAGAAGGTGATGGCAGGAGGAATGCTCAGCTGATGAGGAGGGTTGCCTGGATTAACCTAACTGGATCATTTGTACATCAGTGCTGAGTTAGTCTGGATCTGAACCCCAGATAAATTTTACATTACTCCAAAATGTGTGAATTCTCCTTCGTATTTGTGGGAAAGCATGTACTTACTTTCAATGTTTTTGGAGACATTTGTTACAAATTACTGTGTTTCCTAAGCATACAGAACTTGGCAAGTTTATTGAAGCTGGATCTAGGAAAGTGCTTCCTGCTGTGAGCACACTGTAGTAAATATTAGCAGGCCTTGATTAAAATATAATTTGAGTAGTTTAGATTTTTACTGCAAATTCTGTGTGAGCTATTGTATTAGTAATGATTTCTGGACCAGGGGTTTCTAGGCATTTCTAATGATTTTTGTTCTATTTTTAAGTTGGTCAGCATCACCATCCTACACTAATTGCATGTGCCTACCTCTCAGGCGTATCTAGTCAGCCCATGACCTGCGCAAGGCTTAAGGCCAGAGAAAATCCAGGAAATGGCCCATGCTCAGCATCCTAGCTGGAGAGCACTGTCTGTAAACGGAAGATGGTAGCAACTGCTGCATTACTTAGCTTATGTGCACATAGATGCTTATGCAGGCCCCGTCATGTAGTCTGACATGAGGAGCCCCGCACACTGGGAAAAGTAATCAAGAGACCTTTTCACAACTAAGTACATTTCCATGGAGCTGCTCCCATTGCATTACCTACTTTATTCATACAATAAGGGTAGCTGGAATTGCATAGATAAAATCCCCTTCATCCTTTGAAATATTCTTCTTCTAGCCCTCTTCCTCCGAATGGTAATACAGAAAGGGGAGAGAACTGCAGTGGTGGTAGTTTATGTAGCCTGATGCATCTGTTCACAGGATCATAGCAAAGTCTAGTCTGGAAGGGACCTCTGGAGGTCATCTGATCCAACCTTCTGCTGAAAGAAGTGCCACAGATGAGGGTCTGCTTCCCTGTCAAGCTGTCTTGAGTATTTCTAGCAAAAAAGTTTCCAACACTTGTCTGGGAAGCCTGTTACGTTTAATTGCTGTCACAATGGAGTTGAGTTGTTTTTTCTTACATAAAGAACTCGTGCCTTTTGCCCCTCGTCCTGTCATCATGCACCCTTGTGATGATAGTGCCACGATCTTCTCTGTAACTATCATTTAGGTATTCAAATAATTCTTTATCTGTGTTAGCTAAAACCTAATGTGTTCTCCAGATGTCATAACATTTCAGAAAAGAGCTACCTGTTCTGTAACCGGTTAAATATGCTTTCCATACTGTCACATCATTTTTAATAGTCATATGGAATTGCTTAATCATAAAAACAACCCATCCAAAGCTCTTCTCAAAGTGAAGGAGAGATCAGCACAAAAGCACCTTATTTAAAAAGGAAGAAAGCTATTGGAAGGTGACAGCTGGAATTCCAGTGCTTTATCTGTGTAATTAAAACTTTTCTAAGGAGCAGGAAAAGCAGGTTGGGCTTGCGGTAGTTTTAGGAGTTAATTAGCAAGGTCTTTTTGAATATTAAGAATGCCTTTGAAGGATAAAGTTTTGAAAACTAGTTCAGGGCTTTCAAACAGCATAAATTAAGACAGAAACTTTTTTTACACATTCTCAAGATGCAGACAGAATCATCTTCCCAACCGTGCCATTTCCTGCCATCAGAAATATAAATTCTCCTCAATGTCTGATCTTCATAAGGATTTATTAACTTACTAACAGTACAGTGGTAATTTAACTGGAAATAATATTTTGCAGGGTTTTTTTTTTTTTACACATTCACAATTGCAAATATTAAAGTCGGTAGCTCTTAAGTCATAAACTGAGTTTCTTTGCTGGCTGGATACTGTAATATATTACTGATCTTGAAGACAGCAACCTGCATATTTTAAGGTACAAGGTGGTCGCTTCTAAGAAATTATAAAAAATGCAGTAACAATAATACAATCTTGATGTCCTCCATGTTTTCTTCTAAAAGTTCTGCATTTTTACAAGGGAATGTAACTGAAAATATGGCCTTGCTTGCTTTCACATGGGTCTGGAGGGGTTTTGTAAGCGTTTGCCAAGAAATAAGACTTAACTACACTGAAAATTTGGCCATATCTCTAAGAACATATGGAGAGTACGGGGTTGTTCTCTCCATATTTTATGTTCTTTTATGCTTTGTTTTGTGAATGCTCTCACTTTCACAGAAATAAGAGGTCTGTGTTTTTGTACTTAGATATATGGGCAAAATTTAGAAGGTGTACTTTACTTTTACTCATTTTTTATTAGTTTTGATGTACTTGGCACTTACAGAATTTCTCACTTGTGAGCTGTTTTAAACAGCTATTATAGCAGCAGAGTGCATCTTGATGTAAAACTAAATAAATTCATAATTCATATAGTATATTACCTGTGAATTTGGAAAGCAAATCAACCTAATAATTATCTATCAACAATAAATACATCAAAGCAAGACATTCTCAAAATAAGATTTTGAATGGTAGTAAAGTTCTCTCTAGACGTTCTATTTAAAGAATAGTGTATTGTGAACTACAGAAGAACAGCATTGTGTTGAAGAAGTATGAGTGTATCAGTTCCTCTTTATACAGACATCCTCTACAATTAGTATTAGAGAAGAAAAATCAAAGTGGAGGGAGGTATGAAATTTTACAAGTAGTGAACTATACATGTAATTATGCATGTATATATCTATGCATGCTGCATCTAAAATGTTATGGAGTGTTTAATTTCAAAAAAGATAACAGATTACCCGTAGCTTGAAATCATTCTGAGTATCTGTTGTTCCCACTGTACTCTCAAAAACTGGACTTTGTATTAGTTATAGATATGTGGGTGAGAAAGGGTTATGAGTTTCTTTGTACAAACTCAGTGGTTGGGAATCCCTGACTTTTCTGGGTTCAGATGGACAGTGGTTATTTCACATAGATTCAGATATTGCCTAAATGCCACAAATGAATATTGAAGATTTCACTCTGAGTATATGTATTGAAGATGTTTAAAAGTTTTTACATTTTATAGAACTCAGTCATTCATGTAGTTATGCTTCTTTACAAGTCATCATTTAAGTAAATTTTAATCCAAAAGCAAAAAAAACCTAGTAGTATTCTGAAGCAAATGTCATGTCTCTTCTCTATTACACTTTAGTTTCATTATTTAGGATTTTTGGATACCTTTTCTTTTGTTACTGCTACCTCAAAATCATAGAGGGTGATGATGATCCTTGTCAGGTTTGACAGTGTGCAGTGGCCCTGATTCTAGCAATTTGCAAAAGAAATTATGAAGAAATCCTTGATGTCATGTTATACATAGGAGTACCTCAGACAATATTTGAATGTAGCAGACAAATCTGAGTAAAATGCTCCATGAGCAAGACTGATATATTTAAGAACATATTTTAGATAACCTGTCTGTGGTGCAAATTACAGATGTGAGAGGTAAAACACTTTTAAAGTAAATGTCAAAACATTTTATCATTCAAAAAATACCATGTCTGTTTATCATTCACTTCATCTTGATGCTGTATAATGGGAACATGCAGGTCTTAAAAGTCACTTTTGCTGTGCAGAAAATGAGACTGAAAAATGTGTCTGTATACATATTATACATATGTAAATGTATGTTTGTATCTATAAAGACACACACACACACGTATAAAGATTCTGTGCTGGCACAAGTATTTCATGAAGCTATAAAATTTTATATTGACCCTAAGCAGACATTAGTTCAAAACTGACTCTGCATGCAGAAATAAACCAAAATGTCAAATAATTTGTGAGAAAAAGCTAATATGTAGTTTCAGTTTATAAGTTTATAAACTTTCAGTTTATCTGGCTTGTAAATTTTCCCTTTATGATAATCCATGCTGCCTGTTAGTTTTAGTGTCACTTCCCCATTTATCTCTGACTGTCATGCTTTGAAGAAAATGTTTAAATTACAAAATAATTGTAATTATTCCTTTAAATATTAGTTCAATTTGTCTTTATTCCTCATTTTCTATTAAAAAGGGTCTTGCTGCTGCTTTTCTTTCTTGCTCTGAAATTTATTGAGCAGAAATGTTCAATATGCATACTTTTTCCTTGTTATGTTTTTACATTAATTGTACCATTTTTGTTCCTCATGATATCAATGTATTTCTGAAGCAGTAGCATATACTGCAGTAAAAATATAACTTGTTTCTATATAATCTATAGAACCTATTGCCACAGCAGTCTGTGATTACTAGCAAAGCTGTCTTCTCACATTGCACTGAGATTGTTTTGTTTTCTTTTTTGAGGTGTTTTTAAACATAAGGTGACTAGTTTAGCCAGCTTGCCTTCCAAATTTTTTTTTTGGCAAACTAATTACGTTACTTAGATCAAATTATTTCAGCTAAGGGTAGGAGACTCAAGTGTGGATAAAAATACGTATATTTTCACAGAATAGCGGGTATAAGTATCCATAAGTGCTTTAAGAAAGAAGTTATAGTCACTTCATCATTATACCTGATCTAGAACTTTGTCTTTGGAATAAGACCTGGAAGAGAAAAGGAAAACTCCCTGTAATCAGTCCTCCGTACTCCTTCACAAAGCAGTAGCTAGTTCGGTATACTTTATATTGCTGTATTTCTCATTTTAGGTTTTCTGAATTGAGCATTTTCTCAGCTATTAGTGGAAGACCAAATTGATCCATTGACATTTTAAACTCAAGTGATTTCCCATACTTAGTAATCTGATTCCATGTTGATCTCCAGGTTATTTGTAGATTTTAGCCGGACTTAGATGAGTACAGAAGTGTCATTGGCTGTGTCCTAAAAAAAAAACCCAAAACAAAAACAAGAAAACATCTTTGCAAATTTCTTTATTTTGTTGAATTTATTTTTAATTTGGCTACATAGTGGGCAAGATAGTTGTAGTAGTATCTTCTAGTTGTAGTATGTATCTTCTTTTGATTTATTTTATGAAAGCAGGCTTTTATATCCTGGGACAAATACAACATAAACTACTATTAGGTGTATTAAATATGCGTGCTGAGCTTGCAAGTGTTACTTATGGTGCAAAGATGGCAATCATCTTTTTGTGTCAGACATGTCACTGTTAAATAGTCAGTGCTCTTTAAGAGGGCATATTTATCAGCAGTGGAAGGGTGATTGTTCAGTCTTATAGTTGTGAATTAGTGTTAATGTTAAATATGTCCTTTTCATTTCTTGATCTTTAAAATATATTTTATTTCCAGGCTGACTTAGTCTAGATAACCATTCAGATCTTTATTGGGCCAGTAGGCCCAAATCAAACCCCATGCTCCAAGCTTTAAAGTCAGTTTTTAAAGAAGGGGTTTTGGCAGATGATAGCAACCCTTTCATTGATTAGATTTATTTTTCCTGTGATGGGCTTCCAGGTGACAAGTGAGGATCACACAGTTGCTTTAAAATGGGTGAGATTGTGCTGAGAGGAGTGCTATCAGGGAAACAGCTTTTTACTTAGAGTTAATACAAGTTGTTTTTCTTCACCTTTTTCTGCCTTTAAAACCAGTAAGAATCATCACTATCATATAACTACACCTTTGTGCTGGTTTTGGCTGGGATAGAGTTAATTTTCCTCATAGTAGCTAGGATGGGGCTGTGTTTTGGATCTGTGCTGGAAATAGTGTTGATAACACAGGGATGGTGTTGTTATTGCTGAGCAGTGCTGACACAGAGTCAAGGCCTTTTCTGCCTCTCACCCCACCCCACCAGCGAGCAGGCTGGGGGGGGCACAAGAAGTTGGGAGGGGACACAGCCGGGACAGCTGACCCCAACTGACCAGAGGGATGTTCCACACCATATGACGTCATGCTCAGCATGTAAAGCTGGGGAGGAAGAAGGAAGGGGAGGATGTTTGGAGTGATGGCGTTTGTCTTCCCAAGTCGCTGTTATGTGTGATGGAGCCCTGCTTCCCTGGAGGTGGCTGAACACCTGCCTGCCGATGGGAAGTGGTGAATGAATTCCTTGTTTTGCTTTGCTTGCGTGCGCGGCTTGTGCTTTCCCTCTTACACTGTCTTTCTCTCAACCCATGAGTTTTCTCACTTTTACTCTGCCGATTCTCTCCCCCATCCCACCAGGGGGGAGTGAGTGAGCAGCTGGGTGGTGCTTAATTGCTGGCTGGGGTTAAACCACGACAACCTCTCAGAAGGTGAATATTAAAGTAATGAGGTATTTATTTTTACAGCATGGGGAAAAACACACACTCTTGAAGTAAGAAAATGCTTTTATCATAATGAAAATTGTTTTGTTCTATTTCACACAGCTTTCATTTAATTAGTGACCTTTCTTGAATAATGTGTAACTCGTATTTTTTAAGGATGGCAGAGCATTCTAAATTTCAATTTATCTTCAGTTCTGTTATTGACAAGGTAAGGGATATAAGAGTTCACAAAATGCAATCAGTATTTGTCTGTGGAGTGGAGTTTTCACAGCAGTAAGCCCTCCTTTTCCCTAAATTTTTTCAGGGTCAGAAGATGGTCTAAAATGTTTTCACATTTTTGCTTGATATCCTCCGATATTTTGTTGTCAAATTTTTGCTGAATAATACGCATAGTAAATACCACTAAACAGTAAAATGAAAAAGAATCAGACAACTCGAAGCTGATGATAATTTTTAGTACAGATAATTAGAATATTACTTTTGTATGTTTGTTTCTAGTGCTAATATAGCTCAAAGAAACTTTTCTTGTTGTAGCCCAGTTTATTCCAAGAAAAGTGTAAATGTATTTGAATATTTCTCAGGTGCAAATAAACCATGCAACCTTGCATTTTTGCCATCCCAGACATGTATTCTTTTCATGTCTACCAAGTATAGCTTTGCTGCTTTAAATTCTGCTACTTGAACTCCTGTACAACTAGTGTTAAGGTTGGCAGGAGTGGACTGTTAGCCATTTTGAGTTGTTCGTCTTCACATATACTTTTAATTACTGTTAATTATCTGGTGTTTACATTCACATATTTGTATCCAAAACCCATGTTTTTATCAATATAAGTCTCAAGCTTCTTTGTTGAGAATAATTAATAATAGTTGCTCATATCTCTGATCATAAATTATTATCTCCCACAAACATAACTAAGCAAAGACAGTGATTTTTATAAATAACAAAGGATAATTTTAAGTGACTTCACTTTTCTGATAGTCTTGATTTGTCACTCTCCATCTTTCTCCAAAGTTTAGAAATAGCCAAAGTAATATTATACTACTTCATCCTTTCATGTCTTTTGCTCTGAAATAATATCTGTGCAGTGTTATTGGATCTGTTCTGAAACACTATAATTCCATTGGACCGTAAATCTGAATGTAAAGAAGTAATACCTTCTGCATTAACCAGTGACCAGCAGAATACTTGTCACTATCTCCAGAAGAAATAAATCTCTCCGAATTCATTCATAATAATTTTCAGTAGTAGTAAACTAGAGTTTATTATAGCAACCAAAGAAAAACAAAAATACTTGCATCTTAGAGTTTCTGTTGTATCTGAAACTACCTTTTTTGGGGGTCTACAGAGTATGTTGATATAGTGGTGTCCAGTTTTATATCTGGCTGCATAATTCATAATCCAAATAAAGAGCAAATTACTGAAGATTTTAGACACTCTTTGAGGGAGTTCAGTTTGGAAGTGATTTCCATACAGATCAAGCTGTAGTGGTCTTGTGATATGAGTCATTTTATTCTAACAGAATTCATATTATGTGAAGGGCAACAAGTTGTCTTTAAGACACTGTTGATTTTAAAAGTAAAACCTCAAAATTAGTAAATTGAAATACATTAGTTGACTTTTTTCATATAACTTCGAATATAGTCTGATTGTTTAAAGAACTGTTTTAAAGTAAAATATGAGTGTGACCACAGTGAAATGCGTATTACAGTTCTGACATAAAGAAAGTAGTCAAGGCTTTTGGGGGAGAGAGGTGAAAAAGAGCAATATGAATGTGATGAGAGACAACCCTGGTGGTTTGGCTGTTATGTTGTGCAGTGCCTGCTTCCTGCTTTGAGCAGAAATGTGGTGGTATAGTCAAGGTGACTTACCATAGCAAAACCCACGGGCATCTTGACTTTCACATCCCCTCTTTGGATTATGTACAAATGAAAATAGACAGGAATGTGGTATTTATGTTTTATAAAACTAAGTATTTTAAGACATCCTAATAAACTTATCTTGAAAGCACTGCTGTGCACGAGGTGTGGTATCATGACAGCGTCTCTGCAAATGTTTCTGATACTGTGGGTTAGTGTTGTGATACCTCTAATATTATACTGACATTTGCAGCCTTTGCACTGCGCATTATTGGCCAATATTTGTGATACGTGACATTCTTGCTAAGTACTGTCAGGTATAATCTATCATGAAACAATCCTTTAGAGTATACACAGAGACTACAGTCTTTCTGCAGGGACACACATCCTTGGGAAAATGATATTCTGAGTTTAAAATTACCTGTGCCCTACAGAATTAAAATTATTAGGAAAAATTGTATTTTAGGCCAAAGTAAGATATCTTGCATTACTAAAATAGAAAATTTAACTTAAGGTGCAATGCTAGCAATTTAAAATTAGCCATGTAGCTCAGCACAGCAAATTTCTTACGTGGCCCATGCATGACAGTTCTTTTCCACTCAGCTCTAGTAAAACCACTTAAATTATTCTAAAGATCTTCAGACAAAAATGTTCTGAAGGCTTTAATTGCGTCAACCGTGTACCTACTGATAACCTTCCAATCTGCTGAAGCTAGACAGAGAAAAGATACAGACTTTGGGGACCGATGCAAAAATTTTTAGGTTAATTCAGACTTCTGTTTTTCAGGAACACAGGCAAGGAGTTCATGTAGCTTCTGTGCCCTTTATGAAAGAGGAATAAGGTCATGGATTCTTCTGCTGCAGGTGGATTGGACACAATTGCTGCAAAATAATTTTCATTATCTTTCTAAATCAGATATTTTGATTAAACACATGCCCTCTTCCTTTTGAAGAAAGAGGTGCAAAATTCACATAGAATGGAGATAAAGCCTTGGCTTAGTTGTGTTCTGAAGCTGATGAAGTTAGGAAATACATTCTTCTCAGTTTAAGAAGAGTTATGGACTAATTGCATGGTCATAATTGAATAAAACCGTTTTGTCCTTATGATGCATTAAGGATATAAGAACTGCCTGTTCTAAGTTTTGTAGATTTGTCTAGATTGTTCAGTTTTATAAATTGCTAGAACATGCTTGTAGGTGTAACGCTTAAGTATCAGGACTGGATTATATATTGGTATACATTTAATGTTTTCAATATAATTCAAATATTTGCATTAATTTGCATTTTATTATTTTATTTACTCTGATACCATATTTGAAAATTATTACTTTATTGGATCATCATCTTTTGGAACTGTTCTGCTGTAATTAACCACGCAAAGTAATGAATTCTAAATTACATTTTCAATTACTTGTGACTAAAATTATCTTAAATTAAAAAAAATTGATTTTTGTCCTATGGAAAGCTTCATTGCTTTATCAGTGTTGTTGTAGTAGAGCTCTAGATTAGGGTAACTTGGTTTTTAAATTAAATGTCAAATATAATTTGCTATTAGAAACAGAAAGTGTATGGCTATAGTCTGAAGGAGAAAAAAGCCACTTCAGCATCATTTAATAGTGACATATATGTCAAATCAGCTTTTTACCGATTAGATAACATCTGGCAGAACAAAAAAAGTGGGTGTGTGTTAGGTGTGTATGTGTGTATATATGTACACACAACCCTACTTTTGTATCTATGTATCTACATACATATACATACATACAGTGCTGTAAATATAGGAAGCTGCAGTTTGGTCACAGATCTTCTAGAAATAGTGGATTCCATAATTTAGTACTTTTCATAAAATATTAATGACTTTTGAAATGTGAAATTCCTGCTCTGTTGCTTGTTGACATCCCAGGACGATGTTATGTATGTGAGTGGATGTGTGATTTGGCTGTGTAAACAGTCATGTGTGGTTCTGTATAAATTGTGACCATACAAAACAGCTACCTCAGCACAACTGAGGGGAGTAGTAAACAGCAACAGAGGAGCAGGTGGGAACAGGAATTTAAATTTAATGAAGAAATTGTAGGGAATGTGTTTGGGAACTATATTGTAGGTAATAGTATGAGTTACAGTTATTCAAAGTTTTCACTGGCGGTCTTCAAAACGAAGATTTTTATCTTCTATATTGAGATTGAAAAGAAGCTTCTAGTGAAAAAGGAGTTAAATTTTTTTTTTTCTTATCATGTACAGAAATATATTTTATAAACATGGATCTCAGCCTTTGCCCTTGAAGTAGGTTTTTCTTCCTAGGAAGTTAAAATAGGAAAGTAGTATGAGGTAAGCATTTTAATTAGAATATTCAAGATGTTAGGATTTTTTTGGACCCGTCTAATATAAAGGTTTTAGGGAATGTTAATCTAAAGGGAAATTTTGTGTGTGTAGTTAATTTAAAACCATAACAGCATAATTGTTAGCATCATTTATCATTATCACTTCTATTTGCTGCATGGAAGACAGCATTTACATCAATTCCACAAATGCCAGCATCTGTAATTTTGTTATGTTACAACTTTGGCATTTAAAATTGCAGACAGCAACTCTTTGGGGGGAGGGGGAGGAAGTTGGGAGAGGAGTAAGTTTTTGGCCTGCAAAGTTTAAAGCTCTTCAGGAGCAGGACTGTGGTTCCCATGGTTTAAGAGAGCTGTAAGGCAAGCTGTTTCCCAACAAAGACGGCAGTGCATATCCTCTTATTGCTTTATGCAGAAAAAAGGGTTCTTCTCCTGTCTCTATCCCCATGGGATGAACAGGGGTGGATTAAGCACTGCTCTCCTGAGCAGCTGCCAAAATGTACAATAAATATCAAAACTTATTTCCTGCTCCTTTTCTAATAGTCTTGACATGAACTGCTAGCAATTTTAAGATAAAGAACATAAAGATTTATATGCTGAAACAGGAAAGGTGGTACCAAAGAATTTTAAAGCATCTTTCATATGAAGTTTCTTGTCCAAACTCTTACCAGGGTTCATGAATCTATGCAGAACACCTTCTGCATAAAAGCTTAGATTTACTGCATGAAGTTTTAAACATATGAACTCTGTATATTTTTACATTAAAAAACCCTGTAACATTATGTACTTGAAAGCAGCTTGCAGGCAAAACATCATCATCCAACACTTAAGGTTGGTGCAAACTTGAGCCTTATTCAAAGTTCAAATTTAAGATATAGAAGATAGACATATGCTTCTAGCCAAAAATATTTTTTGTGATTGGTATAGATCAATGTTTGTATATAGAAAGGGTTTAGGGGAAAGATAGCATTTTTTTGGAAATACTTAAAGAAAATGACTGCTTTTCCCTTTCAGTAAATATTAAGTTGTTTTAAAGTTCCTATATTTGGTTGTTTCCTTAATTTCCAATTCCTTCTATAACTTCCGTGTTTGATATTTACCCTTTATGAAGGGAAAATATTACCCAAGCAAGTTATTTTGAGCAAGTTATTCCTTGATGACAGAATGATGCCTATGTGTTGCTATTGAGTAGCAAAGACTACTACATTCTCTTAAAGAAATACTTGCATTTATTTCATGTTTTTTCTCCAAGTTCACTCTGACCTATATATTTTCAGAATTTTTTTTTGCATGCATTGCCACTTCCCACTTTTATATTTTTATCTGTCTTTCCTCACTCACATTGATGGTATAAGAAGCTGTATTAAAAATGTCAAAAGTATCTTAAATCTTGCAACTGATGATGTTTTCCTAGGAACTCAGCTTACCATCCAGTAGCATTGCTGAAATCAGGTTCTGTGACTGTAGAGGGTCATAAATTTGGTTGCTTTTATAGGCCGAGTTCACTGTGTGTTTGAGCTTCCATGTATATTTATATTCCTGACTAAACTTCCCAGGTACTTTCTTGTTACTACTATTTCACATATTCAATGCAACCTGCATCTCAGTTGTGTCCTCATATCATTGACTTTTAATGTGTTACCCCCCACCCACCCCCCATTACCTCTACATGTACTTAGAAGGGGAAGGATTAACTGAAACCAACATTTACTTAAACTTCTCTATGTAATGCTGAGTTTCCCTGTACAGAAACTTTAGGGAGATGCACGCACCTTATATCAACACTGTATATCGAACTGATCTGTAGTAGACAGCTGTTAATAGAATATGCATTCCAATCGTTCAGGTATCCTAGAGGAAAGCTCTTCAGATAATTACCTTACATTTTGTAGATTCATGTACAAATAAAATGCTTTGGAGATTGAGGAATTCATAGAGAAAAGTAGCAAGAACTTCACTGCCAAAATGACCAAGCAAATTCCTGGCTAAATACAGATATGGGAAGTCTTCATTTTTGCTGAAATCTATCGTATGACACAGGCATTGAAACTTATTTTTGTGTTGTTCCGGAACAAAATTGTGTTCCTTTCAAAACTTCACCTCCATCAGCTCTTCCTCTCTAAAACATATCTAATGGGATTTGTCTTTTTAATCATAACAAACGTATACTAGATACAGTAATACTGATCTTTATAATAAATACAGGTATATCTACACTTTTTGTAGTAATTCTTAAAGGTGTATTTGATTAGTATGCAAATATGTTCAGATTATCAGTCTAAAACTTTTTCTGTTGGGAGTTTGTTGACTGACATTTTGTTATATGAGCTTTTGTAGGAATTTCTTCCCCAAATTCTGTTTGTGTTTCAATCCAATGCTCAATGCCCATTGAAGTGACATAATTCAGTTCAGAATGTTTCGGGACAGGAGCAGGAGGAGGAAGTTTCAGGGGAAACTCTTGGGATTAGACCAAGTGCGTGTAATTCTGAAAATTCATACCTATAGAAAAACCTACCTAAAACCTAAATAAAAAAAATACTAAATGGATCTTTAAAACAGCTTTCATGTTGCTTTTCTTGCTTTTACTGTAAGCCCTAAGTGAAGAAAAAAGGTGTTGACACATTGAACAATAAATTATTTTGGCCATTCTTTTTTGGTGCAGGTACTGGGTGACTGTGTTTTTTATCATTACTCTGGCTGCTTTTAAAGCTTCCTTCTTCCACCCTCTTTAATAGCCAGATGGTATCTCAAAATACTTTTTCAAATTGACAAAGCAGAATGGGAAGATAGAGTAAGGGAGGGGTTTAAAGGCAAAAGAGTTAATTACTTCCTGCAAGTCCCAAGTTCCTCGTATACCACTTAAGATATTCAGCACTTTTCAGTGTGCCTTTTAAGTTTTATGTTTAAAATAGCAAAGAAATAGATTTTATAGATAAGAATGGCATCATTAGGGAACCCAGAAGTCATATAAAGTTAGAGTGAAGGACAACTCAAAGAAGCTTTCACCTTTAACTCAGTCTGCATTCAGCAATCCACTTAATACTAGTGATGTATAAAATCAAGAACTGTATACGGATCAAAAAATTAAATGGATTAAATGCACAATTTAAATGTGTGGTGAATGTCATAGAAATATATGGAAGCCCTTTGCCAATGTCAGAAACATACTGTTAAAAATAAAACTACATTTAGGGGAAATACATGATGACAGGGCAAAAATGCTAAGGGCGTTGCAATAAGGAAAACGGAAATGCTGTTCTTGTCTTTCATCTTCACCTACCATTTCTGCAGTTTTAAAGAAGGTCTCAAATCTTTTGTCAGTTGCTGTACAGAAATGTTAAGGAAAAAAATCAAACTGTGCTTTATGAAAGTTTGTTTGTATTTGACATTGATAGGTCTTAAGATTTTATGGAAGGCAAAAACTTGAGATTTTGCTGTGGCTTTCATTCAAGCAATTAACATTTCTTAACCACTTATATATTAGTACCTGAGATCAGGGAAGGTTTCTCAGCTGTTTTGGTCTCCCTCCCCGAAACATAATTCGGTATTGCAGAGTAGGGCATGCTCCCAACCCTCTTTCTTCCATTTGATGTGTATTGCTGAAATGGTCAGGGTAGAACAAATAGATTTGCCATCAAATATTTGGCAAGAATTTTTTTCACAGGTCAGATTACTGAGAACCTCTAAATCCTGTTTCAAGTTTATACAACTAAAGGATTTCAGAGAAGCATCTGTCAGGATTTTTTATTACAGCCAGAAAGTACTGGAACTGCCTTTAGAGCTTGCTTTGGCTCTTAAATTTTCTGGTGTAATCTTTTACTCAGTGCTGGACAGAATGCTGCCCTGGTTGAATTTTTTGTGTTTATAGTAACTTCGCATCAAGGAAATGCAATGTACGTACATTGGAAAGATAAAATTTAAACTGCTTTGAAGTATAAATGTCATTAAACAATATACAAAATAAAAAATTAACACAGTCATATATAAATAGATTGCCATTTGCCTGTACTTTGTTTTAAAGTGTTTCTGCTGGCACAGAGAGCTCTGGGGCAAAAAAAAAAAAAAAAAAAAAATCAATGCACAGGCTGTACAGTTTCTGCGTCTCCATTTTTCACACCACTGTTAGTTCTAATGTTACTTCCCTGCAGACATGACCTGAAAGCTAAAAACTTACCTAAAAATCATTTACAGCATATCAGTTTTACTAAGTCGAAATCAGTTTATCTATAAAATTGTACAAAGCACATTATTTTAACAATCTTGGCCTGATATGGTGAATAGACAGCTTGATCTTGAAAGCTATGTTGCCTTAAAGTAAGCATTATTATTGCAACAAGGTCATTAGGTTAAAATTCTTTCATACATTTTCCTATTACAGGCTCTTTTGAAGGTGTGCTTGAGGGGTTCTGTTTGTCTGTTTTATCTAAGTAGAGGGTAGCATGGTGAAAGGTCCACAGATATTAATAAAGTTTCCCTTTTTGCTTGTAAATGTTTTACTGTACGTATCGAAACATACTTTTTTGTTCTGTATTTTCTTAAAAATTAGTCACTGCCCCAAAGCAAATGCCTAAACAGACATTCTGCATGATGTTTTTCTTACATATGTAAAACCATTTTATGTTGTCTGAATTATCATCTAAGCTTACTTTGTAATTCCTAAGCGTTATCAGATGATCATTAAATCTTGATTTTCTGTCAGGAAGAATTAATAATCTTGACTTCTGAGTGAATTTAGAAGCAATAGGGGATTGGAGTCAAATATTTGAATACCATTTCAGCGTTAAATCAGTTATTCGTGTTTCAACTTAGGCTGACTGGTAGATATAAAATAAATTCAATTCATAAATCCCTCTTTGTGTTTTAATTTTTTTTTTCCCCTCAGCTGGCTTAAAAATGTACATGACTTCGGGTGTGGATTGCTGCTTGGGTGTCCTGTGTTTAGAACATCTTTTCATACAAGTTTTAATAAAGAACTTACGTAGCCATATGCATAGATCACATACAATGCTATCTTAAAAATAAATTCAGTAGAATAAAATAAGAATTGGTTTCTGGGTGAATTGGTCAACTTTATTTTAAAGGAAAGCTAAAGTTAAAAGAAAGGCTTTCATATTCTAATACTACTTTACAAGAAACTGCCACTTAACTTTAGAGCCTGTGTTTCTGGTTATTGTCTATTATTGTATTTACTTGAAATGGCTGTGTTTTTATTAATATATCTATTTTCACTCCTCAATCACAAGGACCTCTGAGAAAAAAATTAAACTGCAAACATTCAAGAGATTTTTACAGTCTGTTTTGTGTTTTATGTATTTTTATGCCTGAGACATCAGTGAATATAGAGCCATATTGTCCCCAGACCTTATATTCTCTTGCAGTGACATGCCAGACTGCTCTTCTTGACACAGTATGTTCATCCACCACGTAGCATGGCTTTATATTTACAGGATATGGGAGGTAGTGTTATTCTCTGCTTTCTTTATTCTCTTTCTTTCTTAACTTGTGTGTGCTGCTGCACACGATTTTGTCTTGTCTGAAGCTGCATGAAAATGTTTTCCTGAGCTATATTATTTCCCATTAACTTCTCTTCCTTGTTTTTCCTAGTGTGACAGATTTCTCATCAGCTTTCCCAAATCCCATGTATTTATCCCATATATATTTGTATACATATATACATAATATACATACAGTGCATACATCGTAAATGTACATATATAGTACATATTATGTATGTGTTTATAGCTTTAGGCTTGGAGTCTCGACAGTATTTTGAACCCATATGTCATCCCGTCTGTCCTTTTAAAATAAATAAAATTACTTGCCTGTATTTTGTTGTTCTTTCTGTGTTTAGGCTGAGTTTGAGGACACAATATTCATCTCTCAGTGATCCTGAGTTTTGCAAATCTAAATCATGTTTTAGTTTCTGAAGTACAGCTTCAAAAAGCCATGAACTACAAGCAAAGGTGTGTTTGCAATTAAATCTGAATAAGTGTTTTAAATTATAGATCTAATAGTGGAAATTAATCCTTTTGGGGATAACAAGTAGGTTTACTAGAAGCTACAGGAAAATATTTAGTCAGAAGGCCAAAACCACTCTGTTTTACTATCCTAAAAGTTAGTTTATGTATCTTATTTTGCTTTCCTGTTGATAATGCATAGTCTTTCTATATAAAATAATATTTATACTTTCTAGAGGAAAAGCTGTTTTTAATAATGTTTTGTTAGTTTGGAGACTTTTTTTCCCATTATGACTTTCAGACAAAGAACACAAAATCTCACTAGACAGATATTGTTTATGTAGGAACAGGAGAATTTGATGCACTTTCACCTGAAATGGGTTTGTTTGCATTCCACACAGGACTCATTAGGGTTTTGACTTCAGTACCCATGTATATTCAAACTTTGTGGGCATATAAGATGACAGCATATTACTCTTTTGTACGTTTTGGTAATTTCTCTCTTCAGTCCTGTTTGGACTGTAATTCTACCCTGAACAAGGGCTTTCTTGGCAGATGCAGTTTTCAGTGGTGAATGAAAGTTATACCGCAACTCGAAGCAGAATCAAAAAGATTACGACAGTTTTAGACCAGATAATTTACTATTTCCTTGAAGTTGCCCTATAATTTTTTTAAAATAAGTTTAGCATATGTCATCTATTTAGAATAAAGTGAAGCTGAAATTGCTTGTGCTTTGTGTTTTCACACCATGCACTCTGGAGAGACATCTGTCAGTCACTCCTGTCCTTACAGATACAGTCTTTGCTATAATAAGGCCACAAAAAGTAACCAACCAAAAAAAAAACTCCACCAAAAAAACTTACCACACCAAAACCCTATACAGATATTAGAAATCTATTTTCTCTTGGTATTTCACAAAGCAGGCAGTGCTGTATTTTTTTTTCTTTGCTTTCTTTTAACTTCTTAAAGCTTGCTTCTCTTCTTGGTGTATTCTTATTCTTTGCTGTTATAGAGCAAATTCTGTAGTATTGTTTTTCTTTGGTGAAATCCATCAGAAATCTAGGCATAATCAAATTAAGGAAGGATAACTAAGTTTTCTCAGTCTTCCACTTTTCTCCCCCCCTCCTTCATTATCCTTGCACGACTTACTCTCTGGGCTTTTAACTGAAGATGATGGGAGGCAATCTTGAGAGTTTATTATTTATTTACTTTTACATAGTCCAGGGAGGCTGTTCTCCCTAGCACAGTGCTGATTGAAGTCCCTTTGGCTGTATTCAAGAGTCTTGGTCCACGTGTTCACTGCATCTGCATCCTGATGCGTAGTGTTCCTCCGGGCAATTTGGAAGGAAACCTAGACACACAAGCCAGAAGTGACCTGGCTTCTTCTCTACTGGGTACCTTAAATAAAATGAGTAGTGTACCTTGCTGAGGAATGCATCTGCTCTGCAACTAGGATGTGGCCAGCACATGCACCATGGGTGCAAGATTATAAAATACTGTGGAATAAACATTGCCAAAAATATAGAACTCCTGCACCATATCCATGGTGTGCGCTTCTTAAATGCCTGTGTTAGGGGTTCAGTCATACCTGACTATGGCTGTTGTAGTTATGAATGTCAGTGATAATATTTTACATCTTTTAAATTCTGAACCATTACTGGTAGTTTTGTGCAATCAGGAATTTTATCAGGCAGCTAGCCTGAACCCTAGTTCTACCATTTTATCACTGAGTCCTCAGAAAGCGGTGAAGATCCCCTATCTATAACTTTGGTTTATTTTTTCAATAAATGCTTTAGCCTGTGGGCATATGTTAACTATTTTAAGAACAAAGCTGAAAAATAGATGTTAATTTATTTTCATTATTTACCATTACTTATTAAGAAGAGTTCTGGCTTAAGCTTTGAACAGATTAGAAATGATAAATCGGCAAAAAAACCCCTTTCCTATTTGAAAAATATCACTGAAACCGAAGCCTTGGCATTTGCTAGAGTATGGATGTAAATACTAATGACAAGCCAAAAATAACTAATGTTAATTCTTATTATTTCTGAACCCCTGATATGTGCTTGCCAAGAATCGGGGAGTTGATAGGATGTGAGAAATGTTTGGAAGGGCTTTTGGAAATCATCTAGTACAGCCTCCTGCTTGAAGCAGGATTATCAGCACACTAGATGGAGTCAGCTGTGACTTGTCAAACCAAGTCCTGAAAACATGCATAACCTCCTGGGTAACCCATTCTAGTGCTTCCCTGCATTCCTAGTGTAGAATTTTTTTTTCCTAACATTTAAGCTGCGGGTTTGGCCTGCTGTCTCTTGTTTTACCTTCTGCCATGACCAAGAAGCATTTGACTCGGGTTCAGTGATTCACCTTCAGGCTGCTAAAGGTTGCTGTTACATCCCTCCTTAGCCCTTCTCTTCACAAGAGCAAACAAGCCCAACTCCTTCAACCTCTTTGCAGTTCATGTGAACAGTCATCTCATAGGTCATCTGAAAGAAAAAGTGAGACAAAGCATATTAAGAAACTGAATTTTCTTCCTTTCATAAGGAAGAAATACAGAGGCTGTATGATATGAATTAATTGGGGGTTTTGTACAAAAAGTAAATTTTGCAAAGGCGGGGAATTGGAGATGTAAGACTCAATGATTTTAGTGTATTATCTGCATATGGTCAATATTAGCATTATAGATTAAATATAAATTTTGCAGGATAAGAATTAATGTTTAGTTACATCAGTTGTCAATTACAGGTGGGGAGATTTTTAATTGCGTAAAGCTAGACTGGATGATTAAGCCATTTTCAGAGTGAAAGAAGGAAAGATAGCTTAACTGCTGGCTAAACTACTAGGATTAGACCCAGAATATCCAGGGCTAAGTGGTTTGCTTAAATGCTGACTCTGTATTTGACCTTGGATTTTTTAAAGAGCCTTAGTGAGATTTTCAGCACCACTTAAATGTATAAGAAATAATTCTAGTAGACATCTATCAGTTTTTGGGGGGTTTTGAAAAACCTTTATGCTCTTGCCCTTACTCAGATGGTACAGTGGAAATACTAATGGAAATAACATTACTATTTCCTATCAGGGTTTATTTTGTCTTTGTAAATTGTTTGGTGTTGGCCTGTGTGCATGTGTAATACCTAGTACTGGAGTCACGATGCAAAGATCATGCTGCTTTGTTTCATTAATTTAGACAAGATTTGAGCGTTTGGAAGGATGCCTGCTTGTTTATCACAACTTCCTGTATCCCACTGCATCATCACACCTTTTTTTTTCCTGCATCTTAAACCTATTGCTGTTACTTGGCATGTCTTTGCTGTGTATTTCTGAATAGGGTATGTTTAAGCATTCTTCATGCCACCGTAAGAGGTGAATAATCTGCCCCTTAACTTTTTTAACAACTCTCCTCTTTTTTTTTTTTTTTGTTTGTTTGGGGGTTTTTGTTTTATATAGGCCTCCTTTTTCACTAGTCACTTTTTGGTGTGGTTTTGCTCGTGCAAAGATGTTAAGTCACAGTACCACATGGTTACTGTTACAGGATGGACCTCAAACTAGATCCTCTAAAAGCTATTGTGCGCCAACCTAAAGGTTGCCTTTCCTCTTTTGGGCTGCTCCATGGGGTGGTCACTGATAGTGTGGAAAAGATTGGTCTCTACATAACAGTCTAATATGACATTTACCCAGTCTGTGTGGGGTAGGTTAAGGCCGCTCTATTGCTGCTGTGTTCTGTGCCCATTCTCTCCTCTCCTCATGTTGCAGCCAGCATCTCTATTTCTCTGTTTGCTCAGACTGTTCGCAGTATAGTCCCATATATTTTCCCACTGCTGTTATTTTATACTCTTACCACCCTTCAATACAGTACAGAACTCAATTTGTTTCTCCCATTCATCTCTCTTCCATATATTCACCTTTCTTTTCTAGAGTGGCTAGGTCGTGTTGTTAAACAGCTTAGGTGAAATTAGATTGTAGATGTAGATTTTACTGCTCTACAAGTTAACTGCTAAGTTAACTAATATTTTATTTACGAAAGTAGGAGTGCTATGCATTTGTTAGAGACTTCAAAATGTAATGTGAGGAAATGGGCTTGGTGGGATGTAAATTATTTTTCTCAGTGATAAGTTGGTATGAAGATGCTCCCTTTTTTAAATTATTTTTTTAGAAACCTTGAGGGGGTTTTGGTGACACAATTTAATATGCAAAACAATCTTTCTGAGGCTTATCTTTATAATGAATCTTATCAGCCCTTGGCAAGCTACAGGCTAAAATCCTGTTAAGTATCCTCATTCACAAAAAAAATTATGAACACCTCATGGTTACCGTCACTTTGTTTTGGTTTTTGCAAAGATTCTGAAACTTTCTATTACATTTCCTTATTACTCTCTAAAGAGATGGACATTTAGCAGCATATTTAACCTTTTGTACTTCTTACGAAGCAGAAATAAAATAATAGAAATAAAATAATTTGAAAAAATAATTTGATTACAAGCAAACTCAGAAGAAACTAAGAAACTCAGAAGTGTACAAAGTTAAAATAATCTGTAATTATACATTATATTTCATAATAAAATATTGCAGTATGTTGTTAACCCCTTCATTAAAGTTGAGAGATCTAGTGAAGGTAAATGAGAATGAAACTAGTATTCTCAGCAGCTGTTGCACAAAATACTCCCATTATATCAGCTGTCTTGTCTGCAAAGTGATGACCCTGGATGGGGAGCATCCAAGAAGAAATGAAAATGATGTAGGTGCTTAAAAATCTTCCTAAGGAGGAAAAATTAATATTTTGTGTAAGAAAGGATTTTCAGAAAACTTGGAATTTGCTGGAACCATATTGTTTACAGAAACCTATAGTTGCCCTAAACCTAAAGTTGACTTTAGGTTTAAAGTCAACCTAAAGTTGACTTCTCTGTTTCAAAAATGTTTTGGGAAAAGTGTTGAAAATTGTTCAATATTCCATTTCAGCATTTTTTTAAAGGAAAAGGTTTTGGTTCTTCATTTAGTCAGTTTATCAGAGCTTAATTTTAATATTAGTTTTAGGATTTTTTGAGAACATTTTTTGGACCTGTATTTTTTTAATTTGGATTTCAGATGGCAAAGGTTTTTTTAAATGCTCTACTATGAGAGCATTTTTAAAGAAGAATGAAAATTTACAACTAGTTTAAAAGTTATTTGCTCGTAGTGTCTTTAAACTGAAAAATCATAATTGTTTTCATATACTAATCAATATTCAAAGGACCACATGTGAACAATAATGTAGATGATAACCATTTTTACTGGATCATTATAAAGCTTATGAATTTTCAGACATTGTATGGGTAGTCATTACCTATGTTGTAAATAAAAATCAGAAGTCTTGGATATCAGCTATTTAGATTAACTACTATATCATTTTTTCCAGTGAGACTTTTCATGCTAAAAGACATAATCTATTGTTTCTCTAAGTGATAAAATGTGTTTACGTACACATACATAAACATTTAAACTTACTTTAAAGTATATAAGGCATTTTGTTTAACATTCAGAAGGTCCCTTCTGTGAACAGTCTTGTCATCGTATGTGTGTGATAACATAGAAGAAAAGGAGGTGATCGTTTTTAAGAGGCACTGTGTTACTTGGACTGTTTTAATAGTTCTTTTGCTGGACTGCTAAATGCATCAGTCACATCAAACAGCTGTAACTGAACATACACTGATGACAATGCGGAGTGACCTTTTAGTTTGCTCATCATTGAGCTGAAGTTAGTAGACCTTTCAGCCTGATGCAGATTTTTTTTCAAGGCACCCTGCTGTACTTTTCCTGTTTAAACTCTTGAATCATTACCTCTTTTAAGGATCTACTGTGCCCTGAAGATATTGTGACATTTACTAATCCTTCCCACCGGACTTTCCAGACATTATGGCTGTCTCATGCTGTGCTGGACTTGAAGTACATAAGGCTTGTTTTTGAACTATAACTCAAAACAAACACAATAAATCAAATTGCAGTTAGCACTTTGACTCTTTTTTACTGTTCGTGCATCTGTGTCATTCAAAGAGTATTTAAATGCATTCTTGTCAAAAATTAAAAAAGGGGATATGAAAATACTTTGCATACTTCAGAGTATTTCTCTTCCTTTTTTGTTCCCTTCTGTATTATACGTGTCATTTTCAGCCCTTTGCAAGCATGCTGTTTTCTGAAATAATTTTTTGCCTTAAACTGCAGTCAGTAGAACACTTGGAATATAAGTGGCAAGATTTGCATACTTAATGAAAAAAATCTCTGTAACAAATTTTGTATTAAAGCTTTTGAAAATGTTTCATTTACAGTTTGTTTTTCCGTTACTGCTGAGTAGGATCTTCCAAAATCACAGATGTAAATTTCATAGAATTAAAAAAAGATTTTAAAAAGTTCCCATCCTCACAAAAGGTCTGTAGAGATGGCTTTCTCTATCCAACGCCTAGCTAACTTGTAAGTCAGGTTGTTAAGCTGAAATGCAGGCTCTCTTTTATTAAGTATTGTTTTTCTTGCTATTTTCTATTGGAATATTACATTGGAAAATTGGAGAAGTTTGCTAATTGATTTTTTCTTTCATCATAAACAGCTGATGAAGTAGTTTAAGAGCCTCAAAAATGTCATTTGTTCTTTAAGTTTACATCATTGTTTCCTTGAGTATCTAGTGCAAGAGCAGTGCTTAGACATCAACAAGAATTATCATCAATGTTCAGCCAAGTCTCAGTCCTGTTTTGTAGAAAATGCTGTCTAGAACATCTAGTTAAAGAGAATACAAACAAAAAAGGTAACATGTCCTTTGATCAAAAATTTAATTCAACAAAACAGGCTTTGCATTTTGTGCCCTGAAATCTGATTCATTCTGCTCCTGGTGGACAGTGGCCAAGCTGTTCATGATTTCCATTGCTTTGGCTTTAAAAGCAAGCAGAATTCCTTGGCTTTGAGGAGTTATAAGAAAATACCAGGAAGAGGTGGGTGATAGTTAAAAGGCCACAGTGCCTAGTGAATCACAAATAGGTGTAAACCATTAACACACTGACTTTGTTATTTGTAAAGATGAAAGTAGTTCAAGCATGAAAGAATACTCCCTCAAATGAAATTGAAGGAGCTTATAGTTAGAACTGTTTACATACAGCAAAACAGAATTCTAAAGGACATTGCCAGCTTTGGGCAAAAAATAACTGATGGATTAATGTTATTTTAGCGGCATTAAGGTTGTATTTTCCTAATCGTTCTATCTGGCAGCAAAATCTGTATAAGTTCCTACTCTCTCCCACCCCAGACAGAGGCTCCTGACTTTCTTTTCTTCCACCTAAATTCATAATTTCCTTGTTTATATGGTAAAACTAGTTTTGGAGTGGTACTGTAAACTAGATTTCTAAAAGGGGAAAAAAGTTGGAAAGAAAAATAATGTTTATTTTGTGGCACAAAACATTATTTTCAAGGCTAGAAGGCATCTAAGAGGAGACATGAGATTCTAAAGTCTCTTCCATGTGACAGTGAAAAAGATTACCCGACAACCCTCATCCTTATTAGCAAATCAAGTCTTCTGTATTCAGGAGATGCTTAAGGCCAAGATTTGTCCCTGAATGACTTGCTCATTTTTCTGCACTCTGAGCAGTGACCTGTTCTGAGCCTCTTCTGCTACCTTATGCACAGCCAAGCTGCCCTTGCCCTATCCTTCCCTTCTGTCACTTCAGTCTGGAGAAGGGTTAAGAGCAGAATTTAAATACCAAAATCTTCCTGGTCATCTCTGTATACTGCTTCCCATCCAGCCCAAGTGAATCTGAATGTATTTCTTCAAGCTTTACTTTCACACACGTTGCATGTACTGAGTAAGTGGGCTGTTTTAGTCCCACTGCATCAGGACAGGTAAAAAGACTGAGTGACTGTCTTTTTTTTTTTTCAAGATACAGAGCAGCATGGGGAATGGTGGGATGCTTAACTAATGTTGTGGATACCAATCAAAATTTTTGGAGGAAAGGCTATATAGCCATGTTCTGAAAATGCTGAGGGAAAAGCGGGTAAAAATGAAGCTGATTCACCTACAAATTAAAGCAAAACCAGATGTATGGGTAGAGTGGGTTCAGTGTGGAGTTGTTGTTGATGGAGGACGCCAAAAAGATTTGAAGAGTTTGTGTAATAGTTATGTTTTATGTTCTGTGATGAAAAAGGCTGAGAATAGGAGAGGAGCTTGAAGCAAACAGTAAGAGAAATGAGGCGTACCTTGTCATTCCTACTAAAGAAGTAAAGGAAAGCATTTGAGATACTTTTTTTTTTTTTTTTCTTTTTCTTTCGGTCTTCACTGCTGGAACCAAGAAAGTATAGTCATGGGAAATAATGTTCTCCTGTAATGTAATCAGGTGGGGGAACATACTTAACCAGTCCTTTGTTGCATGTTGTGCTTCAGATTCTTGCTGGTAGAAGCATAAATAAATGACAAAAGCATCTAGTGACTTTATTAGCTAAACAAAAAGGTGAAATACAGGATACCTTATCGTTGTCGTTGTTTCCTAGAATTTGTGATATCTGGCTTGTGCAAGAGTTGAGAAGGTACAGATGATTTTCTATTCCTGCTCTGAATAGATCTGCTCAGTAGTTCTCAGTTCCCCTGTTCATAGTTATATATGCAGCTCATTTTCAATTATTAGTGCAGAAGTTGGAGTATGGTATCAGTGTTCTCTCAAAGAGAATTTTAACGTAGTGTAAGTTTAGTATGTCAGGAAAGAATAACTGATAGATAATGTATTAAGGAAATGAATAACTGAAGAGGTCCGAGAACACAGGAAGATGGTGAGCAATTGATATGAAGTAGTTTAACTTTTAGAAACAATGCAGTAACCAAGTGAGACTTAAAAGCGTAGAACAGCAGTTCTCACTGCTCAGTGGGGCTGGAGAAGTGTATTTTTCCAGCACAGTGTAGCTGGAGTTCTTCAGTGAGCAAGGGGGGCAGTAAAGCTGCAGAGAAGCCAGACTGCATGGCAGAAGTCAGCAAACAGGTAGGTGTCCATAAACAGCAGTCCTATATTATCTTAATTAAGATTAGGTAACTAGGTAAACTTGTTTAACACCAAAAGGGGCAGAGAGGAATCTGGTTATATTTATGTAAGATCTCCAGGAGAAAAGACTATTGCCAGAAACCTTTTGGATGAGTATGTTACTTAAAAGAAGGTGGTCATGCCTGATGTTATGAAGGAAGGACTAATTTTCTGCTGTAGTCAGCACATTACTATCATTTTGCTTTCATAGCATTCATGTATGTAAAAATGTTTTTATTCATATTATGAATGTTGGCATTAGCATTTGGATATAGTTATTTTTGAATCAAAACAATAGTTAAAAATTCATGGGAAAATTCTTCTTGTTTGACTCATTCATCTGTTACCTAGCTTTGAATTGTAGTGTGAGTTAATTTCAACTAAAAGTGCTTAAAAGGCAACATACAAACATTTAACAGAATATTTAAAAAAAAAAAAAAGTGTAAGCGATACTAGGATTGTATCACCACCTGACAAAACCAATGACAATCAACGTTAACCTTGGCATTGCTTGCTCTGGAGTTCTTTTTGTAAGTGGTAAGTAATTTCATAAAAGTTTGTAGTTCTGGTATTGAGAGGTTGAAAGATGCCAATTAGTTTTCCATTTTTGACATTTGTCCAGGGAGTGCAACACTTGTGGGTTGTAATAAGGTATTGTCTGTTAATTGATGACCTCAAGAGCATTTTTGGTAGAAACAGTGGGATGAAGAAACCTCAGTCAGTTAGAAGAGCTTAACAACTTCTTAGCTCTATATTGTTTATTTTTCTTTTAAAATAAAGTAAAATTTGTGTTTAAAACTTACAGAACTTGCATTGAGAACTTGCTACATATTCTTGTTACTAATAGGATGTGTTCTTTAGCGTCTCAAGCCAGACCTGGTCCTGCTTTTAATAGATGATAACATTTTTTTTAGAGCTCTCTTCATAATGCATAGTACAGGCTATCAGCACTGTCACAGCTCGTTGTTTAGTAAAGGAAGGGTTTGTAGTTATGCATCTGGGAAAGATAGAAAAGCTTGACCTCAGAAAGAAGTTATCATGTGTCTATAGGTATTTTGCTTCTGGAACAATTGTATCCGTATTTACATAATTGTATTTTTTTTCTAAATAGAGATTCATTTAGGTAGTCAGACTCATTTGGAAGTAATATTTTGGTGTATGGTCTTAAAAAGCCCTAGAGTTTTTAAACCTGTTTTGAAAAAGCAGACAATAATAGTACACCTAAACGTCGTTGTCCCCTTAGTCTTTGCAAAAGGGGTGTTTAAGGCAGTCCTAAAATACTTGCAGGTTCTTAGGAACCACCTGAATAACAGATGCATGTGCTGTAATCCCACGCTACCTCTGCCCTTCTTCCTTTGAGGTCCTTGCTATTATGTCAGAAGGAGCTGTATTGATGGGGAAGGGATACATTGGCAGATTTTGCAAGCAAATCAGGATTATGAGGTGATCAGGTGTGAATTTTTGTGTTCCATTAATCTGAGAGTTGTTACTGAAATAGTACAGGAAGCCTTAAAGAATGACACTCCTCACATACAAGTATTAATAAATGGAAACTGTTTTGAGCTCTTTAATGAAAACTTGTTGCCCTCTCACAGCATGAACTGCTTCTATTCTTTATATGAACATAAAGGGTCAAATTCTACCTTATGTGAGCACCGAGGACTCACACTGAATTATGAAGTTGTCTGTGCTCAGCCAAGAAAGAAATTCAACTCCTAAGTTCCTAAAAGTTATTATATTTTACCTCAGTCTGTCATGTATAGTCTAAATTACTTTCTTGTATGAATTCTTTTAATAAGCAACAGTTTCACTTTCACATAACCTGCATATGCCTTTGTTGCAAATAATTTATAGTAAAAGTTACATGCAGTATCTAGTTATTCTCAGTTGGGGTGTGTAGAGAAGTAACAGGTAGTGATGAGATCATCTTGCCAGGCTCAGACAGGAGCTTTTCTTTAATGTTACACGATGAAGGTGCAGCTGGGCACAGAAGACTACAGAAGACTGTAGAAGACTACAGTCTGTGCCAGGCAGTCATACAGGAGTGATGTAGTTTTAAGTTTTCTCATAGCATATTCAATTCCATTTAAATATTGCAAAATGCTGAATGGTAAATGTTAACCTAGCCATGAATAAAAAATGCTGATATTTTATTTAATCAGAAAATAATTATGGATAGTCTGCCTTTATGGTATTATTTAAAATATTTCATTTTACATGTAGACTGCAAGTTATTGCAGAGTTATTTTTTTATATAAAGAGAATTTGTTTCTGATAAATAAAAAATACAGAAGACAGACTTTTGCAGGCTACAAGGAAAATTGTTTGCTTTTGACAAGGGCTGTCAATTGTCTGGGTATGGAGAAAAACTATGGTAGTCAGGTTACATGAAACAGCAGGAAATACTTGCTTTTCAGGAGTGTCATCCAACTCCTGTTCTGAAAGAAATTCCTTTACAGAAGAGAGCTTTCTCTTTTTTCCCTATCTTTGAGTTTATTACTTTCATATTCTATGCAAAGAATAAAGCATCTATGCATGGGAGATGTGACTTCCAGTATTTAAACTGCTAACTGATAAAAATGAGAAGTGGAGGTGGGGGTGATCCTACTGAGGCAAACGCATTCTTACACCACTCTAATAAAATATTGTAAGGAATAGCTAGAAAGCTTCCCCTTTGACTTTCATCTGGCAGGTTTTGATTGTAACTTTGTAAAGGAATTGGTATTGACTTCTATCAGGCAGTTAAGGAGAAGAGGTGAAGAGCCTTCTCTCTTGACTTTCTGTATGTTTTGTCAAATCTAATACTTCCATTTGAAGTGCGAAGTGAAGGCTGATGTCAAGAAATGCCTTCAGCACAAGCTGGTGCTGGTCTCTTGTGACTTTCTTCTTTCTTAAAAGTATCAGATTAGATTGTAAAATGATGGCAATCTAGCTGGACATAAACACGTTTATTGCAGGCTCAGCAGCCATTACATATCATTAGTGAAAGGAGGCAAGGGGCAAGGGGACCACGTTGATGTCAGTTTGATTCTTTTTAAGGACAAATGCATTTGGATGAGAAGATGCTAACTTTATGGCTGCTTGTACACTTGAAGTTCAGAACCTATTACTGTCTCTATTTCTTTGTCCTGTTCGTAACCTTACAGTCAACTTTCAAAGCAAATACAAATTGTAGGAGCAGTAGTGTTAGTAGGGGAGCTGGGAATAGGACGTTTTGGAAGCCATTTTAAATTAAATTATTTATTAAGAGTATGATTTATTACCATCAGACCAAATCTGTTCAAAATGTGAATACATATTTTTGCAACGTCACACACTTTTCCTTAAGAGTAAAATAGTAGGTACAATTAAAATAGGGAAACACAACTTTTACATCAGCAAATATGTCCTCTCTGACATGAAATGGATCTAATTTTACTTTTGGACAACTGCTAAAAGTGTGTGTGTAGTCATGAAAGGAGAGACACATTCTCTGTGTTTTGAGGTTTGGGTTTTTTTGCTTACGGAAGCAGACCTAGTTTACTCTCTGAAATTTGTTTCGCCCTTCTGATTCATAAGATTTACCTTTTGCACTGTACATGAGATGCAATAAAGGTTACAAATTAGAAGTTCAAGGGAAAATATCTGAATAAATGTCATTTTATTGCAGTGGATCTCTTTTTCTGTTTCTTTGTTACTGTTACTTAGACCTGACCTTCTTCCAGGATCTGACACATGACATCACGTATCTTGTTCTTTTTTTGTGTTATTTTATGAAGTACTTTCAGTCGTTTCGTTTGGTTTAAAACAAATCATACATTCATGTCCTAAATGTTTCACTAGTCAGAATAATTAAGTTGATCAGGTCTGGGAGCATTGGAAGGAAAATAATAGGGTCATTGAAGCATTCAAGCTCTAATGGGAACCTGAGTTCATTCAGATATCAAATCTAATAATTGCTTTACACCTGTATACACACTCCCAGGGAGCAAGTTCACATTAAAGGTTTAGTGGTACACTTTCAATACTCTGTTTCAAGGGAATTTTAGTACTGTTTTTAAAAGACTACATTGTTTTGACTTTGTTCAACTTTGTTGGTTTTGTGTACCAGTTGTAGTTTAGCTGATTACTCATCTTTATGCGCTGGAAAATATTTTAGCATGAGAATTTCTTACTAGAGGTATGATATGAGTGATGTATTACAAATCACATTTAATCACAACCAGAAAAATATGAAGACTATCGTCTGAGTTTCACTGCTTTGAAACAATTTATTAGCCAAGTTAAAATTTACTGTATACAATTTAACAGTATTCAAAGTCTGAAACTGAGTATATACATGATTGTGTGTGTAGCACAGCATAAGGGTTGTAGGGATACTGATAGCCATGATTGCCACTTGAAAAAGGCAATTTCATAAGGATGAGGAAAAATCAGCATTATTTTATGAGATTGTATAAGAAATGAAGTAATAATTATAACTTCTCAGTTTAACTAAATTCTGTGGCAAATCTCCATGAATGCCGGTGGTACAGGCTGTCACAGAAATTCAAGTAAATTTTATCACAAACAAGAATAAAAAAATACTGACTAGGAAAATGACAGCTATTCATAGGAGGTTTCAGTAAATTCCAGACTCAAATGCTGGTCACAGTGCTGCTTGTTATTGGAGAGGATTTGAACTGATGCAATCGTTCCTCTTCATCTTCTTTTTATTTTACCACCTTTATAAGTTCAGTTCTCAGCTGAGAATTCAAACTGAAAAAGAAATGGAAAATGGCTGTATATGTGCCTGCATTGTACTGACATGAAGGCCTATTTTCCTCTGTAATTTTAAAGGCCAATTACCCTTGGAGGAAAGGAGAAAAATAGATTGATTTGTCTTGTAACCCCTGAGGCAGCTATGTGTTGTCTCAAACTAAGGCTTTTCCATTGCAACTCTTGTGGAAGAGCTTTCAATGCATATCCCAAGTGGTACTATTAACAAAGAAAGCAAAGTCAAATTAAAATATTAAATAGATCATTTAAAGGTTTGAGGAATCTTAGCTTATTGGGCCAATTCTTTTTTTTTTTTTTTTTTTTAAATCTTTAAGGCCTGGAGTAAGTAATAGTAAAATTTATTTTAAACTGATTACTTGAAAATAGGGTTTACAAATCCTTTTTTATTCTATAAATACTTAACTTTCTTAGATTTTCTTCAGCTCTAAATAGGATAAGTATTTATTTGCTTAATGGAATTGTGATACAGATGGACAACATCCTAGATTTTGGTTGCAAAAGTGTTACTTTTATTGTGTTCCTGTACTGTATTGACTGTGGTCACAGCTGGATTGCGCTGAGCTGGTAAATGTCATCATACATGCCATTTAACATTAAAACTTCTCACATTGTTCATTTTTATGTATAACACATAGAACATAAATAAATGGTTTTTCTACTGATGTTCTGCATTTTCATACAACTCAAAGGCTACAATCAACGGTGCCCTGCAAGCTAGGTCTGAGTGGCAGCAGTAAGATTAGAGACATGTCTTTGTTCCCTTTTAATCTGAGTGAAACCCCTTTGTGTCAGGACTTAAATCCTTTAGCTCTCTGTATTTTAGACCTGGCTCTGTACTACAGTGCTTCTGGATATTAACAACTTTTATTTAGCAAGCTAAAAAGAATCCAAACATCCACATATGTTCTCAATGAGAAATTGTGCACATAGGCTGGTCTGGGAACCTTCTTAAAACGAAGGTACTGTGTGTTACCTAAATTACTAACACTTTTGAAGCAAATATTTTAAAACGGCATACATATTTATCTACAAATCTATCTTACCTTAAGGCTTACTATGTTGTGATGGTAATTTTGGCACTCCTGACTTCTGCAGATAACTCAGGAGCTGTGTGTGTTTGCTTTTTTCTGAGGAGGCACCATTCAGTCTTGAGACATGTCCTTTTAAGTCTGTCACAGTTCTCCTTAATGCTTTTTCTTCCTATCCCAGAAATCATCTTAACAGCTACATAAACCCCTTTTCTTCCTCTTTATTTCTTCTAACACCTTTTCTTATTCTTCAGCACCTTTTCTTACGTAGCAATATATAGGTAAACATCCCACTAACCAGGTCAAGAACACAATTTTTAAATTATTATAAGATCAACACATGATACCTTTATAATTAACGTGTTTGGGCTGTTTATATGTGCTATCTGGTTTTGAGGGCTTTAAAAAAAACAAACAAACCAAAAAAACCCTGCTGTTTCTTTGGCTTAAGGGTAAGTTTCTTTTTCTCCATCATAACAACATATACTCTGTATATGCTCAGGTTATCACTCAGCTTTCACATGAAAGTCTGGGGTTGGACCTAAACCAAAATAAAACAGGCTTTATAGAATTTGACCTCACAGATGCAGGGTTTGCTTGAAATCTCGATATTTTCTTTGCAATTGATGCTAAAATAACCATTTTAGTTGTCGTTTAAGTTTGATTGTCAAGAATTTGAGATTCTGTTTAGGGAAAAAAGCTGAGAACAGGGATGTCATATCACTTGATCTTTTCTCATTTTTAGTTACAAAAATATCAAATCCGAATGAATGTAAAATGACCCAGTGTGATGGTTATAAAGGGTCTAGTTCAGATTTTGCCAGGCATGTGTAGGGTGCCTGTTGAGGTTGAAATAAGTGTGTTTAAAATACTGAAAGATTAAAAGAAAACATATTAACTGTACAGTTCCCTTAACCCAGTTAGAAAACTGTTTTATTTGCTTGTTTCATCTATTTGCAATAAAGATCTTTTGGAAAGTGCTGTCTATTCCAGAGAGTTCCTTCTGAGGTGTTATTTTGGCTGCATTTCTCCCATAACTGATTTTTACCTCATTGCTATTTTTTTTATATAAGCCACACATTTTGAAGGATCAATTTGAAATCAAACCTCACAGAGATGGACTGAATCTTAACGGAATTGAGGTTAGGAGAGCCATTTTCTCTCAAGGTGCTGTTTCTCAAAAGGATTTTGTTCTAGACACCGACAACAGTTTTGAAGCTCTTAATTTCCTTGACTAGTTTATTCCTCAGTTGGTATTCTCTAATAATATCATAGGTACAGGCCAGGCAATATAGAGAACAGTGTTCAGCTGTAGCTGTTAAAGAGGTGCTGGAGATTGATGGGCTTCCCTGCTGTCTTACAATATATATCGATTCTGCTTCTGTCTTACGTTCTATCAATTCCAATTTCCAAAAAGATTTACCTTTCATTGTTGGTAAGCTAAGCTGATGAAGGTGCATGCAGTCAATAAAGAAAAATAACAAAGTTAATTCTTGTCATGGGTTGCTCTTTACAGCAATTGATAATATGCTGTTACATCAAA